>NC_058085.1:368883537-369219196 GCF_014858855.1 Bufo gargarizans | reverse complement strand
GTCAAACGCCTTTCACTAAGTAACATGTTTGGTAACAAGTTGCGGTTTTGATTGATTCATTAAGAAACATGCGCCAATTAATGGACTGTTTATAGCAAAGTTCCCAGCAGCTCCCGATGAGACGCAACTGAGGCGCTTCTGCTGAAGCATGGACTTGGTGAGAGAACTCGCAGCTTTCAACTCTGAAATTCATTTCGGACACAGTGAAGATTTTTTATGTCAAATTATTTGATAATTTTTTTTATGTTAAATGGAATCATTGAACTACTGAGGAGTAAGCACTCCGCTCGGCAGCCTGCGGAGGGAACCTTTATGCTGCTCTGTTTTCATTCCTTAACATATATCTTTCTAAAAAGGTGTTTACAAAATTAATTTATGTAAATTAATGTGTTTTTTTGTTTTATGTTCCTTTCACTTTTGCTTCGATTTAGCTCTATCTATCTATCTATCTATCTATCTATCTATAAGATTATAGAATGAGTCAGCACTCCAGTATGGTGAAAATGGTGGACCACTTTATTCACCCCACTTGCAACGTTTCAGCCCAAAACAATGAGGACTTCCTCATGCAATGTGACACGTGCACAGAGTATAAATAGGGGAGTAGGAGGGATTAGTGTTGAGCGAGCACCAAAGTGCTGGGGTGCTCTGGCCGAACACATCGGTATGCTCGTGTGTTCTATCGCGCACAATGGAAGTCAATGTGAGAACCCCAGGCAACCCCTGCTCGGAAGAGAAGAAGGTGTCTGGTTCATAAAAATAGGTTAGAAATTGATGGAAGCAGCATTAAGAGGATGGCTGAATGTGTCTTAGACTCATATTATGTACGACATACAATAGACAACCACACAAAGGCTATATGCCAAAAGCCAGGTATGTGGAAGCCAACAATCTTTCCATGAGACAGATAACGATCAGCATAGCTTACAATGGCAGCCTTGTGCACTATAAGATATTCCAAACCAGCTCTCATCTGACTGAGAACCAGTAAATCTCAAAGTTATTTTGCATCTGTTGGATGGCTTGGGTGGACCTGCACACCTAGATCAATATCATTAGGATGACAAAAAGTTCTGATTGTCCTGACATAATATTCAATAACCTTTCTATACAGTTTTGTCATGTAAAAACTCATTTGCATAAACATGGGCATCCGTTCTAAATTGTGGACCCATTCAAGTGAATGGGTCGGCGATCCGTGATACGGGATGCACACGGCTGGTGCATGTGTATTGCGGACCCACTGTATGCTTCGGTGTGAATCTAATTTTTCCTGAAATTATCTATCTATCTACTGTATCTATCTATCTATCTATCTATCTATCTCGTATCTATCTATCTATCTAATCTTTATGATGTGGAGGGCACAGCAGTAAGGTAATTGTGGTGTTCCAGCGGCTGCGAAGACGATCCAACTTCCAAATAAATAAAATAAAAAAATTCCACGGCACTCCCAAAGATGTAAACAAAAGTAATGTTCTTTAATCACCCCAAAAATCGATCTCCTATCTATCTATCTATCTATCGATCTATAGTATCTGGTACAGATGTAGCAAACCTGAACTTGACATCTTGTATTATGTGTCAGTTTAAAGTTGGCTGCAATAGTAAACTTAACACTTTAAAGGGAAGATTTATCATCTCCCTACGCTACTTTTCTGGAGAAAAAAAGTCTCAAGCATCATTTTTGCAAATGTTTAAGCATATTGTGACAATTTTGTCAGTAGTAGCATTTCTATGCTGCCCTCGCCACCTTCTAAGAAGCGGGCATGGTGAGCCAGAAATGTAGAGCAGCATACGGACTGGCGGAGGATGTACCTAAGGCCTCTTGCACACAAACTTTTTTTTTCAGTTTACGTTCCGTTTTTTGCGTTGTGTATACGGGCCGTATACAGAACCATTCATTTCAATGGAACCGCAATAAAAAAACAGAAGGCACTCCGTATGCCTTCCATTTCTGTATTTCCGTTCCGTTTATTAATAGAACATGTCCTATTATTGTCCGCATAATGGACAAGGATAGTACTGTTCTATCAGGGGCCAGCTGTTCCGTTCCGCAAAAAATGGAATACAAACGGATGTCATCCATATTTTTTGCGGATTTGTTTTTTGCGGACCGCAAAATAATGCAAAAGCCATACAGTCGTGTGCAAGAGGCCTAAGTGTCCACTTAAACTTTGCTACATACAGTCGGATCCATAAATATTGGGACATGGACACAATTCTAACAGTTTGGGCTCTATACACCACCACAATGGATTTGAAATGACAAGTGGGAGGCACAGATGCAAACTGCTGTAATTCCTGCACCGTTCACCGGATTTGGATGTAAATCCCCTCAAATTACAGCTGACAGTCTGCAGGTAAAGCTGACAGTCTGCAGGTAAAGCACATCTTGTTTGTTTCATTTCACATCCATTGTGGTGGTGTATAGAGCCAAAAATGTTAGAATTGTGTCCATGTCCCAATATTTATGGCCCTGACTGTACATCTACCCTTAAACCTGCATAAGTTATATTGACAAGAACACAACCCTATGAACTACTTTCAATGAAGATGAGGCCATATTTGGCCACCTATGGTAGATTCAGCCTGCATGTAGCTTTACCATTACCCAGTGTACAGTACTTTAACAATGTGCATTTTATAGCGGTACAGTACAGAATGCTGCACACTTGTTAGAACCTTGCATTCATAAACTGTGCAAAAATACACCCAATGAACAAGCCCTTTCTGCAGAATTCTTATTAAAAGTTTTGTGCAGAGTTAGAAAAATTTCCAAAAACAGCACCACACCCGTCCATAGGCTGTGGATGGTATTGCAGCTGTTACCTTGCAGTGCCAGACAGAGCCCATGAACAGGTGAAGAAAACTGAGAATTTTTTTCTAATTCTGTACAACCCTTTTAATGTTTCTACAATAGTAGTTGTGTGTATAACGACAATGGAGGCTGAACTATGGATCATTATGTCTTATACAGAGGTCTTATGGCTCCATATCAGCAGATGTGTCCGTAGGAGAAGTGTTGGTGAAGCACATTTATGATTGAGCAACTATATCTATATACAATTCTATAAGGCAGGGCCACACAGCAACAATTGGTTGCACACAAATATATTGCGCAATTCTCAATGAACATCTGACTGGGTTACACTTTTTTCTATGATCTTCATAACTTTGTTTCTCATTGTCACGGGCCACCATCACCATATTATGGGCACTGTATGACCGCGATCTTCTGCCACATTGTTCTCCATGACTAGCATCCTGATTACCTACACTCCTGCTCCAGGGGTGGACTGGTTATAGATCCTTTGGGGAAACTTCAGGGGGCCACCTGAGCCCTCCTCACAACCGCCAGCCATGGTAAGTAATGATATGAGGCTCCCCACCTGACTCCTGAATACAACTGTACTGCCATCCTAAGGCAACTGGACAAGGACAGAATGTGGCAACTGGTGCTGGACACCACAGAGGAGATGTTTTTGAGGAGGTATTATGTGCTGCTGGGGCAGTATTTTGCGATGCACTGTGGTGTTTGACTGTGCTCTGGTGGGATAATGTACCACCATATGGTGGTGTTGGCCCCATCTACTTGTGTTGTCCCTCCCTTCTGTCAACTTGGTCCCCCACCACATAATAGGGTCACTTTTTTTCAGGGCCACTTAAAGTTCCCAGTCGGCCCCTGTCCTGCCCTACTTCTCCTCTGCCCACTGCTGGCCACACACATACTGAATTTGTTCTTTTAATGGGCCTCTATGCGTCAATGCCCTATTGCTCCAAACAATGACGTAGCTCTTATAAAGGCCCTGTCCTCATCACTAAATACCTGAGGAATAGGATCTTTTGGCTCTTGCAGTCTACTATGGTGTTTTCTTACTGATCCTGCTAGACTAGTATATTTTGGCTTCTTCGCCACCCACTGTCCTGCCATGATCTCTGCCTGTCTCCCATTGCTGACTGTACACTGCCTGCCTTGATCCGTGTCCCACCTGACTACGACTACAGAAATGAAATGGTGAATATCAGGAAATCCTTTAAATGCCACTCCCCCAAATATCCTTAAGCCAAATCCATTACCACCCCCGAGGGTCCACAATATCTCAATAAGACTCATGACACCCATGGACCTTTACTACGCATTGCTCAAAACTAAATGTTGCTGCCAAAATATCTGCATTGTGGTGACCATAATGTTGCTTTCTCCTTTGCTTCCCTATATATAAACCACTCAAACATTGACTCTTTCCTTTCCTTTTGAGAGGTCGTAATATAGTTGGTATAAAATCGCCAGTGGATGTTGGGGCCGAATAACCATAAAACATGTAGGGGTCACAGAGATGGAGCAACAGAGAGAAGTAAATTTGATAGGGGAGGAACCTCTTTATGTAACAGCGTCACCGAGGTTGACGGAGTCATGATTTCTTCACCTTCTCAGTTCGATCCCCGTCTTTATTTCTCAGGCATGTGACTTCTCGGCAGAACTTTGATGAAATGGCTTTAATTAAAGAGTCAGTTCAGACCCTTTAAAGTCTCGGCAGATGAAAGACGTATTGATTCCCTTGCCAGACTGTCCAATGGATTCTATTTGTGAGATAGCCTTGAACTGCTCCCTTTCAATGAAACAAAATAAGAGAGATGACTCCACATATTTGACTGTCACTCTGTCCTTTACATCTCCTTGGGGGTCATTATTGATGCTGTGTACTCTGCTCGACCCTATTTATTTCTCGTACAATGCGCCTTCGTTCTGCTCTTTATAGCTGAAGTCATTCACCAACTTATGGGACGTAGTGAGCAATAAGGCTTAAATAAGAAAAAAAAGGCCAGCAAACTTTCTCCTGGACTCTAGTTCCTCAGGACAGTTTCAAGGACGGAAATTGAATCTTCTGGGAAAATTTGTATGAAGCTCTCGCCTACTATTACCGTATGTGCCATATCATGCTGTAGAAGGGCCATTGGGCCCCCTAAGGAACCAGGGCTTGGTGCAACTGCTTACGCTACAACCTCTAAAACAATGATCCAGATCTTCCAAGTTGTGAAGAACTATTGGAGAGGGCATGGAGTTAATATTACAAAAAGGGAAGATTTGCTACATTAAGCTCCAGTATGCCACAGTTATTGTAAGAGCACACTGGCACATCTCTCCTAGTCTGGCAGTACATGCTCCTGACTCCAGGCAATCTTCATGTGTCTTGAACTTTTTAAGGGCCATTCCCATTTCACTTTGTTCCTGAGGCATAATGTCTATTTGGTTCCTAATCTACTACAGTGTCTTTAGTCTCCTGTTTTCCTGACTTTGTTCTGTTGTCTGCTGACCGGCCTGACCTCAGTCTGATCCCCACCTAGCGACTAAACGCCACAGCCATTGTTAACAGAGACTACTCCGGGTGCAGCGACCTGGGGATTCCTTGTTAGAGAGTCCATAAACTTAAGATCACCAATGTTACACCATTCGAGATCTTGCAAAGGTTTCATAGAATCTGGGGCAAGAACTTTAAGGAATTAAATTGACTCGTGATTTTTAATTTTAATAATATTTAACCCACTCCGGATTTAAACATGGTGCTGCTTAGCTGCTTTTTATGTAACAGGCACCTGGAAGCAATAATGCCGATCACAGACATTTTAACCATTTAACCTAAATGGTTCCCCTGCTCCAAGATTGACTAAGCCGTTCATTTGCTGGGGCAGCCTTGGGCCCTCTGAAGGATCCCAGGCCTGCCACAGCAAGGTTCCTATGGAGACTTGCCTGTGGAAGGGCTTCATAAGAACAAAGCTAAGCTCTCATAGACTGGAATGTTAAATCACTGCAGTATATGGGAGAAGCGATCAGATGATCACATGTTGAAGTACCTAGTAGAACTTAAAAACAGTGAAAAAAGTTAAAAAAAAAATTCTAATCACCCCCATTTCCCCATATTAAAAATAATTGAAAAGTAAGGATAATTTGCACCACCCACTTCTCAAAATGTCCAAACTACTAAAAAACTTTAAAAGGCTGATTCGCAGTTTATTTTGTCACTTCAACTCCCAAAATAATATTGAATAAAAAGTGACCCAAACCAGGGTTCAATGAGGCTGACCTGCAGCAATTAGTTGATCACTTGTGCCACCGTCTTTAGGGATGGGGTTATCTTGATGGGTCAAGGGCTGTGACCATTTTCTCAACTAGGTTCTTACTGCAACTGAGTGGTCTAACTCTATGGTATGTTATATTCAGAAGCCCATCATTCCACAGGCCTTATAGTTGAGCTAATGGTACAAGAAACAGAAAAGACCACCATTTTTTTTTTTCTGCTGGGCAGAATAGTCATGCATGTCTATGCATGACTATGAATGGTCATGTATATAATGCATTGACCGTGAATGGCCATCTATGTAATGAATAGTCTATAAATAACCACATACTGTATTTAATGTATGGATCATGAATGACCATCTACTGTATGTAATGCCTGGACAATGAAAGGTTCAAAAAATACATAGATGGCCATTTATGGTGCATGCATTACATATTTGGCCATTTATAGTTCATACATTACATATATGGTCATTCATGGTCCATGCATTACATATATGGCCATTCATAGTCCATGCATTACATATATGATCATTCATGGTTCATGCGTTACATATATGGCCATTCATAGTGCTTGCATTACACAGATGGTGGAGATAGGTTAAAAAAATACATAGATGGCCAATCTCCACCATCTGTGTAATGCAAGCACTATGAATGGCCATATATGTAATGCATAGACTATGAATGGCCATATATGTAACGCATGAACCATAAATAGCCATATATGTAATGCATGGACTATGAATGGCCATATATGTAATGCATGGACCATGAATGACCATATATGTAATACATGGACTATGAATGATCATATATGTAATGCATGGACCATGAAAGACCATATATGTAATGCATGGACCATGAATGACCATATATGTAATGCATGGACCATGAATGACCATATATGTAATGCATGGACTATGAATGACCATCTGTGTATTTTTTTAACCTATCTTCACCATGCAATATGTGTAGCATGGACTGTGAATGGCCATGTATGTAATCAGTGATGAGCGGCAGGGGCAATTATTTGGGCGACTATTCGTCATATATTTGCAAATTCAAGAATTCGTGATCTCCAGCCATTATTTTGTTGATTGCAAAAATTGGCAATCAGAAAAACTGCGATAAAAATTTGCGATATGAAAATTTGCGATCAAGACTACTCCTAAAGTCAAAAATATTGCAGCCTTCTCATCGGCCCACAAGCAAGAAGCAGTGAGGGATCATGGGTACTGATTAAACAAAATCTAGAATATTTCGCGATTACGAAGATATAGCACTATATTCTAGATATTTGTGAATTCTCAAAGTGCCAATATTCGCAATACAAATTAGCAATTCGAATATTCGTGCTCAACACTATATGCAATGCATGGACTATAAATTGGCCATATATGTAACTTGCGAACCTATCTTCACCATGTAGCATGAGTATCATTGTCTTACTGTGCTATTTCTGTTATTATCCATTGTGACCGGAATCTCTTTAAATGACTTTTTTTCCTTCATTAGTTTTTGTTCCTTATGACACTAAAATCGGTCCTGAATGTCAGAATTCTTTTTTTATACTTCATAAGCAGTGCAGGATTCATGTTTCTAGTTATTTTGCCAAGTTATAAACCCAGCAAAGTGTACAAGGTCTTTAAATGCAGAATCATCGCGTTGCGTGTGACCTTATACTGTACCATGATACATCATTAAAATTCCCTGTACCAAAAAGAAGCTGCATGGAATAATGATATGGGCCGCTCCAAAAATCCATATTCATGAGGTTTAAACGTGAACCCTTCAATACGAGGTGCTCCGGAGTAAATGACATTAAATGGCTTCATCATTCAGCTAACTTTTCAAAAAAGAGACGTGAAGATTTTAGAGCTATTAATTATCAACTGAAGCAAACATTTGTGTAATGACAGCTCCGGAGACGTTTTATAGGCAGGCGGAAATCCCAGCAATTAGAAAAGGTTATAATTATCTTGTAAAGTTTCAAAAATATTACAAGGGTATAAATACATTGAAGGGGATTGAATGGCTAAAGAAGGCACCGACACCATCACAATTATGTCTGTAAAGCTTTGAGGACGGAGCTCAGGCTTTATTATGGTTTTTATGTGAGGATAAAAGTAAGGACTGCTGACACCCATCACCACATCTTCATGGTAAATGGTGTTTTCATAAAGGTTAGGAATAAGTCAAAGCCCTTTGTCGAAAACAAAATTGGATTGTGCACACAAGGTAGATTCTACACAAAGCTGAATCCAGGGCATTAAATATAATTTTCCTAAAATGTATAAAAGCAACATAAAACTAAATATTATACAGATTCTTACCAGGTTCACTCACAGCTGTCCTAGATAGACTTCTTGTCTCCTCGGATTTAAGAATAACCCCTACTTTGGTCAAAGATACAATATAGTGGACTCAAACATAAATGTGGAAAACTAAGTAAAAGGAGTGGTGTCAGAGTCAAAGAACGAGTGGTCATAGAATGAGAGGACTAAGTAATAGAAATGGTGGATGGAATCACAGAAGGTGAAGAGTATATATTAGAAATGATTGATGGTGTCATAGAAGGAGTTAGCTAAGTAATAAAACTGTTGGATGAAGTCATAGAAGGGAGGACTAAGTCATAGAAATGATGGATGGAGTCATAGAAGGGTAGGGCTAAGTAATAGAAATGGTGGATGGGGTCATAGAAGGGAGGACTAAGTAATACAACTGTTGTATGGAGTCATAGAAGGGAGGACTAAGTAATAGACATGGTGGATGGAGTCACAGAAGGTAAAGACTATGTATTAGAAATGATTGATGGTGTCATAGAAGAAGAGGACTAAGTAATAAAACTGTTGGATGGAGTCATAGAAGGGGAGGGATTAGTAATAGAATTGGTGGATGGAGTCATAGAAGGGAGGACTAAGTTATATAAACGGTGGATGGAGTCATAGAAGGGAGGGCTTAGTAATAGAAATGGTGGATGGAGTCATAAAAGGGAGGGCTTAGTAATAGATATGGTGGATAGAGTGATAGAAGGGAGGACTAAGTAATAGAAATGGTGGATGGAGTCATAGAAGGGATGGACTAAGTAATAGAAATGGTGGATAGAGTCATAGAAGGGATGGACTAAGTAATACAAATGATTGATGGTGTCATAGAAGGAGAGGACTATGTAATAAAACTGTTGGATGGAGTTATAGAAGGATGGTGTCACCGCCAGACATCTGAGAAGCTATGACAGACGTTCTTCAGAACCTCCTGCTTGAGGTTCTTTTGTTTTGCTTTCGTTTTGTCATCTCGTTTCCCTCTCTCAGCTGTCATCTAGTTGCACTGATTGCATCCCTTTAAATCCCCTCCCATACTGCATCACTTTGCGGTTTATACAACTTCCTGGAGTACATGCTGTACATGCTGGATGCTACAAACTGATGCTTCTACAGATAAGTCTGTTCATTGATTTGTGTTTTCCTGTTTGCTTGATCCTAGGTGACCCTGACTCCCTCCGTATTAAGTGTAGGGAGCCGGTGGTCGTGTCCCCTCACTATTATAGGGTGTTCAGGTGTCATACAGTCGAGGCACGTGGGCATGCAATTTTCTATCATAGAGATCTTTGCATGGGCTGAGAAGACAGGGAGAGTTTCAGGGCTTAAATAGGGGTCACCCTTTTGTTCCTTAGTTTCGGATCAAGCCAGTCGGATCCTTATTTGTAACTTCTTGTTTTCTGTTACACCATCCGTGACAGATGGGCTAAAGAGGTTGTCCCATGAAAAATATTATTTTTTTAAAACCAGCCCCTGGGTCTGAACACTTTTGTATTTGCATGCAATTAAAAATGTATTATAACTACTGAGTTATTGAATTACATTTGTCTGAAAAGAGCCTCCTGCTGTTGGTCCTTTTTCTAAATTCTCTGTTCCATCCTTCAATTGCCACTAGTTGCAGCATAAATCACATGCCCCCTAAGAGTGCAGCCCCCTGAGCTGCCAGCTTATATTAAATTGAGCAGAGCAATTACAGCAATGAATGGGGAGGTCTCTGGATCCTTGTGAGGTACAGGCAGGGGCGTAACTACCAAAGTGGCAGATCATGTGACTGCTAAGGGGCCCAGGGCAATAGGGGACCCAGTTGGTGAGGACTCTATCCTCTAAGGGAACAACTTTTAGCAAACGAAGCAGTGGAGTAATGGCCCAAGGGTCATTGAAAAGGGTTTAGGCAGAAACCCTTCTGTCCTGTGTGGGGGGCCTGGTTTGTTCCTTGCTATGGGGCCCTTACTTCTCTATGTACAGTGCTGGTTCTAGCTTTGTTAGAATGAGATTGTCATGTACTATATGATGTCTGATTTTTATTATCGTGGGATAACCCAATGGCGAGTAGACTAACTAATAGAAATGGTGATCGAAGGGATGGAGTAAGCCAGCTCACCTACTAATATGGGATGCAGTACTCCTGATGTTGAAAAGTGGTTTCTTCTTAACCAGCCGTCCAAGATCAAATTCAACTTCTTTATTAATGAATGACATTAAAAACCATCAGAACAGCGAGTGGAGGATTCCATGTTATGTATTTTAAAGTCATTCATTAATAAAGAAGTTGGATTCTATCTTGGACTGCTGGTCAAACAGAAGCTGCCATTGAAGGGATGGATGAGCCCTGATACAAAAGAAGGAAAAGGGCTATATGCAGAGCTGCAGAGAAGAGGAACTTCAGCCTGGAGTGAATAAAAGTTTATTAGGTGCACAGACAACGCGTTTCGGGTTTGAATTTTATAAGTCTTCAGGTCAGAAACACCATTACATGTGGTAATGTACCCTGACAAAGGGTTTAGTACAAACCCAAAACGCTTTGTCTGTGCACCTAGTAACATGTAGGCACTTGGGCTGTACTGATGCAGGTGACGGGTGTATGGGTCCTCACCAAAGGCTGGGTCCTCAAGGCTTTGTTGAGGGTAGAATCAGATATACACAATATGGAATAGCCTTGTAGACCTTGTGGCGATTAATGTACTGTATGTGGACCAGTAGAATACGGTATATCTGGCGAGGCTTATTGTGAGATCAGATGCTGCCTTGCTTGAGGCTCATGTGTCCTAGAATGCACCAGTTCTGGACTGCATCCTGGAGAGTACCTTTACTGTGGGCTGACTAAGAGACTGCAACCAATACGCCATATGCCTTCTATGGGACAGGCTTGGCCAGTGAGTCACGCTAAACAGTTCTGTTGCCAAAAGTAGCAATTAAGCTTATGTGGGACCTAAACTTTGCTGAAACCATGAAGATACAGCAGCATTCCTCTGTGTACTTTGCACATTTGGATTTCTTTTGCTCTGCTGAGTTTTCCCAGCCTGCGGAGTATGAATCCATAGAAAGTATATGGGACCCGTACTCCACATGCTGAGCAGAGCTGAAAAGTGCTGCTGCACCTTCATGGTTTCAGCAAAGGTTTAGTTCACCTTTAATATAATCTGCAACCTCAAAGTCTTGTACCTATTGTGTCTGTAACCATCAAGCCTTGTGCCACTGTTGGAGTAAAGTTTGTTCAAGTTCACTACCACGTGTCTGCCTCTTTACTACACCATTCACAGACTTGTTGAGCTTGTGAGGACGGTCATGATCATAGTTCACATGCTGTTTGTGACTCGGTTACAACCAGCATCTTTACAGAAAACATTTCTTTGTGTCCTCCTTCAGCTTATCACACAGAGAGGAGAATTCACAGCTTCTTTCCATCTTCAGATCTGTCGGAAAGGATTTAGTTCCATCAGAATTTACAGAATCTGACAATATGAGATGTTGAATGCTGGTACCATCTTGTGATCTTAGTCTATAGAGACCCCGTTGCCTCAAGGCACGGGTGCCGCACAACAGTTTTTGCCTTGGGTGCCAAAACCCCTTCTTCTGCTGCTTTAAACTAAAAGGTTAAAGGAACTCTAAAGGACTCTAGGCATGGAAAAAAAAACAAGCAACAAATATACAGACTTTTCTCCTTTGTGCATCACTTCCAGTCCTCTGAATGCGGCCAGCAATGTAGACCTTATCTATTGTCTTATCTCAACAGGTCAGTGGAGCTAGATGACCACGTTTGGGAAAAATAAAATAAAAAAATATGTTGCTCATAACGTTCTACATAGTAGCACAAACATTTTTGTTATTCAAAGCCAGTTACATTGCATCACCCTGCTTGGGATAAGTCAAGCCAAGAGAAAAGCTAAAGAAGGACACATCTGAGCCCTGAGGTTTGTGGGGCCAAAAAGTCCATCTAAAGACAACCTCATTTAGTGATGTCTTTAGAGCCAATCCATTACCACTAGGGTTTATTTAATTGAGGATGATTAACAATGACCTATTAGATCTTATTGATCATATGTCCTGTGTGTTCAGTAATACCAAAAGAGATTATGATAAGGATAAGTGTTCCTACAGATAATCTGAGTAGATGGAGAGAAGGCCCTCAAAATCATCTCCCTGTTGAGCTCAAGGAACCACTCTGACGATGTGGTTCTCCATTTCAGATCTGTATAGATAGAGGGCGAACCCCCAAGTAATCCCAATCCAACACTCTGGTTATCTATTTCAGTTCTGTATAGATAGAAGGAGGGCTCCCAGAATCATCTCCCTGGTGAGCTTGAGGAACATCAGTCTGACACTCTGGTTCTCCGGAAAAAAATAGAACATGTCCTATTCTTGTCCGCGGGGGTGCCGGCCGGGTGTATTGCGGATCCACAATACACTACAGACGTGTGAATGGACCCTAACGGTGACTATTTTCAGGTGTTTTCTGATTATTTAAAAGGTACTTTCACACTTGCGTTGTTCGATTCTGGCAGGTCCAGCAATCTGTATGCAAATGGTTAGCATTCGTAGACGGATCTGGGTGCAGATCCGTCTCACAAATGCATTGTAATACCATATCCGTCTCTCCGGTTGTCATCTGTAAAAACGGATCCAGTATTTATCTTTTTCACATTTTTAAAGGTCTGCGCATGCACAGACCGCAAAACCAGATCCACTTGGGGCCGGAAAAATGGAAAATGCATTAATGCATTCTGGCAAGTGTTCCGGAATTTTGGACAGAGAAAATACTGCAGCATTTAGAATGCATTAGGATAAAACTGATCAGTTCTTTTCCGCTATTGAGCCCCTAGGACGGAACTCAATACCGGAAAAGAATAACGCTAGTGTGAAAGTATCCTAACAGGGTTTAGCAGGTCTCCTGGCAAACCTGCTAAAGGAAGCACACTTAGGGCTCATGCACACAAACGTGTCCCGGACGTTCTGTGCATTGGGGACCGCAGTTTGCGGTCCCCACTGCACGGGCACCATCCGTGTGGTTGCCGCAGACAAAAACAGACCCATTCAACGTGAAGGGGTCTGTGATCCGTCTGCACAACAAAAAAAATAATAGAATAAGTTCTATTTTTTTTGCGGGCCAGAGGCACAGAGACAAACCCCATGGAACATGGAAGTACTCCACCGTGCTTCTGTGGGGTTCCGTGCCTCCGTTCTACGCTGCTACTTCTGGATTGCGGACCCATTCAAGTGAATGGGTCCACATCCGTGATATGGTGAGCACACGGCCGGTGCCCATATATTGCAGACAGGCAACGGCCGTCTACATGAGCTCTTAGGCTGAGTTCAGTTTTTTCCATCAATTATTTTGATCCAAAACCAGGTTTGGGTCAAAAACACAGAACAGGAGGAAATCCTTCCATTATACCTTATCTCTGAGTAGGGTTCACTACTGGTTTGGGCTCACAATAATAACTGACCAAACAACTGAAGTGTGAACTGGGCCTTACCTTCTTGCTGACACTGGCTCTCAGCTCCGGTGCTCTCCGACTTCTGCTCAGGTCCCTGGATGTCATCATCCATTTTGACGCTGCCTGCAAACAATCATGGGCCATGGCGGTGACTTCTCCCCTTGCGTTGAGTGAATAAATGTGACAGTGTAGTGTCCCACTAGGTAAATGTGGGCACTACACAAGGGTCAATTGGGCCACGTTGCTCCCACCTCCTGTTTATTCCAGCCAAACAGAGAGCTGAAGGGCAGAAGGATATTTCTACAGCAAGGGGACATATACCAGAGGAAAGTTTCCCTACCCAAGGATAAAGCCAGCAATACGGCATACAGGCCTTGGAGAAAGCCAGACAGGATCTAAGGAAAATACAGCCTGATCTGTAAGTGTTATTCCCTCTGAGTATCTTGCAAGGACTTTGCCTGCCGTTTATATAAAGCCTGCCTGTTACGATCTTTTCCATCTGGAACTAACTAAAGACTGCAAATAGTTGAACTGTTCAGTAAAAGGAAGTTCTGGTTCACTGCAACTTGTGTTCATCAATTATTCCTAAAATAAATCGGTGTGCCACCGATACCGGCACTGGCGTCACGAACTTAACAGGATCTTGCCACCGGCACATTAAACCTGCAACACCCAGGGCACCTCACCTACCACCGGCCTGGTCCCTATATACAGAGAGTGCCCCAGAGGAGCCATGTGCCAGCCTCTCCATCACTGCTGTACGCCTGCCCAGGGTATATAAAAACTGTGAGTACCAAAAAACACCCTCGGTTAGTAACTACCCCTGTGACCTCACCATCGCTCACCCTGCAAGGCTGCGTACTGCAACAGTACTTCAGAACTTGGGGCCCCGCTTTTAATTCCGCCCAGGGCCTAATTTTGTCTAAAACCAGCTGTGCCCACAATGCAAGTCAATGGGAACGGATCCATTTTTTCTGACACAATCTGACACAATAGAAAACGGATCCGCCTCCCATTGACTTTCAATGGAGTTCATGACGGACCCGTCTTGGCTATGTTAAAGACAATACAAAGGATCCGGGCTGAACGGATGCAGATGGTTGTATTATCAGTAACGGTAGTGTTTTTGCTGAACCCTGCCAGATCCAGTAAAAACACAAGTGTGAAAGTAGCCTAAAGTAAAGTGAGTGTATCCTGTATTGTTTCCACAACCTTGACCCTGGAATGTGCAATAACTGTCCTGATGCTGATGCCCCCTTTCCCCACATCCCAACCACCACAATCCCAAGAACCCAGCGCAATGCTGTAGAACAGGGGTGGCCAACTTTACAGACACAAAGAGCCAGAAAAAAAAACGTATGACTGCCAGGAGCCACAAGCTATACCTTTACACAAATATGCGCGCACAAGACAGCATTACTGCAATTGAGTTACCAAACATTTAAAAGTGCATTTCTTACCTGTAATGTAGACAGCTTTAGTAAGACTTCTGGCAATCTTTGTTTTTTTAACAATATGTTTCAAGATTTCTCAGATGACTGCCCATGCTCAGATGACCCCCCATGCTCAGATGACCGCCCTTGCTCAGATGACCCCTCATGCTCAGATGACCGCCCCATGCTCAGATGACCACCCCATGCTCAGATGACCGCCCCATGCTCAGATGACCGCCCCATGCTCAGATGACCGCCCCATGCTCAGATGACCACCCCATGCTCAGATGACCGCCCCATGCTCAGATGACCGCCCCATGCTCAGATGACCGCCCCATGCTCAGATGACCGCCCCATGCTCAGATGACCCCACATGCTCAGATGACCGCCCCATGCTCAGATGACCGCCCCATGCTCAGATGACCGCCCCATGCTCAGATGACCGCCCCATGCTCAGATAACGTCCCATGCTCAGATGACCGCATCATGCTCAGATGACTTCCCTATGCTTAGATCACGCCCCATGCTCAGATGACGCCCCATGCTCAGATGACGCCCCATGCTCAGATGACGCCCCATGCTCAGATGACGCCCCATGCTCAGATGACGCCCCATGCTCAGATGACCGCCCCATGTTCAGATGACCGCCCCATGCTCAGATGACAGCCCATGCTCAGATGACCCCCCATGCTCAGATTTCCGCCCCATGCTCAGATAACCGCCCCATGCTCAGATGACTTCCCTATGCTTAGATGACGCCCCATGCTCAGATGACGCCCCATGCTCAGATGACCCCCCCATTCTGAGATCATGTGTGGAGGGGGTGATTTGACATAGGGGAGATGTGAGCATGGGGTGTCTGATTTTTGGTGTCTTATGTGAGCACTGGGGAGGCTTATTTTGTGGGTCTGATGCGGATTTGGGGGTCTTATCTGAGCTCATACTACCCCCATGTTAGATAAGACCCCCATGATCAGTAATTTTAATTAAAAAAAACACTGTGTAGGAGGCTTATCCTACCTCTGCTGCCGCTGCTCTGAGGACTGTGGCGCTCTCTCTACAGTGACCTGACGTGCACAGCGTCAAGTCAGAGCGCGGGCCTCTACCTATTAAGGGGCCCCACCATTGACAATTAACCTTTAATGCAGATACAGGAGGCGGATGCCGGCAGAATCACATAGCCGACACCTGGCCTCTATGATGGGTGCGGGCTATATGATTCTGCAGCCAGCACCCGCCTCCTGTATTTGAATAAATGAGTGAGTTAACTTTATTGGTGGCAGTGGCCACTGCTTCCTTCTCCCCTGTGGTCCTGATATTTCGATACCCGCAACATCCTTGGACAACTCCCCTGCGAGCTGCATTTGTAGAGGAGAGCGCTCTCCTCTGAGAGCCGCAAATAAAGGTGCAAGGAGCCGCGTGCGGCTCACGAGCCGTGGGTGGGCCACCCCTGCTGTAGAGCTTACACTGTTGGGTGGGCCACCCCTGCTGTAGAGCTTACACTGTTGGGTGGGCCACCCCTGCTGTAGAGCTTACACTGTTGGGTGGGCCACCCCTGCTGTAGAGCTTACACTGTTGGGTGGGCCACCCCTGCTGTAGAGCTTACACTGTTGGGTGGGCCACCCCTGCTGTAGAGCTTACACTGTTGGGTGGGCCACCCCTGCTGTAGAGCTTACACTGTTGGGTGGGCCACCCCTGCTGTAGAGCTTACACTGTGTCTGGCTTTTCTCATAGTGGTACCAGCACTTCCCCTGCGCTCTCTGTCAGTGTGCAGGATGAGGCTCTGATTGGTGGAGCAGCAGCACTTAGAGAAGCTTGCTGACCGCTGCTCCACCAATCAGCATAGGTATTGCAGAAAAGTGGGAGGAGCATTGCTTGTCTCCTTCTATCTGCGAAGTATGAGTGTATCAACCAGTGCTCTGCAGCTGCCATAACATTCGGGGCTCAGGCAACGCCCCTGCTTTTCGCTAGTGCAAAAGTAGCCTAACCCTGTCAATCAAAGTGCATAGGGCGTGGCAGTTGCAAAGAGAGCTGAGCCTCTAGGTGTAATGGTAACGCCCCCGTTGCTCCTAGAGGCTCACTTCCATTAATTTCTCAGTAATGCGGGCACATATGAACATGGGACCAACACAGATGCCTTCAGCTGCCAAGGGCACATGTAACAGGTCAGCCAGTGTCATAGGGACAGATCTGCTGACAGATGGGCTTAAAAATCTTTAGTAAAGAATTGTTTGCTGTTAACTTGGCCATTATTTCCTTTGCTGCTACACTGCACTGACACCACCATCGGGGGGCCCTGCCTTGCACCTCAAAACCCTCAACACCAAGGGCACCTCAACAGTCATTAGGCAGGAGAACCCCAGAACCCTGTGCCCTGGAGACAAGAAAATGTGCCCTTCCCATCCCTGCACGCCAGTCCAGGGAGCTTCAGAACCGTGAGTACTGCAACTACTACCCCCATCTAGCCTCTCACATTCATGCTGCATGCGGAGCTTACACATTTCCGGGCATGGACATTGGTTCTGCTGGTAGGGAGAAGTCATCTTAGGACTTAAGTCAATGAATGGAATCATATCTTTTACCACGAAGCAGAAAAGAAAGAGACAAAGTGACTTTGGAAAACATGAAACTAAACAGCCTTGAAGGCAGCGCCTTTGTGTGGACTCAGCGCCATCCTGGTCAGGTGGTTGTAATTGCCAAATTACCCCGATAATTCTTTTAAGAGTCATTTACAATGTTATAATGACACACGTTCCCCTCATCCGTAATGGGCAATTTTACTTTACAGAGCCCAGTGTTCCCAAGCCGAACTGGAAAAAAACACATAATTACTCCATCATTTTCTAGTCGTGCAGAAGAGAAATTGGAGTAAAATTACAGCTTGGCAAACGTCTGATCTGATGTAATTACTCCGCAGCAAGGACTGACGGTACCCAGGGGTAGTAGAGGCTACCGACGGAGGGATCCTCCGAGCCTCTGCTAAAAAGATTCCGTCCGGTAACCCAAATCATAGATCAATACAGTACATCTGTAGAGCAACTGGCGTTACTGTGCGTCAGTGCGTTGGATACGCCCGCTAGAATGGCTTTGTGGTTTTTATGCGCTTTTATATTATTTCATTCTTAAAGGTCTCTCAAAGCTCAGGAATCAATAGAAGCCGTTCAAACCAGGATTCAGTGTTTCCATCTGTACCATAGCAGAGGAGATGTCTGTCCAGACTTGTGCAATGGAGGAGTCAGCGGGTAACTGAGAGTCTATGGGTTTCTGGATATAAATGATGGTCACCGGCCGCAGCCACACATTTCCACTTCAGAGGTAATTAGTTCTGAAAACTAGATGCAGCGACCCGATCGTATCTATCTAATGCAGCCATCATAATAGATAGATAGATAAATAGATAGATAGGATATAGATAGATAGATAAATATGAGATAGATCGATAGATAGATAGATAGATAGATAAAATAGCAAAAAGACAGCACTCGAAAAATATAAAAATGCAAAAAGTTTATTCACGCAACGTTTCAGCTCAAGCCCCAGAGAAAGGCTCTAAGGTTGAGCTGAAACGTCGTGTATTCACATGGGTGAATAAACTTTTAGCATTTTTATATTTTTTGCTATTTTGTATTTTGGGCAATGGTCTAATCTCTTCAGGCGTGAACCTATTTTGCCATTTATTTATTTGCTTTGATAGATATCGCTACTTTCACATTAGCGTTTTCAATTGCGCTATCGATATCCATCATAGGATCTCACTAGAGGATGAAAAAGCTCCTGTTTTGTCCCCATTCATTGTCAATGGGGACAAAACTGAACTGAACTAAACATGAATGCTCCAAAATGCATTCTGTTCTGTTTGGTTGCTCTCCCATCGCGGACAGAATAATGCTGCAAGCAGCGTTTTTTCTATCCGCGATGTGGTGCGGAGCAAGACGGAGCCGGTATGACACACAATGTAAGTCATTGGGGACGGATCAGTTTTCTCTGACACAATAGAAAACGGATCCGTCCCCCATTGACTTTCAATGGAGTTCATGACGGATCCATCATGGCTATAGAAGACATAATACAACAGAATTCGTTCATGACGGATGCAGGCGGTTGTATTATGGTAGCGGAAGCAATTTTTTTGATTCATGACAGATCAGCAAAAAATGCTAATGTGAAAGTAGCCTTACTCATATAGATAGATAACGCAGATCTATCTATCTATCTAAAAAAAAAATATGAAAAAGAAAAACAAACAGCAGCACTCTATAGGATGCCATGTGCAAATCCAGCAACGATTCCCGGACCAGGAACAGTGAAACTGGAAACAATGAAAAGAGGGCAGCTATCATGTTACACATGCTTGGTTTGCCTTTTCGTCATGTGTGTCCCTTCTCTCTTCCCCTAGCTTCTGCTCTCTCTCTTGTCTCCTCCCCTCTTCTTCATTCTGGCTTCACCCCTCATCTCAGCTACTTGCTCTGTTAGCTGCTCACACCATGATTTTTTTGACCTATCCATTTGTTCATCGGTGTATGATCTGCACAGTTTGGAATAAACTTCTTCACGATCTACAAGGTGTCGTTTGGATCGAGTCACTGTCAGCCAATTCACCTAAGATTGATGGTTACCGCTATCTCAGCAGAACTGTAAGTTACAGAGATCACACTTTCAATGCTTAGATTGGAGAGGCAGAACAGCAGCACTCCGGTCTTGTAATGAAAATAAGGTGGAATTTATTATCTATCTATCTCATATCTATTGTAGGGATTTGCTCTGGTAGGCAGGGTAAGCGGACGCAATACAGAGGCAAGACCACGGTTAATAAACAAAAGTCAGTGTTTATTCACACAAAAAAAGCATGAAAAAAAAAACACAATACTTGGCAGGGCCCTGGTGTTAATTCACACTGCAGGAATCCTCGTGTTAATTCACACAGCAAAAGTCCACAGAACTCAAAAACACGTCACCTGGCAGACCACAGCAGGCTTTAGGGCGCCTGGCTTCCAGCTGGCAGCTCTCATGCAGCTCTCAGCCTTGTAGTAAGGTAGAACTCCTCAGCTCCAAAAACACAGAGCTCCACTATCACCTGGAGGTTCATTCCACACCCAACTGAGCTGCTGGCTGGGTTTTTAAACCCCAGCCCAAAACCTGGCCTGGACGTGTGGAACAGCCACCCGATCCTGCTCTTTGGCTGCTCCCAATAAGAACCGGCCCGGAACGGCTTTTCAGCCACACTAAGAAAAAACTGTGTCAATGAGCACTAGCTGCGGCTGACACACAAAATACCCGGTTCCTATCTCACTGAGGCCAGGAACCTCGGTGACACGTACCTTCCATCAATGACAGACCCCTGCGCCTTCCTACAGTATCTATCTATTTATCTATCTATCTATTTATCTCTCTATTATCTGTCTATTTATCTATCTATCTATCTATTATCTGTCTGTCTATCTATTTATTGCAGCCATCATTAGTACTTGTGTTGAGATAATCAAAGTTAGTGAAGTGGAATTCCATCCAAATTTCTTGGAGTTTCATGGTAACTAATCAATTTTTCCTGAAATGGAGGTAAAAAAAAAAAATATATATATATATATATATATATATACTCACCTCTACCATTTGATCGCGGAGAGGCCATTGCGGCCATATTGATTGAAGAAAACGTGCCAAATATCGCACAGATCACAGATGGCTGTGATGGCCTCTACACGATCGAATGGATGAGGTGAGTATTTTTTTTTTAACCCCTGAAAGGCTTTAATTTGACTTTCATATGCCGCAATCAGTGTTGAACTCTGCATCTGAGGGGTTCAAAGATGGAGGGCATCGCTGTTCCCCGTCATTGCGCCTGCTACATACAATGGAATGCGATTTTTGACTAAGTATGGGGATACCGATGGGGTGACCAATCTCCCATGATGATCGGATTTCTCTAAGATGAAAGAGCTTGGAATGACCACAGAAGGATATCCAGCATCTGTATGATGCCACCATGCCAGAGCAGCAGCCTGTATGGCTGCCATAAGGGCAGATACCACCCAGTATTATATGACCTTGCTTCAACATGTACCCTGCTGCAGAACCCATAATAAAGAGGGGAGCACCTTGTGTGGCCAGTGACCGAGCACCACCAGCATTTTATACTTTGTAGGCTCAATCGCATTACGTTCTACAGGTGTTCTTTTTTCATTTCTAGTATTTATCTTATATCTATGAGTCGTGGCTACAATTTCTGTCTGTGTTTTTCTTGTGTTAATAAAGGGATGATAAAGCATCAGTTCATGAATTCCATGTGATAACATTGCAGACACTTAACCACAAATGTAAACCGAGCGCTAGCGTCCTAATAACTAGAAGAAGTGCAGTGCATGTTCTTCTCACAATTCTAATGTCAGTTCCTTCTTCTCATAATTCAGAAACTTGGTCAAAGCGCGAGGAGAACATCTGTAATTTATTTAATTCCCCCTTCACCTAGAAATGGTTTATGTCAGATTTTTATGTCCTCTATTCTTGTCGTACACTGCACTTTCCATTGCTGACTCTGAAATGTGTTGCGATAATATTCAAACATCTATACCCTGACAGCCATGAAAACAGCGGAGGTAATCTCAAGCTCTGTTACTTAGTCTGTAACGGGGTGCCAAAGGCACACTCGGTCTCCCATCAGCCGCAGACCTGCTGCTTAGCTTCGGGAGCGAGGATCTGTGTTTGACCTTGTTCCCAGGGCGGCTTTGCTAGCTGGGAGGCTCTCTGCTCCTAGGTCTGTCTTGAGCGCCGAGCTGATCACTCGGTGCTCGACTGGTCGGTCTGTTGGTCATGTGACGCTGGCCACGTCACATGACCCTCACTCCCCACTATAAATACAGGCAGCCTGCTGGCCACAGGTTGCCTGTTAATTTAGGTTCCTGGCAGTTGTTGGATACCTGTCTACTTACCTGATCCTGTTCCCTGACGATCCTTTGCCTGCTCCTCCTGTACTGCGCATCCTTCCTGGTATATTGACCTTGGCTTCCACCTGACTATTCTTTGCGGACTCCTTTGGTACTTCTCTACTCTCCTGGTATTTATGACCCCGGCTTCTCCTGACCTTTCTTTGCTTATCCCTTTGTACTGCGTTGTCCTCTTGGTTTTGACCCGGTCCGTTCACTATCCGTTATTTGTCTTGTCTGTCCTTCCCGCACGTATCCTAAGTTAGGGACTGCCGTCCAGTTGTCCCCTGTCATCAGGACTCGTGAGGCAAGTAGGCAGGGCCAGGGGTGAGGGTGGAGCGCAGTGGTCACTATCCTCCCCCGTGTGTGTGTGTGTGTGTGTGTGTGTGTACATTACCGTTACAGAGTAATTTCTAAATTTGCTTGTGGTCTCTCAGATAGATTGTGCAAACCGTCTAAATGGTATGAATCAGATGTCAGGGTTAAGCCTTTGTAAATGCACTTAGGGGTCGTAACTCTAGAAATGTTCTCAGGGCCCTGAGTGGTCATTACATTGTTTGGTTAGTCTCACTAGTTTCTTTTATCTTCCATTCTTCCATAAGAAGCGAGGGAATCTGAAAAACTTTTATTACAAGACATATGAGCAAACCGTGTTTTGGTTCAACAGGGTTTTTAAGAAGTTGGGATGGAGCCCTCTCTAAAGAGGTCCAAAATGTGCCAGACTGTTTATCTTAAGAGGTAAACATTCAGGAACCAAGAAAAATGGTTAACCAGAGTGGATCACCTCTTTAATAATCTTTCATATCTTCGCAGGTGACTAGTACAATCAAAATAAAGTTTTTCTAATCTTTTCCTAATCATGATTTATGACTATCATGGTAATTTAAAGTTATATGGGCCTGATTCATAAGCTATTTCTGGACTTTGCACCTTAGACCTAAGAACTTTACATTCTTATATGATCATCATGTAGACAAAGGTGAAGATTAATACTCTGGATTCATTTACAGGGCTCTGCGTGGTCATTACCTCACTTGGTCAGTCACATTGTTCTTTAATCTACTGTGGCAGAACATCAAAATCAGGAAACTAGGGATCGATTGGACTCAAACAAATGATTCTTCTTTATCAAATTACATATAAGACTGCTAACACATTTCATCCCACCAGGGTCTTCAAGAAAATACCACTGAGACAAAGAGCCATAAAGGATCACTTACTTCATCAGCCAGTTGTCAGTTGACTTCTACTGTGACCCTGGCATTATTTACTATGTCCCTAATTATGCAGTGCTGTGTTCTCTGTTCAGTATGTGTACTAACTCTCCTCCAGAAGAAAGAAAACTGCCTCTCTAGCGTCACCTGTAGGTGCTTACCCTGTAAGTCAATGGCCAACCACAGGGAGAAACAGTCAAATGCTTCTCACATAGCCAGCCAGTATAGTTGGATGTTGTAAGAGGGTAACAATTGGGGTTTGGACATACTGCGTAACAGATTTGATTTAGGGCTAATTCTGAAAGAGAGTATAAGGGACACCATGTTATTTACCCTTAAACCCCTATATCAGGTCTTCACTAGGGATGAGCGAACCCGAACTGTATAGTTCGGGTTCGTACCGAATTTTGGGGTGTCCGTGACACAGACCCGAACCCGGACATTTTCGTAAAAGTCCGGGTTCGGGTTCGGTGTTCGTCGCTTTCTTGGCGCTTTTTGAAAGGCTGCAAAGCAGCCAATCAACAAGCGTCATACTACTTGCCCCAAGAGGCCGTCACAGCCATGCCTACTATTGGCATGGCTGTGATTGGCCAGAGCACCATGTGACCCAGCCTCTATTTAAGCTGGAGTCACGTAGCGCCGCCCGTCACTCTGCTCTGATCAGCATAGGGAGAGGTTGCAGCCGCGACGTTAGGGCGAGATTAGGCAGTGATTAACTCCTCCAAAGGACATCATTCAGAGATCGATCTGCAGCTGTGGATGATTGAACTGCTGCTATTGAATTGCTCACTGTTTTTATGCTGCCCAGAGCGTTTTTCAGTCACTTTTTTCTGGGGTGATCGGCGGCCATTTTGTGTCTTGTGGTGTGCCAGCACAAGCTGCCACCAAGTGCATTTAACACTCAATGGTGTGGTTGTTCTTTGGCTAAATCCTACATCAGGGTGAAGCTGTCACACCAAGTGCATTTAACCAGAAATAGTCTGGTTATTTTTTGGCCATATACTACATCAGGGGCAAGCTGAGCCTGTCACCAAGAGCATTTAACCCTCAATGGTGTGGTTGTTTTTTGGCTAAATCCTACATCAGGGTCAAGCTGTCACACCAAGTGCATTTAACCAGCAATAGTCTGGTTATTTTTTGGCCATATACTACATCAGGGGCAAGCTGAGCCTGTCACCAAGTGCATTTAACCCTCAATAGTGTGGTTGGTCAAGCTGTCACACCAACTGCATTTAACCATCAATAGTGTGGTTATTTTTTGGCCATATCCCAGTCTAATTCTGTCAGTAAACCTATATCTGTCACCCAGCACCTAAATACTAGGCCTCAAATTTATATCCAGCTAAATCTGTCGTTACTGCTGTACTGTTGTGGCTGGTCAAGTTATTTAGTGTCCGTCAAAGCACATTTTTTGTTCTGGGTTGTAATACAATTCCCAATTTAGCAATTTCCTAATTTAGTGGTTTCTGCTGTATCAGAGCTATTTTAAATCTATCCCTAAAAGGGTATATAAGATTCAAGGTGCACATAGGGTCATTCTGAATAACTTCACACACACGCTACTGTGCATTTCCAAGTCGAATTCTGTCAGTAAACCTATACCTGTCACCCAGCGCCTAAATACTAGGCCTCAAATTTATAGTAAGCTAAATCTGTGGTTATTTCTGTGGCTGGGCAAGTTATTTAGTGTCCGTCAAAGCACAGTTTTTGTTCTGGGTTGAAATACAATTCCCAATTTAGCAATTTCCTAATTTAGTGGTTTCTGCTGTATCAGAGCTATTTTAAATCTATCCCTAAAAGGGTATATAAGATTAAAGGTGCACATAGGGTCATTCTGAATAACTTCACACACACATGCTACTGTGCATTTCCAAGTCGAATTCTGTCAGTAAACCTATACCTGTCACCCAGCGCCTAAATACTAGGCCTCAAATTTATAGTCAGCTAAATCTGTGGTTATTTCTGTGGCTGGGCAAGGTATTTAGTGTCCGTCAAAGCACAGTTTTTGTTCTGGGTTGAAATACAATTCCCAATTTAGCAATTTCCTAATTTAGTGGTTTCTGCTGTATCAGAGCTATTTTAAATCTATCCCTAAAAGGGTATATAAGATTCAAGGTGCACATAGGGTCATTCTGAATAACTTCACACACACGCTACTGTGCATTTCTAAGTCAAATTCTGTCCGTAAACGTATACCTGTCACACAGCGCATAAATACTAGGCCTCAAATTTATATTCAGCTACAGTATATCTGTGGTTACTGCTGTGCCTGTATTAGTGTAATACGGTACCTAAATAGATAGCCAGATAGTGTTAGGTGTCTGTAAAAAAAGGCCTGAATTTGAATTCAATACATTGGGCCAAATAATATATGAGACGATAAGAATGAGGAAAACATCTAGTAAGGGACGCGGACGTGGACATGGACATGGTCGTGGTGGTGTTAGTGGACTCTCTGGTGCTGGGAGAGGACGTGGCCGTTCTGCCACATCCACACGTCCTAGTGTACCAACTACCTCAGGTCCCAGTAGCTGCCAGAATTTACAGCGATATATGGTGGGGCCCAATGCCGTTCTAAGGATGGTAAGGCCTGAGCAGGTACAGGCATTAGTCAATTGGGTGGCCGACAGTGGATCCAGCACGTTCACATTATCTCCCACCCAGTCTTCTGCAGAAAGCGCACAGATGGCGCCTGAAAACCAACCCCATCAGTCTGTCACATCACCGCCATACATACCAGGGAAACTGTCTCAGCCTCAAGTTATGCAGCAGTCTCTTATGCTGTTTGAAGACTCCGCTGGCAGGGTTTCCCAAGGGCATCCACCTAGCCCTTCCCCAGCGGTGGAAGACATAGAATGCACTGACGCACAACCACTTATGTTTCCTGATGATGAGGACATGGGAATACCACCTCAGCACGTCTCTGATGATGACGAAACACAGGTGCCAACTGCTGCGTCTTTCTGCAGTGTGCAGACTGAACAGGAGGTCAGGAAGGAAGACTGGGTGGAAGACGATGCAGGGGATGATGAGGTCCTAGACCCCACATGGAATGAAGGTTGTGCCACTGACTTTCACAGTTAGGAGGAAGAGGCAGTGGTGAGACCGAGCCAACAGCGTAGCAAAAGAGGGAGCAGTGGGCAAAAGCAGAACACCCGCCGCCAAGAGACTCCGCCTGCTACTAACCGCCGCCATCTGGGACCGAGCACTCCAAAGGCAGCTTCAAGGAGTTCCCTGGCATGGCACTTCTTCAAACAATGTGCTGACGACAAGACCCGAGTGGTTTGCACGCTGTGCCATCAGAGCCTGAAGCGAGGCATTAACGTTCTGAACCTTAGCACAACCTGCATGACCAGGCACCTGCATGCAAAGCATGAACTGCAGTGGAGTAAACACCTTAAAAACAAGGAAGTCACTCAGCCTCCCCCTGCTACCTCTTCTGCTGCTGCCGCCTCGGCCTCTTCTGCTGCTGCCGCCTCGGCCTCTTCTGCTGCTGCCGCCTCGGCCTCTTCTGCTGCTGCCGCCTCGGCCTCTTTCTCCGCCTCTGGAGGAACGTTGGCACCTGCCGCCCAGCAAACAGAGGATGTACCACCAACACCACCACCTCCGTCACCAAGCATCTCAACCATGTCACACGGCAGCGTTCAGCTCTTCATCTCACAAACATTTGAGAGAAATGCTGTCATTTAGGCTGGTGGACACAGACAGCTTCAAACAGCTCATGTCGCTTGCTGTCCCACAGTATGCTGTTCCCAGCCGGCACTACTTCTCCAAGAGAGTCGTGCCTTCCATGCACAACCAAGTATCCGATAAAATCAAGTGTGCACTGCGCAACGCCATCTGTAGCAAGGTCCACCTAACCACAGATACGTGGACCAGTAAGCACGGCCAGGGACGCTATATCTCCCTAACTGCACACTGGGTAAATGTAGTGGCAGCTGGGCCCCAGGCAGAGAGCTGTTTGGCGCACGTCCTTCGGCCGCCAAGGATCGCAGGGCAACATTCTTTGCCTCCTGTTGCCACCTCCTCCTACTCAGCTTCCTCCTCCTCTTCTTCCACCTGCTCATCCAGTTAGCCACACACCTTCACCACGAACTTCAGCACAGCTCGGGGTAAACGTCAGCAGGCCATTCTGAAACTCATATGTTTGGGGGACAGGCCCCACACCGCACAGGAGTTGTGGCGTGGTATAGAACAACAGACCGACGAGTGGTTGCTGCCGGAGAGCCTCAAGCCCGGCCTGGTGGTGTGCGATAATGGGCGAAATCTCGTTGCAGCTCTGGGACTAGCCGGTTTGACGCACATCCCTTGCTCGCCTGTCTGCGCTACAGCGTAACTTCGGCCTTCCCGCTCACCGTCTCATATGCGACGTGCCCACCAGGTGGAACTCCACCTTGCACATGCTGGACAGACTGTGCGAGCAGCAGCAGGCCATAGTGGAGTTTCAGCTGCAGCACGCACGGGTCAGTCGCACTACAGAACAGCACCACTTCACCACCAATGACTGGGCCTCCATGCGAGACCTGTGTGCCCTGTTGCGCTGTTTCGAGTACTCCACCAACATGGCCAGTGGCGATGACGCCGTTATCAGCGTTACAATACCACTTCTATGTCTCCTTGAGAAAACACTTAGGGCGATGATGGAAGAGGAGGTGGCCCAGGAGGAGGAGGAGGAGGAGGAAGAGGGGTCATTTTTAGCACTTTCAGGCCAGTCTCTTCGAAGTGACTCAGAGGGAGGTTTTTGGCAACAGCAGAGTCCAGGTACAAATGTGGCCAGCCAGGGCCCACTACTGGAGGACGAGGAGGACGAGGATGAGGAGGAGGTGGAGGAGGATGAGGATGAAGCATGGTCACAGCGGGGTGGCACCCAACGCAGCTCGGGCCCATCACTGGTGCGTGGCTGGGGGGAAAGGCAGGACGATGACGATACGCCTTCTACAGAGGACAGCTTGTCCTTACCCCTGGGCAGCCTGGCACACATGAGCGACTACATGCTGCAGTGCCTGCGCAACGTCAGCAGAGTTGCCCACATTTTAACGTGTGCGGACTACTGGGTTGCCACCCTGCTGGATCCACGGTACAAAGACAATGTGCCCACCTTACTTCCTGCACTGGAGCGTGATAGGAAGATGCGCGAGTACAAGCGCACGTTGGTAGACGCGCTACTCAGAGCATTCCCAAATGTGACAGGGGAACAAGTGGAAGCCCAAGGCCAAGGCAGAGGAGGAGCAAGAGGTCGCCAAGGCAGCTGTGTCACGGCCAGCTCCTCTGAGGGCAGGGTTAGCATGGCAGAGATGTGGAAAAGTTTTGTCAACACGCCACAGCTAACTGCACCACCACCTGATACGCAACGTGTTAGCAGGAGGCAACATTTCACTAACATGGTGGAACAGTACGTGTACACACCCCTCCACGTACTGACTGATGGTTCGGCCCCATTCAACTTCTGGGTCTCTAAATTGTCCACGTGGCCAGAGCTAGCCTTTTATGCCTTGGAGGTGCTGGCCTGCCCGGCGGCCAGCATTTTGTCTGAACGTGTATTCAGCACGGCAGGGGGCATCATTACAGACAAACGCAGCCGCCTGTCTACAGCCAATGTGGACAAGCTGACGTTCATAAAAATTAACCAGGCATGGATCCCACAGGACCTGTCCGTCCCGCGTCCAGATTAGACATTAACTACCTCCCCTTAACCATATATTATTGTACTCCAGGGCACTTCCTCATTCAATCCTATTTTTATTTTCATTTTACCATTATATTGCGAGGCTACCCAAAGTTGAATGAACCTCTCCTCTGTCTGGGTGCCGGGGCCTAAATATATGCCAATGGACTGTTCCAATGTTGGGTGACGTGAAGCCTGATTCTCTGCTATGACATGCAGACTGATTCTCTGCTGACATGAAGCCAGATTCTCTGCTACGGGACCTCTCTCCTCTGCCTGGGTGCTGGGCCTAAATATATGCCAATGGACTGTTCCAATGTTGGGTGACGTGAAGCCTGATTCTCTGCTATGACATGCAGACTGATTCTCTGCTGACATGAAGCCAGATTCTCTGTTACGGGACCTCTCTCCTCTGCCTGGGTGCTGGGCCTAAATATATGCCAATGGACTGTTCCAATGTTGGGTGACGTGAAGCCTGATTCTCTGCTATGACATGCAGACTGATTCTCTGCTGACATGAAGCCAGATTCTCTGTTACGGGACCTCTCTCCTCTGCCTGGTTGCCGGGGTCTAAATATCTGAGAATGGACTGTTCCAGTGGTGGGTGACGTGAAGCCAGATTCTCTGCTATGGGACCTCTCTCCAATTGATATTGGTTAATTTTTATTTATTTTATTTTAATTTTAATTCATTTCCCTATCCACATTTGTTTGCAGTGGATTTACCTACATGTTGCTGCCTTTTGCAGCCCTCTAGCCCTTTCCTGGGCTGTTTTACAGCTGTTTTACAGCCTTTTTAGTGACTTCAATGGGGTTTGGGTTCGGGACGAAGTTCGGATCGGGTTCGGATCCCGAACCCGAACCCGAACATTTCCGGGAAGTTCGGCCGAACTTCTCGAACCCGAACATCCAGGTGTCCGCTCAACTCTGGTCTTCACTTCAGGGAAATTAATCTAAATTTGAAAGGCAACACCGTCAAAAAACGGATTTCAAATCCCAAAGGAGGTGCTCAGTGAAAGGGGCTATCAAGCCACTAGACAAAATTATATATATATATATATATCCACGGCACACTCAAATATTTTGCTTTAGTAGAATGTAATTTATTGTTCATCAACACCAACTTTATATTTCATATCATGGAAGCAGGGCCTCGGTCCACACGGGACCTTGATCACGGCCTGGTGCGGGAGAGACGATACATGCTCGTTGGTGGCATATAAAACCTGGTTTCAGTGGAAAATAAAAATATTAAGAAAGTTAGGTAGACAAAATTGGCAGAGTTCAGGCGATATGGTAGATGGGCAGAAGATCAGGGCAGACAACAGAAAAGCAAAAGGTAATCTGGATTAGCTGGGTCAATACAGATGTATTCTAGTGAAATATAACCCTAGCACTGAACTGGAACGCAATGGAAAATGTTGTCAAGGACTCAAGGCCCATAGTGAAAGGGTCCTTTAAATAGCCCGGAGTTACAGGTAATAGGCTGAGGCAGAGTAGTGTTCGTGCAGGACGTGAGTAAGGGCGTGATCACTAGGAATTACACTAGAGGTCCCAGAAGATCATGATCCTCAGCACCCAGGAGAGCGGGACACAGACCTGGACAAAGCCCATCACAGGTGGCTCATCCTTTGTAAGAAACTTTGGTTTGGCTAAAATCCCAGGTCAAATTTTAAGGCTTTGAATGGGTCAGACGAAAAATTTGATTCTCAGTGAAGCCGAATTTCTTTGTGCTTCGTGGTAACGAATCAATTTTTCCCTGAATGGTGGCAAAAAGAAATCAAACTTACCTCATCCATTTGAGCGTGAAGAGCCAGCGGCCGCCATGTTGATTTAAGATCTTTGCACAGAATCCTGTACACTGTGACTTATGACATCACCACGCCGGCCGATGTTATGACATCATCACGGGCTGCGTGAGATTTTGTGATGGATCTTTAATCAAGATGGCATCGGCCGGCTCTTCACAATCAATTGGATGAGGTGAGAATGATTTTATTAATTTTAAATTTTATTTTACATTGTAATATTGCTGTGAGATGCCGCGATCAGCTATGAATGTGACATCTGAGGGGTACAATGACGGGGAGCGGCACAATCGCATTGCACCCACTACTTACAAAGAAATGCTCTTCATGACTAAGAAATTTGTCACAAAGCAAATTTTTTTGTAAAATGCAACGAAGAAGGCGAATTGAATTTTTCAATCCTTCGCTCATTTCTAATAGCTGCCTATAGGTGGCACTGAAGGTTTCTTTATTCTGGAAGAGAGCTAATTTACATACGTATTTCCAAGGAACATTTCCTAAAAGATTCCATGCGTTCAGCTGGGTCTCCTCAATTAGAAGCATTCTCTGTTCAGTTAGATGAAGCCCATGTGGTCTGCACTGAGATCCATCCTGTCACACTCAATATTAAAGTGTGCAGATGTCATTATTTTTGGAATGTGGAACAGTCCACTCGATATGATGATCTGCTGAGTAAACCGTGCCGCAAAGATCCTTCCAAATACACAAAGGAAAAAAAAATAAAAAAGTTACTTGCAAACTGTGATATACATGAGGTATGGATGCAAAGCACTGCCATGATCCAGTAATTAGCTTCTCCCACCAATTATCCTGCAATTAATTACAATATCCTTTCACGGAAAACTTTATGGGAGAATGAGGAGAAAGTAAGGGTGAAATTTAAAGGGACGGGGCACAATGGATCTAATGCAGCCCTTACTGTAATTATGGAACAAAGCAAATAAAAATGTCCATGAAGCGCGTCCGGCTGCTGTACTAATGAAGCGGGGATCGAACGTCCTTAATTCATTTCCTGATTATTGACTCTTTGTACAATAACAGTGCAGGAAAATATCAGCCCAATTAGATCATACTAATGATGGCAGATCACTCAGGGGGATCAATACTTTTATTACTGGGATTAAAACAATGACACTTTGTTATTTGTCTCAAGGCTCTTTGTGGGCAATTAAGCTTTTAAAAAAAAATGTCTACAGCAATTAACAAGGACGTCCGGTTGTGGTCTGATAGAAGTCACTGCCATTGGGAAATTCTTACCTTGTGCTTATGATCTGCGGTCTTGGCTGATTTAAATCTCTGCTCTACTAGTGACTCTCACTAAGCTGCATTGTCTGTTGGAGTCTGTGGCAGTCAAATACTCACCTGCTGTTTCATCGGATGCTTGGACTCATGTTCTGTGCTTTATACAGTATGAGCATAAGTTTAGCAGGAAATCAGTAGATGGGACGTGATTCCCAGCATTTAAAATGTGATCTAAAGTTAACTCCTTAAAGGGGTTATCCGATGATTAATATTGATGACCTATCCTCAGGATAGGTCCAAGAAAAGAAGATGGAGGCAGCATGATCGGGATAAAAATTCCCTTTAATGGGAACCGCCAAGTGAACAAACGTGCAACAGGTTGTGACTAGGGATGAGCGAACTCGAACTGTATAGTTCGGGTTCGTACCGAATTTTGGGGTGTCCGTGACACGGACCCGAACCCGGACATTTTCGTAAAAGTCCGGGTTCGGGTTCGGTGTTCGTCGCTTTCTTCGCGCTTTTGTGACGCTTTCTTGGCGCTTTTTGAAAGGCTGCAAAGCAGCCAATCAACAAGCGTCATACTACTTGCCCCAAGAGGCCATCACAGCCATGCCTACTATTGGCATGGCTGTGATTGGCCAGAGCACCATGTGACCCAGCCTCTATTTAAGCTGGAGTCACATAGCGCCGCCCGTCACTCTGCTCTGATTAGCGTAGGGAGAGGTTGCGGCTGCGACAGTAGGGCGAGATTAGGCAGATTAACTCCTCCAAAGGACTTGATTAACTGATCGATCTGCAGCTGTGGATCATTGAGCTGCTGATCCTCAATTGCTCACTGTTTTTAGGCTGCACAGACCGTTTGTCAGTCTCATTTTTCTGGGGTGATCGGCGGCCATTTTGTGTCTTGTGGTGCGCCAGCACAAGCTGCGACCAAGTGCATTTAACCCTCAATGGTGTGGTTGTTTTTTGGCTAAAGCCTACATCAGGGTGAAGCTGTCACACCAAGTGCATTTAACCAGCAATAGTCTGTTCATTTTTTGGCCATATACAAAATCAGGGGCAAGCTGCGCCTGTCACCAAGTGCATTTAACCCTCAATGGTGTGGTTGTTTTTTGGCTAAAGCCTACATCAGGGTGAAGCTGTCACACCAAGTGCATTTAACCAGCAATAGTCTGTTCATTTTTTGGCCATATACAAAATCAGGGGCAAGCTGCGCCTGTCACCAAGTGCATTTAACCCTCAATGGTGTGGTTGTTTTTTGGCTAAAGCCTACATCAGGGTGAAGCTGTCACACCAAGTGCATTTAACCAGCAATAGTCTGTTCATTTTTTGGCCATATACAAAATCAGGGGCAAGCTGCGCCTGTCACCAAGTGCATTTAACCCTCAATGGTGTGGTTGTTTTTTGGCTAAAGCCTACATCAGGGTGAAGCTGTCACACCAAGTGCATTTAACCAGCAATAGTCTGTTCATTTTTTGGCCATATCCCAGTCTAATTCTGTCACTAAATCCATACCGGTCACCCAGCGCCTAAATACTAGGCCTCAAATTTATATCCAGCTAAATCTGTCCCTAGTGCTGTAGCTGGGCGAGTTATTTAGTGTCCGTTCAAGCACATTTCTTGTTCTGGGTTGAAATACAATTCCCAATTTAGCAATTTCATAATTTAGTGGTTCCTGCTATATCAGAGCTATTTGAAATCTATCCCAAAAAGGGTATATAATATTGAAGGTGCACATTGGGTCATTCAGAATAACTTCACACACACCCGCTACTGTGTATTTCCAAGTCTAATTCTGTCACTAAACCCATACCTGTCACCCAGCGCCTAAATACTAGGCCTCAAATTTAAATCCCTCTAAATCTCTCGTTACCGCTGTACTGTTGTTGCTGGGCAAGATATTTAGTGTCCGTCAAAGCACATTTTTTGTTCTGGGTTGAAGTACAATTCCCAATTTAGCAATTTCATAATTTAGTGGTTTCTGCTATATCAGAGCTATTTGAAATCTATCCCTAAAAGGGTATATAATATTGAAGGTGCACATAGGGTCATTCAGAATAACTTCACACACACGCTTCTGTGCATTTCCAAGTCTAATTCTGTCACTAAATCCATACCGGTGACCCAGCGCCTAAATACTAGGCCTCAAATTTAAATCCCTCTAAATCTCTCGTTACCCACCGCTGTACTGTTGTTGCTGGGCAAGATATTTAGTGTCCGTCAAAGCACATTTTTTGTTCTGGGTTGAAGTACAATTCCCAATTTAGCAATTTCATAATTTAGTGGTTCCTGCTATATCAGAGCTATTTGAAATCTATCCCAAAAAGGGTATATAATATTGAAGGTGCACATAGGGTCATTCAGAATAACTTCACACACACCCGCTACTGTGTATTTCCAAGTCTAATTCTGTCACTAAACCCATACCTGTCACCCAGCGCCTAAATACTAGGCCTCAAATTTAAATCCCTCTAAATCTCTCGTTACCCACCGCTGTACTGTTGTTGCTGGGCAAGATATTTAGTGTCCGTCAAAGCACATTTTTTGTTCTGGGTTGAAGTACAATTCCCAATTTAGCAATTTCATAATTTAGTGGTTTCTGCTATATCAGAGCTATTTGAAATCTATCCCTAAAAGGGTATATAATATTGAAGGTGCACATAGGGTCATTCAGAATAACTTCACACACACGCTTCTGTGCATTTCCAAGTCTAATTCTGTCACTAAATCCATACCGGTCACCCAGCGCCTAAATACTAGGCCTCAAATTTATATCCCGCTGAATTTGAATACAATACATTGGGCCAAATAATATATTTGTTGTTGTGGTGAACCATAACAATGAGAAAAACATCTAGTAAGGGACGCGGACGTGGACATGGTCGTGGTGGTGTTAGTGGACCCTCTGGTGCTGGGAGAGGACGTGGCCGTTCTGCCACATCCACACGTCCTAGTGTACCAACTACCTCAGGTCCCAGTAGCCGCCAGAATTTACAGCGATATATGGTGGGGCCCAATGCCGTTCTAAGGATGGTAAGGCCTGAGCAGGTACAGGCATTAGTCAATTGGGTGGCCGACAGTGGATCCAGCACGTTCACATTATCTCCCACCCAGTCTTCTGCAGAAAGCGCACAGATGGCGCCTGAAAACCAACCCCATCAGTCTGTCACATCACCCCCATGCATACCAGGGAAACTGTCTCAGCCTCAAGTTATGCAGCAGTCTCTTATGCTGTTTGAAGACTCCGCTGGCAGGGTTTCCCAAGGGCATCCACCTAGCCCTTCCCCAGCGGTGAAAGACATAGAATGCACTGACGCACAACCACTTATGTTTCCTGATGATGAGGACATGGGAATACCACCTCAGCATGTCTCTGATGATGACGAAACACAGGTGCCAACTGCTGCGTCTTTCTGCAGTGTGCAGACTGAACAGGAGGTCAGGGATCAAGACTGGGTGGAAGACGATGCAGGGGACGATGAGGTCCTAGACCCCACATGGAATGAAGGTCGTGCCACTGACTTTCACAGTTCGGAGGAAGAGGCAGTGGTGAGACCGAGCCAACAGCGTAGCAAAAGAGGGAGCAGTGGGCAAAAGCAGAACACCCGCCGCCAAGAGACTCCGCCTGCTACTGACCGCCGCCATCTGGGACCGAGCACCCCAAAGGCAGCTTCAAGGAGTTCCCTGGCATGGCACTTCTTCAAACAATGTGCTGACGACAAGACCCGAGTGGTTTGCACGCTGTGCCATCAGAGCCTGAAGCGAGGCATTAACGTTCTGAACCTGAGCACAACCTGCATGACCAGGCACCTGCATGCAAAGCATGAACTGCAGTGGAGTAAACACCTTAAAACCAAGGAAGTCACTCAGGCTCCCCCTGCTACCTCTTCTGCTGCTGCCGCCTCGGCCTATTCTGCTGCTGCCGCCTCGGCCTCTTCCTCCGCCTCTGGAGGAACGTTGGCACCTGCCGCCCAGCAAACAGGGGATGTACCACCAACACCACCACCACCACCTCCGTCACCAAGCGTCTCAACCATGTCACACGCCAGCGTTCAGCTCTCCATCTCACAAACATTTGATAGAAAGCGTAAATTCCCACCTAGCCACCCTCGATCCCTGGCCCTGAATGCCAGCATTTCTAAACTACTGGCCTATGAAATGCTGTCATTTAGGCTGGTGGACACAGACAGCTTCAAACAGCTCATGTCGCTTGCTGTCCCACAGTATGTTGTTCCCAGCCGGCACTACTTCTCCAAGAGAGCCGTGCCTTCCCTGCACAACCAAGTATCCGATAAAATCAAGTGTGCACTGCGCAACGCCATCTGTAGCAAGGTCCACCTAACCACAGATACAGACGTGGACAAAATTGTTGGTACCCTTTGGTCAATGAAAGAAAAAGTCACAATGGTCACAGAAATAACTTTAATCTGACAAAAGTAATAATAAATTAAAATTCTATAAATGTTAACCAATGAAAGTCAGACATTGTTTTTCAACCATGCTTCAACAGAATTATGTAAAAAAATAAACTCATGAAACAGGCATGGACAAAAATGATGGTACCCCTAACTTAATATTTTGTTGCGCAACCTTTTGAGGCAATCACTGCAATCAAACGCTTCCTGTAACTGTCAATGAGACATCTGCACCTCTCAGCAGGTATTTTGGCCCACTCCTCATGAGCAAACTGCTCCAGTTGTGTCCGGTTTGAAGGGTGCCTTTTCCAGACTGCATGTTTCAGCTCCTTCCAAAGATGCTCAATAGGATTGAGGTCAGGGCTCATAGAAGGCCACTTTAGAATAGTCCAATTTTTTCCTCTTAGCCATTCTTGGGTGTTTTTAGCGGTGTGTTTTGGGTCATTGTCCTGTTGCAAGACCCATGACCTGCGACTGAGACCAAGCTTTCTGACACTGGCTAGTACATTTCTCTCTAGAATTCCTTGATAGTCTTGAGATTTCATTGTACCCTGCACAGATTCAAGACACCCTGTGCCAGACGCAGCAAAGCAGCCCCAGAACATAACAGAGCCTCCTCCATGTTTCACAGTAGGGACAGTGTTCTTTTCTTGATATGCTTCATTTTTTCGTCTGTGAACATACAGCTGATGTGCCTTGGCAAAAACTTCGATTTTTGTCTCATCTGTCCACAGGACATTCTCCCAGAAGCTTTGTGGCTTGTCAACATGTAGTTTGGCATATTCCAGTCTTGCTTTTTTATGATTCGTTTTCAACAATGGTGTCCTCCTTGGTCGTCTCCCATGTAGTCCACTTTGGCTCAAACAACGACGGATGGTGCGATCTGACACTGATGTTCCTTGAGCATGAAGTTCACCTTGAATCTCTTTAGAAGTCTTTCTAGGCTCTTTTGTTACCATTCGGATTATCCGTCTCTTAGATTTGTCATCAATTTTCCTCCTGCGGCCACGTCCAGGGAGGTTGGCTACAGTCCCATGGATCTTAAACTTATGAATAATATGTGCAACTGTACTCACAGGAACATCTAGTTGCTTGGAGATGGTCTTATAGCCTTTACCTTTAACATGCTTGTCTATAATTTTCTTTCTGATCTCTTGAGACAGCTCTTTCCTTTGCTTCCTCTGGTCCATGTCGAGTGTGGTACACACCATATCACCAAACAACACAGTGATTACCTGGAGCCATATATATAGGCCCAATGGCTGATTACAAGGTTGTAGACACCTGTGATGCTAATTAGTGGACACACCTTGAATTAACATGTCCCTTTGGTCACATTATGTTCTGTGTTTTCTAGGGGTACCATCATTTTTGTCCATGCCTGTTTCATGAGTTTATTTTTTTACATAATTCTGTTGAAGCATGGTTGAAAAACAATGTCTGACTTTCATTGGTTAACATTTATAGAATTTTAATTTATTATTACTTTTGTCAGATTAAAGTTATTTCTGTGACCATTGTGACTTTTTCTTTCATTGACCAAAGGGTACCAACAATTTTGTCCACGTCTGTACGTGGACCAGTAAGCACGGCCAGGGACGCTATATCTCCCTAACTGCACACTGGGTAAATGTAGTGGCAGCTGGGCCCCAGGCGGAGAGCTGTTTGGCGCACGTCCTGCCGCCGCCAAGGATCGCAGGGCAACATTCTTTGCCTCCTGTTGCCACCTCCTCCTTCTCGGCTTCCTCCTCCTCTTCTTCCACCTGCTCATCCAGTCAGCCACACACCTTCACCACCAACTTCAGCACAGCCCGGGGTAACCGTCAGCAGGCCATTCTGAAACTCATATGTTTGGGGGACAGGCCCCACACCGCACAGGAGTTGTGGCGGGGTATTGAACAACAGACCGACGAGTGGTTGCTGCCGGTGAGCCTCAAGCCCGGCCTGGTGGTGTGTGATAATGGGCGAAATCTCGTTGCAGCTCTGGGACTAGCCAATTTGACGCACATCCCTTGCTTGGCGCATGTGCTGAATTTGGTGGTGCAGAAGTTCATTCACAACTACCCCGACATGTCAGAGCTGCTGCATAAAGTGCGGGCCGTCTGTTCGCGCTTCCGGCGTTCACATCCTGCCGCTGCTCGCCTGTCTGCGCTACAGCGTAACTTCGGCCTTCCCGCTCACCGCCTCATATGCGACGTGCCCACCAGGTGGAACTCCACCTTGCACATGCTGGACAGACTGTGCGAGCAGCAGCAGGCCATAGTGGAGTTTCAGCTGCAGCACGCACGGGTCAGTCGCACTACAGAACAGCACCACTTCACCACCAATGACTGGGCCTCCATGCGAGACCTGTGTGCCCTGTTGCGCTGTTTCGAGTACTCCACCAACATGGCCAGTGGCGATGACACCGTTATCAGCGTTACAATACCACTTCTATGTCTCCTTGAGAAAACACTTAGGGCGATGATGGAACAGGAGGTGGCCCAGGAGGAGGAGGAGGAGGATGAGGAAGAGGGGTCATTTTTAGCACTTTCAGGCCAGTCTCTTCGAAGTGACTCAGAGGGAGGTTTTTTGCAACAGCAGAGGCCAGGTACAAATGTGGCCAGCCAGGGCCCACTACTGGAGGACGAGGAGGACGAGGATGAGGAGGAGGTGGAGGAGGATGAGGATGAAGCATGGTCACAGCGGGGTGGCACCCAACGCAGCTCGGGTCCATCACTGGTGCGTGGCTGGGGGGAAAGGCAGGACGATGACGATACGCCTCCCACAGAGGACAGCTTGTCCTTACCCCTGGGCAGCCTGGCACACATGAGCGACTACATGCTGCAGTGCCTGCGCAACGACAGCAGAGTTGCCCACATTTTAACCTGTGCGGACTACTGGGTTGCCACCCTGCTGGATCCACGCTACAAAGACAATGTGCCCACCTTACTTCCTGCACTGGAGCGTGATAGGAAGATGCGCGAGTACAAGCGCACGTTGGTAGACGCGCTACTGAGAGCATTCCCAAATGTCACAGGGGAACAAGTGGAAGCCCAAGGCCAAGGCAGAGGAGGAGCAAGAGGTCGCCAAGGCAGCTGTGTCACGGCCAGCTCCTCTGAGGGCAGGGTTAGCATGGCAGAGATGTGGAAAACTTTTGTCAACACGCCACAGCTAACTGCACCACCACCTGATACGCAACGTGTTAGCAGGAGGCAACATTTCACTAACATGGTGGAACAGTACGTGTGCACACCCCTCCACGTACTGACTGATGGTTCGGCCCCATTCAACTTCTGGGTCTCTAAATTGTCCACGTGGCCAGAGCTAGCCTTTTATGCCTTGGAGGTGCTGGCCTGCCCGGCAGCCAGCGTTTTGTCTGAACGTGTATTCAGCACGGCAGGGGGCGTCATTACAGACAAACGCAGCCGCCTGTCTACAGCCAATGTGGACAAGCTGACGTTCATAAAAATGAACCAGGCATGGATCCCACAGGACCTGTCCGTCCCTTGTCCAGATTAGACATTAACTACCTCCCCATAACCATATATTATTGGACTCCAGGGCACTTCCTCATTCAATCCTATTTTTATTTTCATTTTACCATTATATTGCGATGCTACCCAAAGTTGAATGAACCTCTCCTCTGCCTGTGTGCTAGGCCTAAATATATGCCAATGGACTGTTGCAGTGGTGGCTGACATGAAGCCTGATTCTCTGCTATGACATGCAGACTAATTCTCTGCTGACATGAAGCCAGATTGTCTGTTACGGGACCTCTCTCCTCTGCCTGGGTGCTGGGCCTAAATTTATGACAATGGACTGTTGCAGTGGTGGGTGACGTGAAGCCTGATTCTCTGCTATGACATGCAGACTGATTCTCTGCTGACATGAAGCCAGATCGTCTGTTACGGGACCTCTCTGCTCTGCCTGTGTGCTAGGCCTAAATATATGCCAATGGACTGTTGCAGTGGTGGCTGACGTGAAGCCTCATTCTCTGCTATGACATGCAGACTAATTCTCTGCTGACATGAAGACAGATTCTCTGTTACGGGACCTCTCTCCTCTGCCTGGGTGCCGGGGCCTAAATATCTGAGAATGGACTGTTCCAGTGGTGGGTGACGGGAAGCCAGATTCTCTGCTATGGAACCTCTCTCCAATTGATTTTGGTTAATTTTTATTTATTTAATTTTTATTTTAATTAATTTCCCTATCCACATTTGTTTGCAGGGGATTTACCTACATGTTGCTGCCTTTTGCAGCCCTCTAGCCCTTTCCTGGGCTGTTTTACAGCCGTTTTAGTGCCGAAAAGTTCGGGTCCCCATTGACTTCAATGGGGTTCGGGTTCGGGACGAAGTTCGGATCGGGTTCGGATCCCGAACCCGAACATTTCCGGGATGTTCGGCCGAACTTCTCGAACCCGAACATCCAGGTGTTCGCTCAACTCTAGTTGTGACGTTTCGGCTGATCCACAGCCTTTATCAAACACAATGTGAAATCTAAAAGTACCTGTTTAAATACATTAAAACACACCCACTCACACAGGAGTGGCCAATAACATAGTGAATAAGGTGCTGATGTCATCAAGGATGCGTCCTCTGGTGCTCCTACTAAGTGTCTCAATCTACATCAATCATAGGTATCAGATCCATTGCCACACATACCTTCAGGGCACACATGTTCCTCGGCGTTCCCAAGCTGCCGGTGCGCATGTCAGGAAAGAAGGGGTTACGTCACTACCTGACTCACCCGAGATCAGCTGATCGTGAGCGACTCCGCCCAAACAATCTCGCGTTATCATACCTCTCCTGTCATGTGCGCCGTTGCCAAGGACGCCTATGAGCCGGCCCACCCACCTCCAAGTGATGCAAGCGATTGCCTCACACTCCCACGTCCCCAGCATTAGCGATCAGATCCTGGATCGAGCTGTACGGTAGTCAAGTCTAACGTTCGACCAACCCCATGTTGCCAGAGACGCAACCAGGATCTAGCACCGCCCCCCGCAGCGACGTGCGGTGGGAGACACCTACACTCACATCAGGGGTGCAAGCAGGGCCAAGCCCTATAATCTATACTGTGTCGTGATCCAATGTGGGTTAGGAACAAGTGAGAATGTGCATTAATCAAAAATCAAAGTACAATTAAAAAACACTATACAGAGAACCAGTTCAAAGGTCGCTCAGAATCATTACACATTTATCACTGAGAAATCTATGTTCATTCCAAATGGTTGAAGGGCTCTCATCTCAAAGATCCACTTAAGCTCCTTTTTACGTAGAATCCGATCCTTATCCCCCCCACGTCTCAGAGGTCCGACAGAATCAATGATTCTAAACCGGAGTTGGTTGACCCAGTGTCCACGTTCCAGAAAATGTTTTGCCACCGGCTTATCAATCTGGGCCCTACGAATATTGCTCTTATGAGAGTTGATACGTTCCCTGGCTTCCATTGTGGTTTCCCCAATGTAGATGAGGCCACACGGGCACGTAATCATATATATCACGTCCCGTGATCTGCATGTAAAGAAGTTTTTAATCTTATAGGGCTTGCCACTATAGGGATGGGCAAAGGTATCTCCCTTTAACATGCTGCCGCAATTGCAACAACCAAGGCAGGGAAAACATCCCAACTTCCTTGGTGCCAGATACCTCTGCCCATCCCCATGTGGCTCACCAACCTCGGTTCTCACCAATTTATCACGTAGGTTGGCCCCTCTCTTATATGCCATCATGGGGAAGCCCACAAATTCCTCTATCATGGGTAACCCTTTTTGCAAAATATGCCACTCTTTGCGTATAATACGCGCTATGTCGCCACTGTTGGTTCCATATGTTGAAACAAACGGGATCCGTTTAGAGTCCCTCTCCTTCTTCTTTCCCTGGAACGTGGACTCCCGGTCAACCTCCCCTACTTTTTGTGAGATCCTCTCCACCAATCGTCGTGGATATCCCCTCTCGAGGAACTTCCTCCCCATCTCCTCCACCCTTGTCCCAAATCGCTCATCCCCCGATACCACCCGTCTCACCCTCAGCATCTGGCTCAAGGGCAACGACTCCACCATCTGTCGTGGGTGATTACTCCTGAACTCTAACAGATTATTCCTGTCTGTTGGTTTGTGGAAGATATCAGTTTCAATGCCCCCCTCCCTGATGTGTTCCATCACATCCAAAAATTGAAGAGAGACTGTCGACATTGTCATGGTGAACCCCAACCCGGGCACCATGCCATTAAGGAATTCAAAAAAGTGTTGTAGTTCACCATGAGAGCCTCCCCACACCACAAACTGTCGTCGATGTAGCGCCACCAGCATCGGGCTTTCCCGAACAGGGCCGCTTGATAAATGAGTCTGTCCTCCACCTCCGCCATAAACATATTGGCGTACGTGGGTGCCACGTTCCCACGTTCGAACCCATGGCCACTCCACGCAATTGTTGGTAGTAGGTGCCCCCAAAGCAGAAATAATTCTGCCTCAGGACCACCTCTAAGAGATGGAGGACAAACCCACGGCCGCCCAGGGAGAGCCCGGTGCTGGCCAGGGCCACATCGACCACATTCAACCCGTATGTGTGTTCTATGGAGGTATATAGAGAGACTACGTCAAAACTGACAAGGATAGGGTCGGCAGGTAGGCTCAGATTTCTGAGCTTCAATATAAAATGGCTGGTGTCCCTGATGTAGGAAGGGGCGCTGGTGGCATGGACCCGCAACACCCTATCAAGGAATATAGCTATATTGCTAAAAATCGATCCCCTGCCCGACACGATTGGCCGGCCAGGGGGATCGACCAAGCTTTTATGTATCTTGGGAAGTACATAAAACAGGGGAGTGACCGGGTGTTTGATCAGAAGAAAATCCCTGACATCCTTATCGATGATACCCTCAACCAGGGCTTCACCGATAATTGTTTCCAAATTACGCTTGATGTCCCATTTGGGATCATTCTGAAGCTCAATATACACCTCCCGGTCACCCAGCTGTCTATGCACTTCCCGTTCGTAGCTTGGTGTGTCCATCACCACCACCGCCCCTCCCTTATCAGCAGGGTTAATCGTCAGGGATTTATCCTCTGTCAGCTGTCTAAGTGCCTCTCTCTCCCCCCTCGTCAGGTTCGACGTAGTCCTCCACTCCTTCTGCTCTCTCAATGTATCAATCTGTTTGGAAACAGATTCCGCAACATGATTATTACGTGGTGGAACAAAGTCACTTTTGTTCCTCAAATCGAGTGTCTTCAAAACAAAGTCAGCGCTCCCAGCTACATCAGTAGCTGACACCGCCTTTCTTTCATCCTTATCCAGGAAGAAGGCCTTCAATCTCAGCATGCGATAATAGCGATGGAGGTCAAGTTCCAATTCAAACCAGTCCCTGTCATGTCCAGGGCAGAAGGACAGTCCGCGTCCCAAAGGAGGAGGACTATGTCGAACCTGACGAGGGGGGAGAGAGAGGCACTTAGACAGCTGACAGAGGATAAATCCCTGACGGATTAAACCTGCTGATAAGGGAGGGGCGCTGGTGGTGATGGACACACCAAGCTAAGAACGGGAAGTGCATAGACAGCTGGGTGACCGGGAGGTGTATATTGAGCTTCAGAATGATCCCAAATGGGACATCAAGCGTAATTTGGAAACAATTATCGGTGAAGCCCTGGTTGAGGGTATCATCGATAAGGATGTCAGGGATTTTCTTCTGATCAAACACCCGGTCACTCCCCTGTTCTATGTACTTCCCAAGATACATAAAAGCTTGGTCGATCCCCCTGGCCGGCCGATCGTGTCGGGCAGGGGATCGATTTTTAGCAATATAGCTATATTCCTTGATAGGGTGTTGCGGGTCCATGCCACCAGCGCCCCTTCCTACATCAGGGACACCAGTCATTTTTTATTGAAGCTCAGGGATCTGAGCCTACCTGCCGACCCTATCCTTGTCAGTTTCGACGTAGTCTCTCTATATACCTCCATAGAACACACATACGGGTTGAATGTGGTCGATGTGGCCATGGCCAGCACCGGGCTCTCCCTGGGCGGCCGTGGGTTTGTCCTCCATCTCTTAGAGGTGGTCCTGAGGCAGAATTATTTATGCTTTGGGGGCACCTACTACCAACAATTGCGTGGAGTGGCCATGGGTTCGAACGTGGCACCCACGTACGCCAATATGTTTATGGCGGAGGTGGTGGACAGACTCATTTATCAAGCGGCCCTGTTCGGGAAAGCCCGGTGCTGGTGGCGCTACATCGACGACATTTTTGTGGTGTGGGGAGGCTCTCATGGTGAACTACAACACTTTTTTGAATTCCTTAATGGCATGGTGTCCGGGTTGGGGTTCACCATGACAATGTCGACAGTCTCTCTTCAATTTTTGGATGTGATGGAACACATCAGGGAGGGGGGCATTGAAACTGATATCTTCCACAAACCAACAGACAGGAATAATCTGTTAGAGTTCAGGAGTAATCACCCACGACGGATGGTGGAGTCGTTGCCCTTGAGCCAGATGCTGAGGGTGAGACGGGTGGTATCGGGGGATGAGCGATTTGGGACAAGGGTGGAGGAGATGGGGAGGAATTTCCTCGAGAGGGGATATCCACAAAGTAGGGGAGGTTGACCGGGAGTCCACGTTCCAGGGAAAGAAGAAGGAGAGGGACTCTAAACGGATCCCGTTTGTTTCAACATATGGAACCAACAGTGGCGACATAGCGCGTATTATACGCAAAGAGTGGCATATTTTGCAAAAAGGGTTACCCATGATAGAGGAATTTGTGGGCTTCCCCATGATGGCATATAAGAGAGGGGCCAACCTACGTGATAAATTGGTGAGAACCGAGGTTGGTGAGCCACATGGGGATGGGCAGAGGTATCTGGCACCAAGGAAGTTGGGATGTTTTCCCTGCCTTGGTTGTTGCAACTGCGGCAGCATGTTAAAGGGAGATACCTTTGCCCATCCCTATAGTGGCAAGCCCTATAAGATTAAAAACTTCTATACATGCAGATCACGGGACGTGATATATATGATCACTTGCCCGTGTGGCCTCATCTACATTGGGGAAACCACAATGGAAGCCAGGGAACATATCAACTCTCATAAGAGCAATATTCGTAGGGCCCAGATTGATAAGCCGGTGGCGAAACATTTTCTGGAACGTGGACACTGGGTCAACTAACTCCGGTTTAGAATCATTGATTCTGGAGACGCTTTTACAATCCCTGAGACAGCAGACAGAGATTATAGGACTTAGAGTGGGAAGTCAGGAAATCAAATTGGCTGCATTTGCCGATGATCTCTTGATCTGCACAACCAATCCGAAAAAATCTCTTCCTGCTATCTTATCATTGTTGGATTTATTTGGGTCACTTTCTAATTTCAAGGTAAACCCTGCTAAATCTCAACTCATTCATAGTGGGTTCCCTCCCTCAACAATTAGAATTCTTAAGCTCCAGTCTCCCTTTAACTGGTCTACACAAAGGTTGACGTACCTAGGAGTAAACATATCCCCTAATACTAAGGACTTATACAAACTAAACTTTATCCCTCTTTTAAAGTCGGTTATTGACCAGATGGACTCGTTGGACCTCCCTTTTCTGTCTTGGTTTGGCAGAAAAAATATGGTATCGGCATTGATTCTACCCAAATTGACATATGTCATGCAGGTTCTGCCTATCAAGATACCGAAATCCTTCTTTAATAGATTTAACAAGGCAGTGCGTCATTTTATTTGGAAGGGGCGCAGACCGAGAATTGCATTGGACACTCTCACCAAACCAAAGGATCTAGGTGGGATTAATCTCCCAGACCCTGAAATATACATGAAAGCCATACATCTAGCCAGAGTAGTAGATTGGATTAGAGCTCCCCCCCATAAATTTTGGGTTCAGATGGAAAATAGCTTTCTCCCCTCCACTCCCAGAGCTGTTCTGCTTGCTGGGAAAGCCTTTCCCCCATCTCCTCAAATCCAAAACCCTATGATAAGATGCTCACTGGCAGTTTGGGAATGGTTCTCCTCTAGGGGTAGAATGCTTTCCACTCCTTCCCCGCTTCTGACTTTGGGAGATGTCATTGATTTAGCACCTTTTGATTTGAAAGAGGCTTGTAGCCCTGTGGTTAGGCAGTCTAACTTACCCGTATCAGACATTCTAAAAAAGCACGATACCTTCCCCCCCCCTTCCTCTCCTTTTTACCAACTTGAAAGAATCTATGTCTCTTTCATTTGTACACAAATATATATTAACTGAAATGGCTTCTGCGGAGAGCCTTCCTAAGGTGACACCTTTGTTCCCATGGTTTGAAGGGCTAATTGGTTCTAAGCAAGCGCCTAATAGATTAATTTCATTCATATACAAAAGGATCAAATCACCGGTGACTGACATTACACCAGCTATAGTGAGAGTCTGGGAAAAAGATCTCAATCGATCCCTAACCCCCATTGAAATCAAGACTATGTTTTCTGTTCCACATAAAATTTCAAGGTGCGTGCGTGTTCAGGAAAATGGGTACAAGATCATGATGAGGTAATAAGTAAAGTGAGGGGGCACACACACCAGAGAAACAATTTGGAAACAATTGATGGATGAATAATTAGTATTTATTACTCTAAAAACACTCCCCTAAAAAGATATATATAAAACATACATAAAATAATAGCAACCTATAATTAATTGGCATGTAAGTCCACTGGTATGAGTAATAATGTCTATTATTCAGCTGCAGTATTCTGGATAGTACTGTGGGTACAATAAAATAAAGTTCATCCAAATAGTGTCCCAATTCGTACGGTGCTGTAGCACAAACAAGTATGCAATATCCAGAAAATGACTCCAACAGGTGTATTCAATTTCAATGCAATGGAACAGTGCTGCTGGCTATATATCAATGTCCAGTATTCAAAATAGCATGCGTGAATGTTTGCACAGATCCTCAGATTACTCACAGTGTCCAGCCGCTTGCAGTCTCCCGGTCTCACCCGGTCTCACCCCTCCTTATTGCACGGCTGTAGCGCTGATTTTCCAGGTAGCCGAACACGGCCGTCTGTGGCGTCCCACGTGACCTGATGCTCTGGGGTTCCGGGCGGACGCTTCGATGACGTCACTGCTATGCGGCGGTAATTTCAAATCTGGTAGCGGATCTCTTGTGCTGGCAACTTGATATTTAATTTCTTTATCCTTTATTCTTTTGCTTTCCTTGAATCCACGCTCACTCCACAATGCCAGACGCGTTTCGGGGTCTTGCGCCCCTTCCTCAGTGGCCACCGAGTGAGTGGATTCTCACTCCTTATATATGGTGTATACCCTCCCACAATAGCGCTTTCCTCAGCTTGTTTCAATATGGGGGATAGGATTTAATTACTGCTGCTTTTCAATGTTGAATTCAGTTTTAAAGCAACTTAAAAAGGTACTTAATAAATACAAAATAAATATTTACTCCCCATTCATTAATTATAAAACATATTTGTTGACATGTATATAGAGAAATATAAAAAGATATATAAAAATACATTTATAAATATATATATATATAAAATATTCCTATTAAAATGTAAAAAATATTCTTGGCATAGGACTGCAAGGTCAAAACTGCGTTTTTTAGAAAAACCGCATTGAAAACGCAACAATATGAATTGCGCTCTCCCTGCGGTTTCTGCATTCCTATATTATATAAAGTCAGGCAATCTCCCCCAAAAGAACAAATTGGACTCGGATTCAGTCACTATAGTCTAAATCCTGTACATGGCTTGAACATTTACTGATTGTATTTCACATTCCTAGGGTAGTTGATAGTTGTATATAAGAGGAGTCATTAGACATTATTACTCATACCAGTGGACTTACATGCCAATTAATTATAGGTTGCTATTATTTTATGTATGTTTTATATATATCTTTTTAGGGGAGTGTTTTTAGAGTAATAAATACTAATTATTCATCCATCAATTGTGTCCAAATTGTTTCTCTGGTGTGTGTGCCCCCTCACTTTACTTATTACCTTTTGAATCCTTTGGGGTCCTGAGGGTAGGACCAGAGGGTGAGCACCTACCCATACGTGATAGGGGTGAGCCGCTGTATTCGATTTACGGTTTTTTCCACTTTTAGCCTCAACAGCTGAGCTCCCCCTGTTCCGATATGGACATCTGGGAACACTTAGATAACAAGTATAAAAAAATTGAAGCTTTCACCTTCAATCTGGAAGGGGAAGCATCAACAGAAACGATGAGATCTATGGATGATGTTTTTAAAAATTTGGAGAGGACTTTGCAACGCCAACTGTGTAATAAGTGGGAGATTAGATCACTTACACAATATTTGGACAAGGGCTATATCCCTAAGGGTCTGACACTCACCAAGATACCTGCCTCCGATCTGGTGAGTGATAGATTCAAAAAGGAATGGGATGGTTTTTTAAAAATACAGTCGGAGGCCCTTGTACAAATGATCATAAAAAGAAGGATACAAATGACAGAAGAAATGTCAGGACAAATTGATACCCTAAAAAAAGAAATGGAAACATTTCCGGATACGGATGCAGTTCATAAATGGCACGAGAGAATTTGCAAAAATCTAGACACACTAGAAAGAGAAATAATTAGTAAAAAATCTAGGAAACTGCACCATATGGAAAGGAAGGAAATCACTGAGATTCATGAACAAAGGGAGGTTGAACACATAAATACACAATTTGAAAATGTTAAAATTTCAAATAGGTATGAAACACTAGCTACACCGCATTTTTTAGACTTTACACCACCACATCACCAAGCACGAATAAGGAGCACACGCACTCCCACCCCACCACGACAAGAGATAAAGAAACACAGTCACAAAACACAGGGTTATGTCCACAATTACAATTTGAGGGATCGTCCGAGGGAATATCAACAGGGCAGAGGGCACCATCAGACACACAGACAAGAGCACAGACATCATCAGAACACGACATATCACTTCACACCAACAACCAGCAGGTCACACAGGTACAATCACAACGAAGAATACGGAGAGGACGACATGCACAAAAGGAAAAAACACAGAAAGTAAAAACACCAACCACCAATGTAATAAATATCAGTGACATTGCACTTACAGAGACCCAGGTGCAGCTCCTCAATAAAGGTTTAAAGTTTGCCCCCACTAATCCAATGGATAAATTTGCCACATTTATAGGAGTTGAGAAATTTATCAGACGTTTATGTCTGAAAAAATATTTCCTCAAAAATCCCATCAATAGGGAAATGGATATGGGAAGTAATAAAAATCAATATGTACATACAGACCTTAAAGCCAAATCGAAAAAATTCCCCAGGCAGGAGATTGGTAGTGAAATGGCCACTTTTAAGAACAATGTGGAACGCGATTTGAGAAGAATAAAAAGTCGCAGGGTCAATACAAATTTAAATAGAGAAGAGATTAAGGCCATTAAATCCCTACAGGAGGAAAGTAATATTGTTATAAGACCAGCGGATAAGGGTGGTGCTGTGGTTATTCTTAATACAACTGACTATATAGAAGAATGCTATAGACAACTCAGGTCAGAAAATACCTACCAAAAACTAAAAGGAGATCCGACACAGGAATATTATAACATCTTGAAAGATTACTGCACAAAGGGGTTAAAAGCAGACTTCCTTTCTGACCAAGAAGCTAGGTTCATTCTAGACACTGAAAGAAGAGTTCCAATGTTCTACTGTGTCCCCAAGATCCACAAGAACCTGGAAGCACCTCCAGGTCGCCTGATAGTGTCGGGTATCCAATCTATATCATGCAACCTATCCAAATACACAGATCAATGGCTTGACCATATGTCAAGCGGGTACCGTCATATATTCGGGATACGACTGACATTATTAAAACATTAGAGGAAGTCAATTGGGTAGAAGGGTGGATCTTGGGGACCTTGGATGTTGGTTCACTGTACACAGTTATTGAACATTCCAGGGGAATACAGGCACTGCATGAACAATTATCGGGGGATGTCGGGCTCCCTGTGGAACAACTAGAGTTCCTGCTGGACGGAGTGAGATATATTCTAACTCACAATTATTTTTCTTTCGAGCAGGAATTCTATTTGCAGTGTACGGGCACCGCCATGGGCACCAGATTCGCCCCCAGCTATGCCAACCTTTTTTTGGCCCAATGGGAAAGAGAGACCATCATGCCCAGGCTGGGGACGGATCTGGTGCTATGGCGGCGCTATATTGATGATATCTTATTTATTTGGCGCGATACAGCGGAATCTCTTGATCTATTTCTCAGTAACATCAACAAAAATGATAAGAACCTTATATTTAGTCCAACTGTGAGCCAAGAAAAAGTGGAGTTCTTGGATCTGGAGATATGGATTAGAGGAGACCAGCTACAATGCAACACGTTTTTCAAGCCTGTAGCCAAGAATAGCTTCATCAGATTTGTTAGTTGCCACCTTCCCCGGTGGCTGATCAACATACCAACCAGCCAGTTTCGCAGGCTCAAGCGAAACTGTACGGTTGATAGCAAGTTTGATGAAGAGGCTGCAGACTTGAAACGACAATTGTTGGAGAGAGATTATCCCGCCCAGATAATAGATGAATCCTTGGAGAAAGTGAAAAAGATGGATCGAAAAGGCTTCTTTCAAATAGGCCCACCACAACCGCGAGATGAAACGCTGAGAATTATTCTCCCATTCAGTTCACAACATAAAATAGTGGAAAGAAGCATCCGAAAACATTGGGCACATTTGTTAAATGATGTACCAAAAATAACGTACACGAGGGCAAACAATTTGGCAGGCAAAATAGCCCCCACTGTAAAAAGCAGGAAAGACACTCAACAGCAACAAAAAAAGAACTGGCTGACAACGAATGGATTTTTTAAATGTGGTAGATGCACAAATTGTAAGATCACTAGTTTCCCCAAAAAAACAACAAGGGTGAAGTCCACAACAAATTCATTTAGCGTAGAAATACAAGAGTGCCTAACCTGTGATTCCACCGATGTGATATATTTATTGGAATGTGGATGTAGGAAACAATACATAGGCAGAACTAAAAGGACACTTAAAAAGAGGGTAGCTGAACATGTGGCGAATATTAAAAAAGGGTTAGAAACGCATTCCCTATCGAGACACTTTAAAATTCAACATAACTGCGACCCAACTGGTTTAAAATTTACTGCCATAGAAAGAGTTAAGAAAATGTGGAGAGGAGGGAACCACATTGCCCACATGTCACGACAGGAGTCCCGCAGAATTTTTGAATATGACACCATCATGCCGAAGGGTCTCAATGCTGAGATGGAGGTGTTCGGGTTCCTGTGAGTGTTGGGGGGGTTGTCTGGTGGAGATGAGATATCGCAGGAGGGTCAGTAATGGACACTGTGATTCTCCTCCCCACCAGATGACTCCTCTTATATACAACTATCAACTACCCTAGGAATGTGAAATACAATCAGTAAATGTTCAAGCCATGTACAGGATTTAGACTATAGTGACTGAATCCGAGTCCAATTTGTTCTTTTGGGGGAGATTGCCTGACTTTATATAATATAGGAATGCAGAAACCGCAGGGAGAGCGCAATTCATATTGTTGCGTTTTCAATGCGGTTTTTCTAAAAAACGCAGTTTTGACCTTGCAGTCCTATGCCAAGAATATTTTTTACATTTTAATAGGAATATTTTATTTATTTATGTTTATAAATGTATTTTTATATATCTTTTTATATTTCTCTATATACATGTCAACAAATATGTTTTATAATTAATGAATGGGGAGTAAATATTTATTTTGTATTTATTAAGTACCTTTTTAAGTTGTTTTAAAACTGAATTCAACATTGAAAAGCAGCAGTAATTAAATCCTATCCCCCATATTGAAACAAGCTGAAGAAAGTGCTATTGTGGGAGGGTATACACCATATATAAGGAGTGAGAATCCACTCACTCGGTGGCCACTGAGGAAGGGGCGCAAGACCCCGAAACGCGTCTGGCATTGTGGAGTGAGCGTGGATTCAAGGAAAGCAAAAGAATAAAGGATAAAGAAATTAAATATCAAGTTGCCAGCACAAGAGATCCGCTACCAGATTTGAAATTGCCGCCGCATAGCAGTGACGTCATCGAAGCGTCCGCCCGGAACCCCAGAGCATCAGGTCACGTGGGACGCCACAGACGGCCGTGTTCGGCTACCTGGAAAATCAGCGCTACAGCCGTGCAATAAGGAGGGGTGAGACCGGGTGAGACCGGGAGACTGCAAGCGGCTGGACACTGTGAGTAATCTGAGGATCTGTGCAAACATTCACGCATGCTATTTTGAATACTGGACATTGATATATAGCCAGCAGCACTGTTCCATTGCATTGAAATTGAATACACCTGTTGGAGTCATTTTCTGGATATTGCATACTTGTTTGTGCTACAGCACCGTACGAATTGGGACACTATTTGGATGAACTTTATTTTATTGTACCCACAGTACTATCCAGAATACTGCAGCTGAATAATAGACATTATTACTCATACCAGTGGACTTACATGCCAATTAATTATAGGTTGCTATTATTTTATGTATGTTTTATATATATCTTTTTAGGGGAGTGTTTTTAGAGTAATAAATACTAATTATTCATCCATCAATTGTTTCCAAATTGTTTCTCTGGTGTGTGTGCCCCCTCGCTTTACTTATTACCTTTTGAATCCTTTGGGGTCCTGAGGGTAGGACCAGAGGGTGAGCACCTACCCATACGTGATAGGGGTGAGCCGCTGTATTCGATTTAAGATCATGATGAGGTGGTATAAAACTCCAGAGAATATTGCAAAATACTTTTCGGGTGTTTCCGACTCCTGTTGGAGATGCAAAACCTCTAAGGGCACTTATTTTCATATATGGTGGGAATGCCCAATCATTCAAACATGGTGGCATTCCATAATAACTAAGTGTAATAGGATTTGTGGTACCTCTTTGGTGTGTTCTCCTGAACTGACTCTCCTAGGCCTGGGGCTGGAAAGGATACACAAGAGGGTCAGGTCCTTATTGCTTATATTATTAGCTGCATCTAGAATTTTAGTTGCTGCCGCCTGGCTTTCTACAGAGGCCCCAGATGAGGCTAAATGGACACAAAAGGTGGACCAACTGTATAGATTAGAGGAACTTTCTCATTGGGAAACCCGTACTAGAAGCGCCTTCTTGGACATGTGGGTTCCTTGGAAGACGTTTAGGGGCCTTCCCTGACTTTTCCTTAACTTGTACTAGCTTCTTTTTTTTTTTTTTTTTTTTTTTTTTTTTTCTAGCTTTCTTTTCTCATTATTACCATTCTACCCTTTCTCTACTGTGTTGGGCATATAACTGACCTAGTGCCATACCTTGTTGCTGCACCTAATGAGCTATAGTGTATATTTATGTCTCACCTGATTTATACCATTTGTTTGGTTGATGTTTTCTCCACTTCCCCTTCCCTATTTATGTTAATTTATGGCATTGCTTACTGATTTGCTGTGTTAGGATGTGCTGGTATGATGTAATACCATATATCTTTACTTTTGTACCATAATACTGGCGCTATTTTTCCGCCAATGTCATGTATCTTTTGTTATTATTTGAAAAAAAAAAAAAAAAAAATTGTTAATTAAAAAAAAAAAAAAATAGAATCATTGATTCTGTCGGTCCTCTGAGAAGTGGGGGGGATAAGGATCGGATTCTACGTAAAAAGGAGCTTAAGTGGATCTTTGAGATGAGAGCCCTTCAACCATTTGGAATGAACATAGATTTCTCAGTGATAAATGTGTAATGATTCTGAGTGACCTTTGAACTGGTTCTCTGTATAGTGTTTTTTAATTGTACTTTGATTTTTGATTAATGCACATTCTCACTTGTTCCTAACCCACATTGGATCACGGCACAGTATAGATTATAGGGCTTGGCCCTGCTTGCACCCTGATGTGAGTGTAGGTGTCTCCCACCGCACGTCGCTGCGGGGGGCGGTGCTAGATCCTGGTTGCGTCTCTGGCAACATGGGGTTGGTCGAACGTTAGAGAGGCGGGGCTATGACGTCACCTAGGCCGGGTTTCAGCTGGAGTCAGGGAGGCTGGGAGCCTCTGCCTGCACCTCAGCGGACGTCCCCCGATTGTGCCAGAGGATGTGAAGAGTAGGCCGGTGAGTCTTGACTACCGTACAGCTCGATCCAGGATCTGACCGCTAACGCTGGGGACGTGGGAGTGTGAGGCGATCGCTTGCATCACTTGGAGGTGGGCGGGCCGGCTCATAGGCGTCATTGGCAACGGCGCACATGACAGGAGAGGTATGATGACGCGAGATTGTTTGGGCGGAGTCGCTCGCGATCAGCTGATCTCGGGTGAGTCAGGTAGTGATGTAACCCCTTCTTTCCTGACATGCGCACCGGCAGCCTGGGAACGCCGAGGAACATGTGTGCCCTGAAGGTATGTGTGGCAATGGATCTGATACCTATGATTGATGTAGATTGAGACACTTAGTAGGAGCACCAGAGGACGCATCCTTGATGACATCAGCACCTTATTCACTATGTCATTGGCCACTCCTGTGTGAGTGGGTGTGTTTTAATGTATTTAAACAGGTACTTTTAGATTTCACATTGTGTTTGATAAAGGCTGTGGATCAGCCGAAACGTCACAACCTGTTGCACGTTTGTTCACTTGGCGGTTCCCATTAAAGGGACTTTTTATACCGGTCATGCTGCCTCCATCTTCTTTTCTTGGACTTATCATGTAGGAGCCCTGATGAACCTTGGACTCCAGGTAGGCTGTTGCATACCGGATGACCTCAAGATCTGGCGAGTGCGATTCCATTATTATTTTTTGTTACTATCCTCAGGATAGGTCATAAATATCAAATTGGTGAGGGTTCAACACCTGGGACCCCCACCGATAAGCTGTTCCTGTACTTTAGTCACATGGTCTAATTGCTGCTTAGCCCCATTAAATATAATGGGGCTCAGCTGCAATACCATGAACAACCACTGTACTATGTACGGTGCTGTGTTTGGAGAGATGTCAGGAGACGACTGCGCTCACCAGATCTTCGGCGTAACAGCTCTTTGGAACATCTGCTGGGACTCGAACCCTTGGGATAGGTCTTAATTATCCAATACCGGTCAATCCTTTTAGGTTAAGCAGCTTAGTTTGGTACTTAAAGGGGCTGTCTCATGAAAAAATATTCTACATTGTTCAAACCAGCACCTGAATATGAATATTCTTTTATTTGCATGAAAATAAAATATTAGTATATCCATTATTCCATAAAAAACTATCTGTATAGTGCCGCCTGCTGTTTGTTATTTTCCTTATTTATTTGTCATCCTAAGTAACATTGTTGAAATGGTGGCACATGCTTAGCTCCATTCTTTAACTTTCAGGGAGAGAGATGCAGCAGAAAGGGCATGTCCCTTGAGCTATGATAGGTAGATCTTTAGAAGAAAGGACGCCCCCTGAGCTGTGACAGGGAGAGAACTTCAGCAGAAAAGCCTTCTCCCTGAGCTCTGATATGGAGAGATAGCAGAAAGACACTCCCCCTGAGCTATAATAGGGAGACAGTAGCAGAAGAAAGGACACACACCCTGAGCTATAATAGGGAGAGAGTAGCAGAAGAAAGGACACACACCCTGATCTATAATAGAGAGAGAGTAGCAGAAGAAAGGACACACACCCTGAGCTATAATAGGGAGAGAGTAGCAGAAGAAAGGACACACACCCTGAGCTATAATAGGGAGAGAGCAGCAGAAGAAAGGACACACACCCTGAGCTATAATAGGGAGAGAGTAGCAGAAGAAAGGACACACACCCTAAGCTATAATAGGGAGAGAGTTGCAGAAGAAAGGACACACACCCTGAGCAATAATAAGGAGAGAGTAGCAGAAGAAAGGACACACACCCTGAGCTATAATAGAGAGGGAGTAGCAGAAGAAAGGACACACACCCTAAGCTATAATAGGGAGAGAGTTGCAGAAGAAAGGACACACACCCTGAGCTATAATAGAGAGAGTAGCAGAAGAAAGGACACACACCCTGGGCTATAATAGAGAGAGTAGCAGAAGAAAGGACACACACCCTGGACTATAATAGGGAGAGAGTAGCAAAAGAAAGGACACACACACCCTGAGCTATAATAGAGAGAGTAGCAGAAGAAAGGACACACACCCTGAGCTATAATAGAGAGAGTAGCAGAAGAAAGGAGACACACCCTGAGCTATAATAGGGAAAGAGTAGCAGAAGAAAAGAACACACACCCTGAGCTATAATAGGGAGAGAGTAGCAGAAGAAAGGACACACACCCTAAACTATAACAGGGAGAGAGTAGCAGAAGAAAGGACATACCCTGAGCTATAATAGGGAGAGAGTAGCAGAAGAAAGGACACACACCCTGAGCTATAATAGGGAGAGAGTAGCAGAAGAAAGGACACACACCCTGAGCTATAATAGGGAGAGAGTAGCAGAAGAAAAGAACACACACCCTGAGCTATAATAGGGAGAGAGTAGCAGAAGAAAGGACACACACCCTAAACTATAACAGGGAGAGAGTAGCAGAAGAAAGGACATACCCTGAGCTATAATAGGGAGAGAGTAGCAGAAGAAAGGACACACACCCTGAGCTATAATAGGGAGAGAGTAGCAGAAGAAAGGACACACACCCTGAGCTATAATAGGGAGAGAGTAGCAGAAGAAAGGACACAAACCCTGAGCTATAATAGGGAGAGAGTAGCAGAAGAAAGGACACACACTCTGAGCTATAATAGGGAGAGAGTAGCAGAAGAAAGGACACACACCCTGAGCTATAATAGGGAGAGAGCAGCAGAAGAAAGGACACACACCCTGAGCTATAATAGGGAGAGAGTAGCAGAAGAAAGGACACACACCCTGGGCTATAATAGGGAGAGAGCAGCAGAAGAAAGGACACACACCCTGAGCTATAATAGGGAGAGAGTAGCAGAATAAAGGACACACACCCTGAGCTAAAATAGAGAGAGAGTAGCAGAAGAAAGGACACACACCCTGAGCTATAATAGGGAGAGAGTTTCAGAAGAAAGGACACACACCCTAAACTATAATAGAGAGAGAGTAGCAGAAGAAAGGACACACACCCTGAGCTATAATAGGTAGAGAGTAGCAGAAGAAAGGACACACACCCTGGGCTATAATAGAGAGAGAGTAGCAGAAGAAAGGACACACACCCTGAGCTATAATAGGGAGAGAGTAGCAAAAGAAAGGACACACACCCTGAGCTATAATAGGGAGAGAGTAGCAGAAGAAAGGACACACACCCTGAGCTATAATAGAGAGAGTAGCAGAAGAAAGGACTCACACCCTGAGCTATAATAGAGAGAGTAGCAGAAGAAAGGACACACACCCTGAGCTATAATAGAGAGAGAGTAGCAAAAGAAAGGACACACACCCTGAGCTATAATAGAGAGAGTAGCAGAAGAAAGGACACACACCCTGAGTTATAATAGGGAGAGAGTAGCAAAAGAAAGGACACACACCCTGAGCTATAATAGAGAGAGTAGCAGAAGAAAGGACACACTCCCTAAACTATAATAGAGAGAGAGAGTAGCAGAGGAAAGGACACACACCCTGAGCTATAATAGAGAGAGAGAGTAGCAGAAGAAAGGACACACATCCTGAGCTAAAATAGTGAGAGAGTAGCAGAAGAAAGGACACACACCCTGAGCTATAATAGGGAAAGAGTAGCAGAAGAAAGGACGCACACCCTGAGCTATAATAGGGAGAGAGTAGCAGAAGAAAGGACACACACCCTGAGCTATAATAGGGAGAGAGTAGCAGAAGAAAGGACACACACCCTGAGCTATAATAGGGAGAGAGTAGCAGAAGAAAGGACACACACCCTGAGCTATAATAGGGAGAGAGTAAAAGAAGAAAGGACACACACCCTGAGCTATAATAGAGAGAGTAGCAGAAGAAAGGACACACACCCTGAGTTATAATAGGGAGAGAGTAGCAAAAGAAAGGACACACACCCTGAGCTATAATAGAGAGAGTAGCAGAAGAAAGGACACACTCCCTAAACTATAATAGAGAGAGAGAGTAGCAGAGGAAAGGACACACACCCTGAGCTATAATAGAGAGAGAGAGTAGCAGAAGAAAGGACACACATCCTGAGCTAAAATAGTGAGAGAGTAGCAGAAGAAAGGACACACACCCTGAACTATAATAGGGAAAGAGTAGCAGAAGAAAGGACGCACACCCTGAGCTATAATAGGGAGAGAGTAGCAGAAGAAAGGACACACACCCTGAGCTATAATAGGGAGAGAGTAGCAGAAGAAAAGACACACACCCTGAGCTATAATAGGGAGAGAGTAGCAGAAGAAAGGCCACACACCCTGAGCTATAATAGGGAGAGAGTAGCAGAAGAAAGGACGCACATCCTGAGCTGTGATATGGACAGATATGCAATGGAGAAGCCATCTCTCTGAGCTGTGATAGGGAGAAAACTGAAAAAGAAACGACACACCGCCTGAGCTGTGATAGTGAAAGAGATGCAGCAAAAAGGACACTTCCCATGAGCTGGTATAAGGGGAGAGATGCAGCTGAAAGGACATGCCCCTTGAGCTATGACAGGGAGAGATCTGTAATAGAAATGACACACCCCCTGTGAAAGAACACATTCCCCGAGCTGCAGTAGACTGAGGATCATCTTCTTATGCTCAGAGAGAAGATTAGTTATAAAGAGTATCTCTCATTCTGGAGAGCTTGTCCTGTTCTGCATTGCATGGTCATTGTGTAATACTAAATTTCCCCTGTGGTGGTGCTGCAGGGAAATGAGACACTTACTGTCAGGTTTGCTCACAGATAGAGTTGAGCGAACACCTGGATGTTCGGGTTTGAGAAAATCGGCCGAACTTCCCGGAAATGTTCGGGTTCGGGATCCGAACCCGACCCGAACTTCGTCCCGAACCCGAACCCCATTGAAGTCAATGGGGACCCGAACTTTTCGGCACTAAAAAGGCTGTAAAACAGCCCAGGAAAGGGCTAGAGGGCTGCAAAAGACAGCAACATGTAGGTAAATCCCCTGCAAACAAAGGTGTATAGGGGAAATGAATAAAAATAAAAATAAAATAAATAAAAATTAACCAATATCAATTGGAGAGAGGTCCTATAGCAGAGAATCTGGCTTCACATCACCCATCACTGTAACAGTCCATTGTCATATATTTAGGCCCCGGCACCCAGGCAGAGGAGAGAGGGCCCATAACAGAGAATCTGGCTTCATGTCAGCAGAGAATCAGTCTTCATGTCATAGCAGAGAATCATGCTTCACGTCACCCAACACTGGAACAGTCCATTGTCAGATATTTCTGCCCAGGCACCCAGGCAGAGGAGAGAGGTCCCGTAACAGAGAATCTGGCTTCATGTCAGCAGAGAATCAGTCTTCATGTCATAGCAGAGAATCATGCTTCACGTCACCCACCACTGGAACAATCCATTGTCAGATATTTAGGCCCCGGCATCCAGGCAGAGGAGAGAGGTCCCGTAACAGAGAATCTGGCTTCATGTCAGCAGAGAATCAGTCTTCATGTCATAGCAGAGAATCATGCTTCACGTCACCCACCACTGGAACAGTCCATTGTCAGATATTTAGGCCCCGGCATCCAAGCAGAGGAGAGAGGTCCCGTAACAGAGAATATGGCTTCATGTCAGCAGAGAATCAGTCTTTATGTCATAGCAGAGAATCATGCTTCACGTCACCCAAAACTGGAACAGTCCATTGTCAGATATTTAGGCCCCGGCAGCCAGGCAGAGGAGAGAGGTCCCGTACCAGAGAATCTGGCTTCATGTCAGCAGAGAATCAGTCTTCATGTTATAGCAGAGAATCATGCTTCACATCACCCACCACTGGAACAATCCATTGTCAGATATTTAGGCCCCGGCATCCAGGCAGAGGAGAGAGGTCCCGTAACAGAGAATCTGGCTTCATGTCAACAGAGAATCAGTCTTCATGTCATAGCAGAGAATCATGCTTCACGTCACCAACCACTGGAACAGTCCATTGTCAGATATTTAGGCCCCGGCATCCAGGCAGAGGAGAGAGGTCCCGTAACAGAGAATATGGCTTCATGTCAGCAGAGAATCAGTCTTTATGTCATAGCAGAGAATCATGCTTTACGTCACTCAACACTGGAACAGTCCATTGTCAGATATTTAGGCCCAGGCACCCAGGCAGAGGAGAGAGGTCCTGTAACAGAGAATCTGGCTTTATGTCAGCAGAGAATCAGTCTTCATGTCATAGCAGAGAATCCTGCTTCACGTCACCCAACACTGGAACAGTCCATTGTCAGATATTTAGGCCCAGGCACCCAGGCAAAGGAGAGAGGTCCCGTAACAGAGAATCTGGCTTCATGTCAGCAGAGAATCAGTCTTCATGTCATAGCAGAGAATCATGCTTCACGTCACCCAACACTGGAACAGTCCATTGTCATATATTTAGGCCCCGACACCCAGACAGAGGAGAGGTTCATTCAACTTTGGGTTGCCCCGCAATATAATGGTAAAATGAAAATAAAAATAGGATTGAATAAGGAAGTGCCCTGGAGTACAATAATATATGGTTAAGGGGAGGTAGTTAATGTCTAATCTGCACAAGGGATGGACAGGTCCTGTGGGATCCATGCCTGGTTCATTTTTATGAACGTCAGCTTGTCCACATTGACTGTAGACAGGCGGCTGCGTTTGTCTGTAATGACGCCCCCTGCCGTGCTGAATACATGTTCAGACAAAACGCTGGCCGCCGGGCAGGCCAGCACCTCCAAGGCATAAAAGGCTAGCTCTGGCCACGTGGACAATTTAGAGACCCAGAAGTTGAATGGGGCCGAACCATCATTTAGTACGTGGAGGGGTGTGCACATGTACTGTTCCACCATGTTAGTGAAATGTTGCCTCCTGCTAACACGTTGCGTATCAGGTAGTGGTGCAGTTAGAAGTGGCGTGTTGACAAAACTTTTCCACATCTCTGCCATGCTAACCCTGCCCTCAGAGGAGCTGGCCGTGACACAGCTGCCTTAGCGACCTCTTGCTCCTCCTCTGCCTTGGCCTTGGGCTTCCACTTGTTCCCTGTGACATTTAGGAATGCTCTCAGTAGCGCGTCTACCAACGTGCGCTTGTACTCGCGCATCTTACTATCACGCTCCAGTGCAGGAAGTAAGGTGGGCACATTGTCTTTGTACCGTGGATCCAGCAGGGTGGCAACCCCGTAGTCCGCACACGTTAAAATGTGGGCAACTCTGCTGTCGTTGCGCAGGCACTGCAGCATGTAGTCGCTCATGTGTGCCAGGCTGCCCAGAGGTAAGGACAAGCTGTCCTCTGTGGGAGGCGTATCGTCATCGTCCTGCGTTTCCCCCCAGCAACGCACCAGTGATGGGCCCGAGCTGCGTTGGGTGCCACCCCGCTGTGACCATGCTTCATCCTCATCCTCCTCCACCTCCTCCTCATCCTCGTCCTCCTCGTCCTCCAGTAGTGGGCCCTGGCTGGCCACATTTGTACCTGGCCTCTGCTGTTGCAAAAAACCTCCCTCTGAGTCACTTCGAAGAGACTGGCTTGAAAGTGCTAAAAATGAACCCTCTTCCTCCTCCTCCTCCTCCTCCTCCTGGGCCACCTCCTCTTCCATCATCGCCCTAAGTGTTTTCTCAAGGAGACATAGAAGTGGTATTCTAGCGCTGATAACGGCGTCATCGCCACTGGCCATGCGAAACAGTGCAACAGGGCACACAGGTCTCGCATGGAGGCCCAGTCATTGGTGGTGAAGTGGTGCTGTTCCGCAGTGCGACTGACCCGTGCGTGCTGCAGCTGAAACTCCACTATGGCCTGCTGCTGCTCGCACAGTCTGTCCAGCATGTGCAAGGTGGAGTTCCACCTGGTGAGTACGTCGCATATGAGGCGGTGAGCGGGAAGGCCGAAGTTACGCTGTAGCGCAGACAGGTGAGCAGCGGCAGGATGTGAACGCCGGAAGCGCGAACAGACGGCCCGCACTTTATGCAGCAGCTCTGACATGTCGGGGTAGTTGTGAAAGAACTTCTGCACCACCAAATTCAGCACATGCGCCAGGCAAGGGATGTGCGTCAAACCGGCTAGTCCCAGAGCAGCAACGAGATTTTGCCCATTATCGCACACCACCAGGCCGGGCTTGAGGCTCACCGGCAGCAACCACTCGTCGGTCTGTTGTTCTATACCCTGCCACAACTCCTGTGCGGTGTGGGGCCTGTCCCCCAAACATATGAGTTTCAGAATGGCCTGCTGACGTTTACCCCGGGCTGTGCTGAAGTTGGTTGTGAAGGTGTGTGGCTGACTGGATGAGCAGGTGGAAGAAGAGGAGGAGGAAGCCGAGTAGGAGGAGGAGGCAACAGGAGGCAAAGAATGTTGTCCTGCGATCCTTGGTGGCAGAAGGACGTGCGCCAAACAGCTCTCCGCCTGGGGCCCAGCTGCCACTACATTTACCCAGTGTGCAGTTAGGGAGATATAGCGTCCCTGGCCATGCTTACTGGTCCACGTATCTGTGGTTAGGTGGACCTTGCCACAGATGGCGTTGCGCAGTGCACACTTGATTTTATCGGATACTTGGTTGTGCAGGGAAGACACGGCGCTCTTCGAGATGCAGTGCTGTCTGGGAACAACATACTGTGGGACAGCAAGCAACATGAGCTGTTTGAAGCTGTCTGTGTCCACCAGCCTAAATGACAGCATTTCATAGGCCAGTAGTTTAGAAATGCTGGCATTCAGGGCAAGGGATCGAGGGTGGCTAGGTGGGAATTTACGCTTTCTCTCAAATGTTTGTGAGATGGAGAGCTGAACGCTGCCGTGTGACATGGTTGAGATGCTTGGTGACGGAGGTGGTGGTGTTGGTGGTACATCCCCTGTTTGCTGGGCCGCAGGTGCCAACGTTCCTCCAGAGGCGGAGGAAGAGGCCGAGGCGGTAGCAGCAGAAGAGGTCGAGGAAGCAGCAGCAGAAGAGGTAGCAGGGGGAGCCTGAGTGAGTTCCTTGTTTTTAAGGTGTTTACTCCACTGCAGTTCATGCTTTGCATGCAGGTGCCTGGTCATGCAGGTTGTGCTAAGGTTCAGAACGTTAATGCCTCGCTTCAGGCTCTGATGGCACAGCGTGCAAACCACTCGGGTCTTGTCGTCAGCACATTGTTTGAAGAAGTGCCATGCCAGGGAACTACTTGAAGCTGCCTTTGGGGTGCTCGGTCCCAGATGGCGGCGGTCAGTAGCAGGCGGAGTCTCTTGGCGGCGGGTGTTCTGCTTTTGCCCACTGCTCCCTCTTTTGCTATGCTGTTGGCTCGGTCTCACCACTGCCTCTTCCTCCGAACTGTGAAAGTCAGTGGCACGACCTTCATTCCATGTGGGGTCTAGGACCTCATCGTCCCCTGCATCGTCTTCCACCCAGTCTTAATCCCTGACCTCCTGTTCAGTCTGCACACTGCAGAAAGACGCAGCAGTTGGAACCTGTGTTTCGTCATCATCAGAGACGTGCTGAGGTGGTTTTCCCATGTCCTCATCATCAGGAAACATAAGTGGTTGTGCGTCAGTGCATTCTATATCTTCCACCGCTGGGGAAGGGCTAGGTGGATGCCCTTGGGAAACCCTGCCAGCGGAGTCTTCAAACAGCATAAGAGACTGCTGCATAACTTGAGGCTCAGACAGTTTGCCTGGTATGCATGGGGGTGATGTGACAGACTGATGGGCTTGGTTTTCAGGCGCCATCTGTGCGCTTTTTGCAGAAGACTGGGTGGGAGATAATGTGAACGTGCTGGATCCACTGTCGGCCACCCAATTGACTAATGCCTGTACCTGCTCAGGCCTTACCATCCTTAGAACGGCATTGGGCCCCACCAAATATCGCTGTAAATTATGGCGGCTACTGGGACCTGAGGTAGTTGGTACACTAGGACGTGTGGCTGTGGCAGAACGGCCACGTCCTCTCCCAGCACCAGAGGGTCCACTAACACCACCACGACCATGTCCGCGTCCCTTACTAGATGTTTTCCTCATTGTTACCGTTCACCACAATAAGAAAAATATTATTTGGCCCAATGTATTGAATTCAAATTCAGGCCTTTTTTTACAGACACCTAACACTATCTGGCTATCTATTTAGGTACCGTATTACACTAATACAGGCACAGCAGTAACGACAGATTTAGTTGAATATAAATTTGAGGCCTATTATTTAGGCGCTGGGTGACAGGTATACATTTACAGACAGAATTCGACTGGGATATGCACAGTAGCGTGTGTGTGAATTTATTGAGAATGACCCTATCTGCACCTTGAATCTAATATACCCTTTTAATGAATAGATTTAAAGTAGCCCTGATACAGCAGAAACCACTAATTTAGGAAATTGCTAAGTTGGGAATTGTATTTCAACCCTGAACAAAAATATATCCTTTGCCAGACAGCAGACAGTATTACAATTGGCTGGCCACAGCTGAAACACCAGATTTAGGGTACTGCTATTTTGGCAATTGTATTTCACTCCTCAATAAAATAGCAAGCACAGCCAAGCCCCTGATGTAGGATATAGCCAAAAAATAACCACACTATTGATGGTTAAATGCACTTGGTGACAGCTTGACCCTGATGTAGGATATAGCCAAAAAATAACCACACTATTGATGGTTAAATGTACTTGGTGGCAGCTTGTGCTGGCGCACCACAAGACACAAAATGGACGCCGATCACCCCAGAAAAAAGTGACTGAAAAACGCTCTGGGCAGCCTAAAAACAGTGAGCAATTGAATAGCAGCAGTTCAATGATCCACAGCTGTAGATCGATCACTGAATGAAGTCTTTTGGAGGAGTTACTCTGCCTAATCTCGCCCTACTGTCGCAGCTGCAACCTCTCCCTACACTGATCAGAGCAGAGTGACGTGCGGCGCTACTTGACTCCAGCTTAAATAGAGGCTGGGTCACATGCTGCACTGGCCAATCACAGCCATGCCAATAGTAGGCATGGCTGTGATAGCCTCTTGGGGCAAGTAGCATGACGCTTGTTGATTGGCTGCTTTGCAGCCTTTCAAAAAGCGCCAAGAAAGCGACGAACACCGAACCCGAACCCAGACTTTTACGAAAATGTTCGGGTTCGGGTCCGTGTCACGGACACCCCAAAATTCGGTACGAACCGTAACTATACAGTTCGGGTTCGCTCATCCCTACTCACAGATGATTGCTGGGGATCATGGATGGAGGACACTTTACTATCAGCTAACAGGGTCAGACTAGTTCACAGTGGAGCAGGTAAAACCCCCAGAGGGCCCCTGTGGTGGGGCTGTAGGGCTGTAATGTTTGGGCACAAGTGGCCCATGGCAGAGCACACTGACTACACTACATACAGATAGGTAATGTACAGCATCTCAAAAAGCCAGTATCCTTTTTCCCCAGGGACCAACCTTTGCTACGGGACCCCTGTCCTCAGTCATCTTGCAGCGTCTTTCTGCTGCCTGACGCTGTGTGGACTACTACTGGACAAAAAGGGTTTTGGGCAGTTTTAGGGATTTGGGGTCCCCAGAATGAATTTTACTGGCCCAACGCTGCCTATAACAAAGTGGAGAACTCCTTTTAATACAATATAATGAAGAACATTTTTTTTACATTTTTTCCCCTCCATTAAGAATAATTTTCTGTAATTGAATTTCTTGGCTAGGTGGAGCTCAGGCTTCTTTGGTTGCTTGGCCTGAGGTGTGGATGAGTCCTGTGTAACTTGGCGACATATTACTAATGAAAGAACCATCGGCAGCCCTTATAATATACAATGGCATCCGGCACTGGTGCCAGCCATAAATCACCGTCCTCCTCGTCCTCAGTCGTCTCTTAATGCATCGGACGGCCCCTCCTGAAATCCACCCGAGGTCTGATACCTGTGAGGTGACATTGCCAAATATGTCTTGTGAACTGTAATTTTCTCTTATATAGGAAAAAAAAAAAGATAATTTAGTCTTTAAAGACCGTAAATTATCCCAGGTGTCCAACGGGGAAATAGATGGTTCCATCTCTTCTGTCGCTGGAGATTTATTCTGAGTTGGAAGTTTGTTTCAGAAGATGGAAAAAGCTTGTTAGGAAGCCATCCAGATTGGAGAGTAAAAAAAAATACTTAAATTGTGTAAATGTTCTACTATGTTATTATTATAATAACTCAGCAGCAATTTTTCTTTTCTTTTGCTTTTGTTTCAAGCCATAACCCCCCCCCCCCATAATAATAATAATAATAATAATAATAATAATAATATATATATATATATATATATATAGTATGTGAACCCTTTGGAATGATATGGATTTCTGCACAAATTTTTTATAAAATGTGATCTGATCTTCATCTAAGTCACAACAATAGACAATCACAGTCTGCTTACACTAATAACACACAAAGAATTAACTGTTACCATGTTTTTATTGAACACACCATGTAAACATTCACAGTGAAGGTGGAAAAAGTATGTGAACCCCTAGACTAATGACATCTCCAAGTGCTAATTGGAGTGAGGTGTCAGCCAACTGGAGTCCAATCAATGAGATGAGATTGGAGGTGTTGGTTACAGCTGCCCTGCCCTATAAAAAACACACACCAGTTCTGGGTTTGCTTTTCACAAGAAGCATTGTCTGATATGAATGATGCCTCGCACAAAAGAGCTCTCAGAAGACCTACGATTAAGAATTGTTGACTTGCATAAAGCTGGAAAGGGTTAGAAAAGTATCTCCAAAAGCCTTGCTGTTCATCAGTCCACGGTAAGACAAATTGTCTATAAATGGAGAAAGTTCAGCACTGCTGCTACTCTCCCTAGGAGTGGCCGTCCTGTAAAGATGACTGCAAGAGCACAGCGCAGACTGCTCAATGAGGTGAAGAAGAATCCTAGAGTGTCAGCTAAAGACTTACAACAGTCTCTGGCATATGCAAACATCCCTGTTAGCGAATGCACGCTACATTAAACACTAAACAAGAATGGATTTCATAAGAGGATATCACAAAGGAAGCCACTGCTGTCCAAAAAAAACATTGCTGCACTTTTACAGAGCACCTGGATGTTCCACAGCAGTACTGGCAAAATATTCTGTGGACAGATGAAACCAAAGTTGAGTTGTTTGGAAGAAACACACAACACTACACTATGTGTGGAGAAAACGAGGCACAGCACACCAACCTCAAAACCTCATCCCAACTGTGAAGTATGGTGGTGGCGGCATCATGGTTTGCGATGGTGTTATGTACCTTCCTCACACATGTATAATAGTGCAGGAGAATTGTGAAAGAATAATGTGTAACTATAACATAACATCAATTTAGAAACTAAAGTATGTAATTCTTTTTGCCTCTTAGAATTTTTAATCTTCACAACATTGGATGTGGATCCTTGAACTTTGACCTTCTGGAAGCGATACAGCCCGATGCCGACTTCAGCGTTCTCTCGTTTATGCGCTGTTCCAGATTTGTAATAAGTCCTTAGTGTGATGCTGTTTCTGTAATGGTGAGGGATAACCCCTCTATGACCGCTGTATTGCCAGTAAGTGGGTTATGGCTGTCGGCGGGGTTCATGGAGATGTCCCCCTCTGACATTCGCGGCCCCATGGTCTGGTGTCCCTCCCGGCAGGGTAGGACCCCGGTCCAGATACTGGTTTATGTAGGAGATCCCTACTGCGGTCCTCTATAGATTCCGCTCTATATCTCGTCCAGCAAACATTCAGTTTAGTTAACATCTATGTGATGGATACCAACGGGCTTATAGAGCAAGTTTCCCATAAGTAAAATGGCGATTTCAGGTTGGCCTTACAGAACGCATGCGCACGATCTTGATACTGTGATTCACACGATGACGCTAGCCTGGTCATGCGCATTGAGGAGATAGAGACGCTCAAGAAACACAACGGTATATGCGGGCCCCATGGCTGCCTAAGGTTGAACTTCCACGATCCCCATTCACTATATTGTCAAATTTTTTATGATTCAAATTGGAACAAAGTTTTGTACATGTTTTGTTCTACATAATAGGGATTATATCCTGTATTGTAGATCGTACGACACTGGTCACTTTATGCACATGCACTTTATTTATTTGTATCAGATGTATGTAATGCAAGTTGATTGTAACCACACCCCGATTGGTGGGGCACTTGTTGTAATGCCTTTATATGTCTTCACTTTCACTATCTCTATGCTTGAGGAAGGCTCGTGTGAGCTGAAACGTCGCAAGATTTGCCACATGGGTGAATAAAACTTTTGGAGTGCAGTCCTACTTTTTCTGCGCATATTATTGGGGATTGCCATTACCCCACTTTGGACTCTGCACCCACACCTTGGCTGGTGCTCCCGCTGGACTTTTTCCTTTTATATATATATATATATATATATATATATATATATAGGGAATAGGAAAGAGGATGAAGATGAACAATTGAACAATCACAATGACACTGGGGGGGGGGGGCGAAAGGTATTTACCCTGATTGGCTTGGAGGCTTATCGACAGCCAGATCAGCCAATCAGGGGGCAGGATTCTGGCAGGTCCTTTTGCTTAGAGGAAAGAAGCATAATTCTTAGGCGGGGTTTACATCTGTGTCTATATTTCCGGCTGGCAATCTGCTCTGTCGAGCTGGACCAAAAAATGCTATATGCAGAATTTTTTGTCTGGTGAAAAACCGGTACATACAATTGTAAGGTGCCGGATCGCCACCGGATCTTATTACAGTGAACAGGGATCTGGCGGTGCAAGGTGGTATCCAGCTGTGCCGGATACGGTGTCAGAGAGAAAACAGCAGATGTCAACCTACCTTCGATCTGACACCGTGTGCATTGGTTTTCTAAAATGCAATTGCAGACTCAAGCCAGTAGTCAAGGTGGTGAGTATAAGGAGGGTTTAGGGATATAATTAGGTAGATTTTCAAACAGCTGCTGGCAAGTTCTGTATTACAAAATCCTCATTTTGGCCAGCCAGCCAGAATTTTTTGTAAAGACCTCAAGTTTCTACAGTTCAAAGGCTTATCAGATTGTATTACTTCAATATACCATGCAGTGACATCACCAGATCCTATGGGAGAACTGGCTAGCATTCCCAATCAGAACAAGTTTGTCCTTCTTCTCCAGGACCTCTTTGTGGCAGCCGATCCGCATCCCCAAGCAGTACAGTATCCTTGTCATCATCATCTGCTGCTTCTTCTCCTTCTAGGGACGCGTCTGCTCCATCATGAGACATCCATAACAGAATGTGTGGCCCTGAGAAAACTATTTTTGACCAACACCTAGCTTGTGAAGCTGGTCAAGTTGCTGCTGTACCACTTACTGTAGTTGTGGTAATTGTGGTGCATTCTATAAAATGTAATTCTTCTCTACAATGTAATTCTTCTCTATGTCATCAGCCTTTCATTTGCCCATTTTTATTTTTTTTTGTTTAAAATTGTCCTGTTTTATAAATGATTGTGGCCTTTTCCTGGCACATATCCCGATCCCTGACCCCATGGACTGCAGACAGATTGGAACAGTGGCAGGAACTAGATCAGAATGCTCTCTCTTGCTCAGCCTCCAGTGTCATCTGGATTTAGACGTTATGACAGCCAAACTGTAAAGTTGTCCTTTTTCGGTACAAAACACCAGTTTTGTCAAAAAGAGTGAGGCATGTATCTGTGAGGATTTTCAAACACCTCTGGTTGAAGCCGATGAATAGATCTGCAATAGCTGACGGTGAATCGTCTGCCCCATCATGCCACTGCCGCTGTCTGCCAGCCTAACAATCATGTTGTGTACTATAGGCTGCTGCCACTACCATTAGCGCTACACAGCCACCACCACTTCTACTATTATTATTACCCCTAAAGAGCCACACACAGATCTATTCCTTGTCTGTTCCATGCTGTGCTGCTATTGCTGCCGATAAAATTGCGGCCTGCATTACCATGAATTCTGAGAATCTGGAAAAAAATATGACTTAGGTTCGTAAAAAGTTTACTAAACTATGATACAAATATAAATACCAAATATAACATACAGATTACAATAAGTAACAGTCACCAAAGGCGTAAACAAATGGGCAAGCTCCCCATCGGCCAGTTCCTGGCACCTGATCGACGCCCATATAAAATGAAGAAAAGTGACAGTAGCAAGACCCTGATGATGTCCTTCAATAGAGCTGTCCTCTTTGTTACATAGCTGGATGTTTTCTAGGCTCCTGGTTCCTCCTAAAGGTCCTCTGTATGCAGCATACATGTACAGTTACCTCATACTTCAGGAACGCAACCAAGTACAAGGTACCATTAGCCAACTACAACAAATTAAGGGGGGAAAAAAAAGCTAAATGCCACTATTATCCTACCGCTGCAAAAGCCGATGCCAGCGGATTAACCTCTACTATTGTCATCAATCCATGATAGTTATAGGCAGTGATCCTCCTAAGATGCTTGATCGGGTTGCCACGTAATGGCTCAGTTTGATGCAGGGGTTATACTGTACAGTGTAGGGCATGGTGCAGGGGTTAGACTATATATTGTAGGACATGGTGCAGGGGTTATACTGTATATTGTAGGGCATGGTGCAAGGGTTATACTGTATATTGCAGGGCATGGTGCTGGGGTTAGACTGTATATTGTAGGACATGGTGCAGGGGTTAGACTGTATATTGTAGGACATGGTGAAGGGATTATACTGTATATTGTGGGGCATGGTGCAGGGGTTATACTGTAGATTGTAGGACATGGTGCAGGGGTTATACTGTATATTGGAGGACATGGTGCAGGGTTTAAACTGTACATTGTAGGTTATGGTGCAGAGGTTATACTGTATATTGTAGGACATGGTGAAGGGGTTATACTGTATATTGTAGGACGTGGTGTAGAGGTTATATTGTATATTGGAGGATGTGGTGCAGGGATGATACTGTACTGTATATTTTCGGGCATTTTGGGCAGAAGTAGGCCAGTCCTGTTTCCTACCAAAGGGAAGGGTGCAGTTCTATTTTATTCTAGTCTGGTCTAGACAGTGGAACTGAAAAGACGTGCCAAGATATAGCAGCAAGGGAAAGGTTCTTATACTGTAGCGGGAGGCTCTCCAGAGGGAAGCAGATCATAGAGCACTCTGACTCCTTACAGATATACAAAAGGGGGTTGTGAGGAATATGGATTAATACTTACTGTCAGCCATGTCCTCACACCCACATTTGCTGACAGATAGCGGAGGTAGTGAACTCCACAGGAGGGCCCGGCTTCAAAGCCCCCCCAGCCCTGATTGTCATTTGATTCAGCTCTTGGCATGTTCAGTGTACATGCAAAATAAGTTTCTGCCCCCCCCCAGCCATCTGAGTGTCAGTTGGCAAGGAAGAAAGCCCCAGGGGGTCCAGGCTTCAAGAAGGTCCCAGGTGGAGAAGGTCACACCTCAGTCCACCAGTTTGGAGCCAAGCTTAATCCTGCAGGAAAACCCCCAGCATGGGGTATCCGCCCTTGCCCAGGATTAATGAGACCTCCCAGACATGTTGGCACATACCTTTCATAAGGAATTATGAATCGCCTGGCCATCGCAGGTGAAAACCGGATACATATTTGTGTCCCAGTGGCCATGATGTACGTGCCCATGGTCTTTGTTTAATGGGAAGAGGTCATGGGAGGGAGATATCCATATCTCCCCATAGAAACCACATAACGGTACCAGGTTTGGACTCTACTTGTAGCCGGAACCCAGGCAAGTGCATTGGTCCCAGAACCATCTCCCTGTGACCCTCTGGTCTGGAGCTATAAACCCTAAAGGGTTTTGTGGGTCATTTGCTGCCAGCCCAGAAGAGGGGGAGTGGACCCCTCCCTGTGGCCGGGAGGGGCCGGCTACAGGTTAAAAGTCTGGTGCCAGCAAGCGGCCATGTCTTTCTCTGAAGAAGGGTCACATCTTACAAATGTGTTTAGAGGGACCCAGGAACTCGCTGAGATCACGGTCCTTCATGTGGACTCCAGCAAAGAACATCTCCCAGCCAAAAGGAACTTTCATCTTACCCGGTAACTGACTTTTACACTGCTTAACCCTGTTGTAACCATATAACCTGTAATCTGTAACATCAGACCACTTTTATATATTCTCTGTGTATATTGTGTTAAATCTAGTGTGCCCTTACGGCGATTAAATCTATAATAGAATCTTGTGCTATCTTGTATCTCGATCACGAATCCCCACGTCCGTGTTTTGGCCTAGTTATAAGCTACCGCGGGTTGGTGTCTCACCCTATATAATCCCATTAATGGACCGGGCCTATATCAAACGAGAGCTGGTGGCAGATTTCCCAGGCTGAGACAGCGCTGTTTTCACTGCGGCAGTGAAAAGGCTCTTTCAGCTTGTTGCCTCTCTGTGCCTGCGTGGACAGGAGGTGTGTGTGTAACCTGTACCAAGCTGACCTTACGTGCTCCTCTGGAGGACGTAACTTCGCGTTTTTGGTAAACCAGTGATCATACCGCGTGTCTCGTGAGCTCAACGTAATTGATGTCAAGCGGCCACGAGGTGTGGTATTCGTCACAGGGGTCAACAGCCAAGCCAAAAGACACCCCACTCCAAAAGTACCAGAACAGCCATAAAGTCCAGCAACCAGACTAAGGCCTCTTTCACACAAGCGTGTCCGGATTAGGTCCGGATGCCTCCCGGTGCATTGCGTCAAACCCGCGTGAGTAGGTACGCAATTGCAGTCAGTTTTGACTGCGATTGCGTTCCGTTCAGTTTTTATTGCGCGGGTGCAATGCGTTTTGCACGCGCGTGATAAAAAAATGTATGTCGTACCCAGACCCGAACTTCTTGACAGAATTTCAGGTTTGGGTTCAAGGTTGTGTAGATTGTATTATTTTCCCTTATAACATGGTTATAAGGGAAAATAATAGCATTCTGAATACAGAATGCATAGTACAATAGTGCTGGAGGGGTTAAAAAAAATAAGTGGATTAAGGTGAGTTAATTTTTTATTTTTATTTTTTAACCCCTCCAGCCATATTGTACTATGCATTCTGTATTCAGAATGCTATTATTTTCCCTTATAACCATGTTATAAGGGAAAATAATAAAGATCGGGTCCCCACTCTGATCGTCTCCTAGCAACCGTGCGTGAAAATCGCGGATGCTGGGGCCTGCGTTGCGTGAAAAACGCACGAAATAGAGCATGCTGCGATTTTCACGCAATGCACAAGTGATGTGTGAAAATCACTGCTCATGTGCACAGCCTCATAGAAATGAATCGGTCTGGATTCAGTGCGGGTGCAATGCGTTCAACTCACGCATTGCACCCGCGTGGAAAACTTGTGACGTGAACGCATAACACCCGCACTGAATTCTGACCCATTCATTTCAATGGGTCTGTGTACATGAGCGTTGTTTTTCACGCATCAGTTCTGTGTTGCGTGAAAATCGCAGCATGTTCTATATTCTGCGTTTTTCACGCAGCCCTGGCTCTATAGAAGTGAATGGTGCTGCGTGAAAAACGCATTACATCTGCGAGCAAGTGCGAGTGCGATGCGTTTTTCACTGATGGTTGCTAAGAGATGTTGTTTGTAAACTTTCAGTTTTTTATCACGCGCGTGAAAAATGCATTGCACCCGCGCGGAAAAACTGAACGCAATCGCAGACAAAACGGACTGAACTTGCTTGCAAAATAGTGCGAGTTTCACTGAATGCACCCTGAACACATCCGGACCTAATCCGTCACGCTCGTGTGAAAGAGGCACAGCAGGGAGAGAAAGCAGAATATTCAAGTTTGCCTGCCAGTTTATGCCAAAACCTGCTGGAACCAAGAGAAAGCCTGAATATTGTCTGGTTGCAAGTTGATGCATGTAAAGCTGTTGAACTTTATAAAAGTCTGGACTCGATTTTTTCTCCACCTCCACCATTACTCATCCCTTTTATTGCTTCGGAGCCAAGCCCTGGGGAGTGATGGTATCCAGGTAGGATCACCGTGACACACACAGAGACTGTTAAGGCTGCACCATACCACTCGGCATTCCTATACACCTGGGGCACGATTGTCCCTGGGGGGCAGCACATTGCACATGGTGCAGGGGTTATATTGTATATTGTAGGACATGGTGCAGGGTTATACAGTATATTGTACAGCATGGTGTAGGGGTTATAGTGTATATTGTATGGTGTATTGATTATACTGTACAGCATGGTGTAGGGGTTATACTGTATATTGTATGGTGTATAAGGAAAAAGAGGAGTGTAGCAGCTCTCACCTGCCCTTCCTTTGGTTGTGAGCACGGACAGCCCGTGTCAGGTGCGGGCGGCAATAGAAAAAAGAAGTTGAGAAAATCCAGCTCCACTTAAATAAAGGAATAGGCGTTTATTCAGCTTGCTGTTAAAAACTCATCCACGGATACAAAATAGCAGTCTTGTCTAAGCTTTTCGGGCTACTAGAAACAATTCCAGCCCTTCTTCATGTCATGAAGAAGGGCTGGAATTGTTTCTAGTAGCCCGAAAAGCTTAGACAAGACTGCTATTTTGTATCCGTGGATGAGTTTTTAACCGCAAGCTGAATAAACGCCTATTCCTTTATTTAAGTGGAGCTGGATTTTCTCAACTTCTTTTTTCTATTGTATGGTGTATAGATTGTACTGTACAGTATGGTGTAGGGGTTATACTGTATATTGTATGGTGTATAGATTGTACTGTACAGTATGGTGTAGGGGTTATATTGTATGGTGTATTCATTATATTGTACAGCATGGTGTAGGGGTTATATTGTATGCTGTTTGACTGATGTGACTATTATCTTATATTACGTTTTCATATCACCCACCTTTGATGCAATGCAGCACGCCAGACCTGCAGGGTATTGCGAAGTGAGGTCACGGTTATGGGCAAACGAGGGTTACTCACTGTTTGTAGGAGAACTCTGGGCAGGCATGCGGCAGTGAAGGAGAGGCTGACACAGAGTTCCTATGGGGCACACTCTGTATGTAGGGACCAGGCCTGATGCCCTGGATGTTGCAGGTGTTTTGAATGCCTGGGGCAAGGTCCCTTTAAGGATTGTGACGCCAGTGCCTGTAACGGTGGCACACTGATTTCCAGTTGTAATAAGTGAGGTACACAGATGGTATGGTGAACCAAACTTTTCTTTACTGAAGAACAGTCCAACTTTGTACAGTAAGATGGCAATACAGTCCCTTGCATTAAGTGCTTAACAAGCAGGCTTAATCCAATACTGGCAGGTATAATCTTGAAAGATACTCAGAGGGTAATAGATCAACGCTTCCTAGCCCAGTCTGCACTATTTCACAGTTATATTGGTTGGCTGTATTCTAAGGCCCGTATGCCTAAATGCTGGCTCTTATCCTTGGCAAATAATCTTCCTCCCGTATTTATCCTTGCTCTATATTTATAATTCTTCTGCCCTTCAGCTTACTTGAGTTTAGCTGGATACACTGGCTCTGCTTGGCTTGTGGAAAACTGTAGGTTTCTCCCAGGAGACAAACTCTTCTACTGGGGTGACTCTTCTGAGCTAAACATAGACTCAGGAACTCCAGGCTGACTAGGCTTCACTTCTAGCCACCTGGACTGCACTAACTCTTCCCTGTCTGGGCCTACCTATATATACACTCAGGGCTCTCTAGCTCCCTCTAACGTCTAGGAGGCTGAACTACACCCTAACAGGCCTGACACCCAGATAACACAGGGAAATGAACATACAACATCATATTAATGCAATAGACATATTAACCCTTGTGTAGTGCCCACCTTTACCTAGTGAGGAATTATGGCAAGGGAGAAAAGGGAGAGGCGCTCATAGGGTAGTAAGCGATGATACGCAGATAAACATGATGGATTGAATGTGCTCACCTTTGAGTGTTGTGCAGGTGTACGCGCACAACAGGTTTAGACACACAATAGGTTGGGAGGGTGAGGGAAGTCTGTGCTGCCGGTACCCGTTCAGTCCCTTTGGAAGGAGTTGCCAAAAACTTCTTGGGATTGTTAAGGGCGAGAAGAGTGATTTGTGTCTGAAATGGCGCACAGGGACGACCACAGTTTCAAGGTTTTTTGGTATAAATAATATTTATTGTTCAGTTGACAACGCGTTTCGGAGTTTATAACTCCTTTATCAAGTCTTAGGGGCGCCAACAGCAAGGGGCAACAGGCAGAAGGTGGCCGGGTGGCTGGGAACTCCTTCTGTAGTATGCTTCTGTGTGGTAACGACTGGGTTTTTCAACAGAACAACGCTACAGTACACAATGCCCGCAGGACAAGGGACTTCTTCCAGGAGAATAACATCACTCTTTTGGCCCATCCTGCGTGTTCACCTGATCTAAATCCAATTGAGAACCTTTGGGGATGGATGGCAAGGGAAGTTTACAAAAATGGACAACAGTTCCAGACAGTAGATGGCCTTCGTGCAGCCGTCTTCACCACTTGGAGAAATGTTCCCACTCACATCATGGAAACGCTTGCATCGAGCATGCCGAAACGAACTTTTAAAGTGATAAACAATAACGGCGGAGCTACTCAGTACTGAGGTCATGTTTGGAAGTTGGATTTCTGTTTTGGGGGCATTTAGTTTTTTTTTAAGGTGTGGTCCTAAACTTTTGATCAGCTGAAAAACAGCCTGTTTCAGTTTATTCGTTGTTTTCATTAAATTGAATGCTCAAAAAATGTTTTGTCTCACTGCCATTTCTTCTTGTTGCATGTTGAAGCTCTACTTGGAACCTTGTTAAGATCCAGCCTCGCTAAATATGATTATTTGCCATTTTTCAAGTGGTCTTAAACTTTTGATCAGGACTGTATATTCTTCGAAGATGCTTATTACCTTGCATCCTTACCACTGGTTTTATAGGGAAGTGGTTGAAAGTACATGAAAGTATTTGGGTGCATCACTTAATAACCTGCCGGGTAATTGTTATCCAACATCAAGTCTTCGGTTTCTTACGTAAGAAGCTCCATCTGTTTCTTCGAGGCACATGCAACTTTAACAAGATGTTTTTCAATTTCAGACTAAGAGTGTGGATTTCACTAGGTAATGAGCAGCTGGTACAACTAACACCTGGATCTGCAAAGAACCTGCAAAAGGAACAAATATTTAGTAATAAGATATCCAGGCTGAGGGACGATCCACTGCGCTCAGGGCTTAGGAGAAAACCTGCTCTATTTTTACACACAATCTGCTTCTGTTCTTAACTACTAGTAAATCACTGAGGGAAGATGCCAACGTAACACAACCATAAATAAAAGGATGAGCAAAACTCCCACGGTTCAGTTCACTGAACAGTACTATGGGATTCATCACATTAATCTTCAAAACTCTTTATCTTCTCTATTTTTAACCCAAGGAGACGAAGAAATTGTAAAAATATGTTGCTGTGAAAAACTGTCACATGGCGAAAAAAGTAAGTGCCCCCTTAAACTTTATAGATGTTTGATTCACTTTTAGCTTGAATTGTTAAAACCAAATGCTTCCCAGAGCTTGATATTAGTCTCTTACATTACTGTTAAATCAAAATCTCATTATATATTGAATCTAAGGCTGCCTTCAGATGACCATAACATAATTGCATTTTCACAACTGTATTCAGGGGTGCACCTAGCCTTTCTGCTGCCTGAGGCGAAAACTGAAATGGCGCTCCCCCCCTTCCCAATGCAAATTTCTTAACCTAACCTCTATGCCACAATCAAATTGCTCATTGCCCATGAACCTTCCGCTGCCCCCCTCTTGCCCCTACCTGGTGTTGATCACCTCACCTGGCTTCATTGGTGGTGTACCCCTCACTGTATTATGGCCATTTGACCCCTTGGTTCTACTGAACTGAACGGAGATCATCATAGAGTTTCACATTGAACTAAGATAGTTCAGTGGACACTTACGAAGCCCAGATCTGGTGGCCCTAATTTTATTTGCAGTAGAGGGCACAAAGGAGAGGAGTTGGCTCCCAGGGAACAGCCTCTGAGAGAGCGGTGCTCAACAGAGGGGTATGCAGGTTGTAGAGTCTTCTGTAGTCTTCTGACATGTTACTACAACTATTAAAAAGGAAACTTTAGACTTCATCATCCCTTGGGAATATCAATCTGAACACAGCCATGGTGGGTCATGATAAATACTGGTCAGTTTCAACAATATCCACAAATGGTATCTTTGAAAGTGAAGATCTAATTGGATACCCATACCTTAACCTGGTGTCTGCAGTTTGCCTATATTTTTCTCTTTCAGATTTGTCCGATGGTGCTTGTTATTTGACCACCTGAGTTTGACCCCCGACCCATCCTGTGGTTACATCTTTGTCTCCTTCTTTGGTTTGTTGCATTCTGTCTCCTTTTCTTTGTACAAAACTTGGTTTTACTTTGACTTACAGTTCCAGAAACTCCTAATGAAATAGTTCAAATGCAGTGACTAAGCCGCAAGGGCCCATGTGAGTGTGGGTGGCTTGATAGGTGCAGTAGTCATACTCATGGTTTCCTGAAGCTTCCTGGGCTGGCGTGCAGCGACAGGAAGGGCGCACTGGATCTTCCCTTCGGGGCACACTCTGGTTCTGGGGTTCTCCTGCCTGATGGCGAGGTGTCCTTGATGTTGCTGTTTTATGGTGCAAGGCAGGGTCCCGGTTGATGTGATGCCAGCACCTTGCAGTGTGAATGTAGTGTATAATGATGAGACCTGTGTTGGTATAACAAATCCACAATACTGAAGCCAGTCAGCAGGTGATCCACACAAGCACTATTTACATGAAATGCAGTCTTTACAGTAGATTCAAATAGTTTCCAAAGGTTATATATGGAGTTTAGCTTTTTTCTCTATTAGACTGGTCAATCTCTCCTTTTCCCGGCCTAAGGGGGTGCACTTTCCCTATCGTAAGATATATATAAGTATATGGTATCCTCAGAGGAATACTGTCTCTGAACAGGGGGCCCTCCTGTCCTTTGGTTATGGTGGGCAGCTTGTAGCTTACAGTGTTTCCACCACATGCAGAGGAAGCTATAACCAGATTAGCGGCGATTGCCTTCTTTGCCAAAGTTTACAATCTCTTTTTGTTCGCTTTTTGCCCTGTACTGCATTTCTGACAGTCCAATAAAACCGCCAAATACTACAGTTAAATTTTTTGCTGAAAAATTCAAATTTTTGTTGCTATAAAGTACATTTGTGGCCTACGCTGCGTTCCTGTCAGTCAAATAAACCGATTAAATACTGCTGTTACATTTTTGGGCTTCAAATTCTCATTTTTGGGCGTAAAGTACCTCTAAAGCCTGCACATGTGACAGGCAGGCACATAAATTCAGCAAATCCATCTGTTCCATTGTACGGGTGACATATCCACCATTTTTTATGTTAAAAACCCCTGTCCTTTATTTGTGAGAGTGAAATATAATCTCAGTTAAATCCATCTGTTTTATTTAGGGTTAAAAAAAACTTTTTTTGGGGAGCAATAAAGTACCTTTTTGCCCTGTGCTGCATTTCTGGTAGTTAAAGAAATACAGTTAAATCCATCTGTTTCATAGTGTGTGAGAAAAAAACTTTTTTTGGGCAATAAAATACCTTTGCTGCCTGCACTGCATAGCAGACTGGGCAATAAGTTTAAAAAACTTCTCAGTTCCATTGTTGGGTGACATTAATCCATTTTTCCCGTCCAAAAAACCCTGCTCTGCCCAAGTGACAGGAACCGAAATTTCTAAAATTCGTCTGTTCCATTCTTGGGTGACATTAACCCATTTTGACTGTCAAAACCCCCCCCCCTTCACAAGAAACGTAATTTAGTAAAAACATCTGTTACTTCTGTGGGTGACCGCAAAAAAGGAGGAGAGCGTCAAACAAGGGACGTGGCCCTGGTCGTGGTGCTGCTGGTGTTGGTGGAGCTTCTGTTGCAGGGAGAGGACGTGGTCGATCTGTGCCAGCTACACGCCCAAGTGAAACACCTTCCTCAGGTGCAAGTAGGCGACAGAACCTTCAGCGTTATTTGGTAGAGCCGAATGCAGCTCTATGAATGGTGAGGCCAGAACAAGTACAGGCGATAGTAGATTGGGTGGCTGACAGTGCCTCCAGTTCCTTCACATTGTCTCCCACCCAGTCTCCTGCTGAAAGCTCAGAGTTGGCACCTACAGCCCATGGCCATCTCTCTTTCAACTAACCCCCTTGCAAATCAGGCAAGCAGTCTGAGCCCCAAGTCATGCAGCAGTCTCTTATGCTTTTTGATGACAATGCTGGCAGGGTTTCCGTGGGCCATCCACATAGCCCTGCCCCAGAAGTGGAAGAGATTGAGTGCACTGATGCCCAACCACTTATGTTTCAGGATGAGGACATGGGAAGACCACCGCAGCACGTCTCGGATGATGATGAAACACAGGTGCCAATACAGAGACATTATAGGCCATTACACCAGTCTGGCATTCCTAATCTGGGACGTGCGTTATAACACCTTTGAAGGGCCCTGGGGTAGTACCCTGTGCACGCTGCAATTGGCATCACAACAAAATCAGAACTTTACATACCAGTATCCTGGCCCATAGCATTTTTGGCATCACTAGAACAGGATCGGATTGTGTGCCTATCACTGCTACAACAGGATCGAATTGTATGTCTAACAGTACTGCAAGCTCTCAGAAATGTGCTAAAACCCTGAAAATTGACTTTATTGCCTTTATTGTGGTGCCAGAAAGCCCTACACCGTGTGCACAAGGACTCCAGGTGTTAATTCGCCATATTTATGTAATGGCGCAGCAGCGGGAAAACACAGGAACGCCCTTTCAGGAGCGCGAAAATGATGACTACGCCCCCTAGAAGCGCGAAAACTCAAGCCTGCCCACCAAGAACTTTGCAATGTGAGCCAAAGGAGTGAAGACTCCTCCCCTCGGGCTCCTCCCTCACTTCTTGCACTCGTCATGGCAGGAGTAGCAAAGAAGATGGTGCGTTTCCCAATACCAAAATGGGACCAGATTGTCATTGGAGACGAACCAGAATATGAGATTCCGCTATAGGAGATCTGCATTTCCCAGGTGGTGAAGAAGACTGGTCCCAGCATCTTTGGATTACCTACGGAGGCTGTGGATTCCTCCCCGACACTGAGATTGCCGCCAGCCCTGAGGACAAGATGGCTGCCGACAACAAGCCCGCTCCTGTGGAAGCCACCAGCCGCAAAGCTATCAAGGCCCCGGAAGCACTTGCATCGCAGACTACATCATCGCCTCCAGCGACCGATGCCCCAGCTCCAGAGACAGCCGCGACCACCGCCGAGCACCAGCAGGAGGCACCGGAGCCGGCCACCCGGCCGCAAAAACAGGTTGTAGCCTTCCAGCTCCCGGAGGCCATGGTCTAACCCGTAGCTGCCCCTGCACGCGCCCGGTGGTCCCCGACATCTCTACTAGGTCCAGAAAGGCACCGCTCCGCACGCCCACTGCCGCGGCGGAGGCGGCTGGAGTTTCCACTCCGCTGCCTAGTAGAACTGAACCCAGGCCCAGTCACCTAAATCCAGAGGTCCCATTGGAAATCACCTGTCATGCCCAAAGCCAGTGTGAGTATAAGACGGCGGTAGAAGATTGGTTTAAACATGTCCTGGATGACCCCCAGCCAGGGGACCCCAAACTTACCAGATGCACTGGAACTGTACTCTGGTTCTCAGTAGAGAGAGGCGTCGGGTTCCTCCAGGGTAACCACAGTAGTGAGGAACTGTTTGTGGGCCGCCGCTCTGTCAAGCAGACCTACCTGCCTCAGGCTCGACACAATATGTATGTGGGGGACCAGGTTGAATATACTCCAATGTGGTCAATTCAAGGCCCCTTTGCCGCAGAAGTGACCCTTTTGGCCAAACCGTTAACCCCTGCTTTTACCACAGAGACCTGGCAGGAAGACCCAGGCTCTGCAGGAAGGGTCTGATGCTTACAGGAGACCCCCGATGGACAGCTGCGTTTTAGGGAACGGGCACAACCTGAGCCAGAGCCCCTCATCCCTGACCTGGCTGCACCGCCAACGCTACGGGTGGGTCAGATAAACAATTATGTTCTAACTTTCAACCCCAGGGTGCAACCATACATCCTGCCATGGAAACTCCCACAGGCACCCCCAGTTTGCCTTCCAGAACCCCTTCAGCCGGAGGTTTTGCCCAACACTGCACCAGCTAGGGATTCCGGCTTGCAGCAAGTCACCACAGCATTTACCAGGCTGACTGTTCAGCCATTACCAAAAAACACCAAGAGAGGGCAGTGGGGCACCACAACAGCTGCGACATTTAATTACCAAAGACAGGAGCACCCCCTGATGAGTTTTAGTAGCTCCAGCAGTAAGGAGGACCTACAAGTCCTTTAAATGCCTTCTTTACCTTAAAAAATAAATAAAGACTACTGGGAGCCACAACATGGACTGCACTTGAAGGGTGAAGATCTGTTGGCCATTTGTTCCGTGTGTGTTGCCCTTGTTTGTTCTTCACCAGGATGGACATGGTTTGTAAGGACTCCCCCCATCTTCAACAACTGTGTACACCCCAGGTTGCACATTGTTTTATCCCCTTTCTCAGGTTACTTGAGAGCCTCATGGAACTATGGTTCTCACTTTTGGTGCTATTTTACATGCTTTTATCTACTGTTTTATAATATTTCTTGGATTACAAATACACCCTCTATTGGATTACAATTGACTGTATTGTTTCCTGTGGATTACAAGTGACTTTAATTTGTTTCCAGAGGATTCCAATCTTAAAGCACTTCAAGTAAAAGGACTCAAGTCATATTTGAGCGTATTATTGAATATTGATTGCACTAATAAATGCATAATGTTTTGCACTGTTTTTCCAATATGTTTACAGGTTAAGCAACGTTCAAGTACTTATGCCCATTGTATGGACTCTTTTACAGATGCTGGAATGTGAATTTATGCACTTTTGTGATATTGCACTTAACTTTTGCCTTAAGCCAGATCAGTAGCATCTTACTTCTGTGTGCCTTGCTTTAAAGCTCTGTTCTTATTATACGGACTGCCTCTGCGGATGCTTATTACTAATGGCCTACATCTGGTGTCATATATCCCGGGTACCCAGGTAGGATAAGTGGTAAGTCCTAGGCAGGTCCAACAAGGGTAACCCCGCTGCTTTGGGAATGGCTAGGGGGATAATATACCCCTCCTTCCTGTTTGTTATAAGTTCCAGGATTGGTAATGGGACTACTAAACCCCCATCCTGGTGTGTCTTCCAGGAGTTTCATGGGATTATTATTCCCTCCTCTTGTGTTATTGCCAGAAATGCATGGAGAAGCAGATACATCCCCCTTCTGTGCCTTTGCCTAAGGTATGGCGCCTCCGCCTTAGAGCCATTTTTGCTACCCTTAGTCACCATAGTAATCATGCTATAAGCCTTATATTTTGATTTTTGTGCAGGGAAGGAAATACAGGATAAAGCCACCCTTCTATTTGCGGGCATTTCATTACACAATTTTGGGACTACAGAGTAAAGACACCCTCCATGCTTCCTTTGGTGTTTTCGGAGCTCAGAACACTACAAAGTTAGTCAGTAGTGATTGCTTAGTGCAGACCGTTGGTTCACTGCGTATACCGAGAGGGAAACTGTTAATAAGACACCCTACTCATGCGGGCAGGAACCTTGGGGTAGCCGTTATATGTTTGTCATTGTTTTTCTTTATATGTTCTTCATGCAGCACTTTGTAATAAATTGGGTACCCCAGAGCTAATTTCTCTTATCCTAAGCACAAGCCGATGGCAGCTTAACTCAAAGTAAGGGGGAATGTAACACCCCAGAGTTGTGTAACTACATACCTCTACCCTGCTACTATCTTATAAGAGCCTGTATATTGTCATCGGATGTAATTTATATTATGTCTTCACAACTGTGCATATAAACCATGTTAAACATAATTGTTTCCTGTAATTTTCCAGGTTCGCCAGCAGGTGGCAGCAACTCCATTGGCAAGGTACTAGTCCTAGTTTAGTATATATTAGCTCCCCCTCTGTGGAGGTGTGGACTGTTCCCACATCCTGCAATATGAGTGGAGAAGGAAGTGAGAGTCAGAGTAGCCCAACCCCTGCTAGCGGTAGAGAGTGTGTGTGTTAGGAGATCCCCTGCATAGGGAAGACAGCAAGGATCTTGTCTCAACTGAGACTTGATCATATTCCCAGTCTGAGCACCTGCAGCTCAGCTGGATGAAAAGAAGCAGAAACTGCAGATAACCTCCAGGTTTCCAGGAAGAAAGCATCCCCTGAGAAATCATATGTGAGTTAAGTCCAGAGACCTAGGAGAAGCCATTCCTCCTTAGCTAGTCTGTCCCCACAAAGCAGAAGTTATAGAAAAGTGCAGAAGATTAGTTCCTGCCACAAGTACAGAGCTATCAGGCAGACAACTTATCCTACAAGCTCCAAGTTTAAAGCAGAAGCATTTATTCCTGCCAATGATTGCTAAAACCTGCTGGGACCAGAGACCAAAGCTGTATACTGCTTGGATACAAGTTATCTTCAGTAAAGAAACATTTGAACTTCATCTAAAGGTCTGGACATCATTTCTGCTGCAAAATTCCTCTATTACTCCTACTATCACTACACTCAAATTTATTGCAAGTGAGCCAGGAGCCAGGAGTCCGGCCGTACCCAGGAAAGAGACACAGTTGACACAATTATCACCACCCTATAGAGACCATTACACCACTCTGACATTCTTAATCTGGGACGTGCGTTATAACACCTTGGAAGGGCCCTGGGGTAGTACCCTGCACACACTGCAATTGGCGTCACGACAAAATCTGAACTTTAAATACCAGTATCCTGGCCCATTGCACATGCGAGTGACCTGTGCAGTTTGGAGGAAGAGGCGGTGGTCGCACAGACGTACCAGCACAGCAAAAGAGGGAGCAGGGTGCAAAAGCGTCTGTTACATTCTTGGGTGACATTTTACCATTTTTGCAGTGAATAAACCCCTGCTCCGCATAGGTGACAGAGACCTAAATTTCTAAAAAATCGTCTGTTCCATTGGTGGGTGACATGAACCCAGTTTTGCCGGTGAAAAACCCCTGCTCTGCATAGGTGACAGGGACCTAAATTTCTAAAAATCATCTGTTACATTCTCGGGTGACATTTTATCATTTTTGCCGTATACAAACCCCTGCTCTGCATAGGTGACGGGGACCTAAATTTCTAAAATTTGTCTGTTACTTTGATGGTTGACATTAACCCATTTTTGCCGGTGAAAAACCCCTGCTCTGCATTGCTGACAGGGAACTAAATTTAGTAAAAACGTCTGTTACTAATCGGAAGATATGCGAGTACAAGTGCACGCTGGTAGACGCGCTGCTGATGGCATTCCCACCTGACAGCGGGGGCTCAGTGGAAGCACAAGGCGAAGCCAGAGGATGAGGAAGATGTCGCCAACGCAGCTGGGGCACCACTAGCACCTCTGAAGGCAGGGTTAGCATGGCCGAAATGTGGAAAAGCTTTGTCAGCACGCCACAACAACCAGCACCACCAGCTGATATGGAACGTCTTAGCAGGAGGCAGCATTTCAGCAATATGGTGGAGCAGTATGTGTGCGCACGCCTACATGTACTGAATGACGGGTCTGCCCCCTTCAACTTCTGGGTCTCCAAATTGGGCACATGGCCTGAGCTAGCCCTTTACGCCTTGGAGGTGCTGGCCTGCCCTGCAGCCAGTGTACTGTCTGAACGTGTGTTTAGCACGGCAGGGGGCGTCATCACAGACAAGCGCAGCCGCCTGTCCACAGCCAATGTGGACAAGCTCACGTTCATTAAAATGCACCAGGCATGGATCCCTCAGGACTTGTCTGTACCTTGTGCAGAGTAGACATGTATACCGGCCTCACCCAGCCATTGTTGTACTCCAGCGCACTTTCTCTTTGTTTTATTTTTTAATATTTCCCAATGTTTTGGGGTCTTCCCAAATAAATAAAAAAAAAAAAAAAAAACATAAAAACCAAAAACCAGCGTTGGCTACCTTATCCTCCTCCACCGCCGCTTCCACCTACACCGCCACATCATCCGCCTCCTCAACCTCCTACTCTATATGGACCTCCACCTCATAAATCAAGATTATTATTTTATATTTTGATGCATTTTATGTTATTTTAAGTCATTTCCCTATTCACATTTGTTTGCAGAGCTCTTGCCATGCTCTTAACCACATTTTGCTGTCTTTTGCAGCCCTCTAGCCCTTTCCATGACTTTTTTAGAGCCATTTTAGTGCTCCAAAGTTCGGGTCCCCATTGACTTCAATGGGGTCCGGGGTCAGGTTCGGGTCCCAAACTCAAACTTTTTTGCGAAGTTCGGCCGAACCCGTCAAACCCGAACTTCCAGGTATCCTCTCAACTCTAGTGGTGGATACTGCTTTATCTGCCTCCAGCTTTATAACACAAGGGTTACTTTTCATTGTAATCCTGCCTGTGATGATACGATGGAAATGTTGAAAAAGGGTATATAGGCCCACTCAGACTACAATAAAGTGGAATCTACATAGAGAACACCACCTGTTGTGTTTTTCTGAATATTTATTTTTGGTTATATAGAAAAAGACATGAAAATTAGAAAATTAAATCAAAAACTTCTGAAAAATACAGTAACACATAAAACCTTTATTTACCGAATAGGTTACTTTCTGACAATATGTTTCTTTTAAAGGTCAGGATCTCTGGTGAGAACTGTATCAAGTAGTTGCAAGACGTTCCTCTTGATGTGAACCCAAGTGCAAATCCAGCATCCAGATTCTGCTGTCACCTCCATCTCATTGACCTTAAACCGCAAGCAATTATTTACGCAAGTAATAAACTTGCAAAAATATAAAAATAATTCACGGTGGTGCCTTGTAGGTTGCAGCGTCTTGCTAATCACTATTAATGCAGAGCAAATAGAGAAGAGCGGTGCATAATATTCTGCTATTGGGGAGGGGTGGGTCGGGTGAATCTATTACGCACAGATTTCCATCTATATTCTTGTTCTATGCAAATGAAAAATATAAACATACAGTAAATGTATGAACGCGGTGCCGGGCGTAATAATGCTCATTAGGACTAATAGTTTTCATTGACAGCTTCACACAATCCGAGCGGCTCCACCGTGTCGGCTGATTAGAGACTTTTATGGGGAGAGAACCTGCTTTATACAGAAAGTTTGTTTTCGATGAATACTAATGAGAGCAATCAGACGGGCCGGCTGCTTCGTTAGCACGACGCTAACAAGCACGTCCAATTAACGGACTCATACTAATCACTGATTAACATATTTAATTATAGTCAATGTACAGGGAGAGATGGAAGAAGATAAAACTGGATGAAGATTATAATATTTTATTTTGTCCAATAATGGGGCATTAGTTGGGTGACTTTTACGTAACGACACATTAATAGCTCTTAAAAAATAAATTTTAAAAAATGGGGGGAAAAAAAGGGATTTGAGTGATATTTTGACTGCATAACATGTCAGAAGATGAATACAGGACAGTCCAATAGCCTATTGGTCAGACTGTGACTGGTTTGTGATGTCATATAGTGAGTACAATGAGGTCACACTGGTCAATATTTGATTGGATGATGATGTCACAGGCACATGAGGTCACACTATGTAGGAGTCACACTGATTGGTTGGTGATTACAAAGTGTGAGTACAGTGAAGTCACAAAAGCCAATATTTGATTAGGATTCAAGAGACTGCAAGGTCTATGTAAGAGGTTACTGTATGATTGGCTGATGTCACAAACATGTGAGGGCACACAGTTTATGTAGAAGGTTACTTTGACTAGTGATGTCATAGTGTGAGTACAGATAGATCACAAAGTCTTCGTAGCAATTCAGTCTGAAACAGGAAGATACTACAAACTACTGTCAGTGTAGTGACATCACATAGTCAATATGGGGGAACATTTTGTGATTGGATGATGTCACAGACTGAATTCAGTGATGTCACACAGTCTGTATGGGAGGTCACTCTGTGATTTGTTGGTGGTAACACAAATTAAGTGTTGTGAGGTCATGTAGTCTATGAAGTTCTGTCTGTAATTAGTTGATGTCAATGAGGGAGTGAAGTCACGCAGTGTATGTACTGTAGAAGGCCAGTTGGTGATGTCCCAGAGTGAACGTAGTGAGGTGGCATTTTTGTAAATATTTACGATATATTTGCCTGGGAGAACACAGATACAATGTAAATGAGTCAGTGTACAGCTTGTATAACAGTGTAAATGTGGTGTGCCCTCAACATAACTCAACACACAGCTACTAATGTCTAAACCGCTGCCAACAAAAGTGAGTACACCCTTAAGTGAAAATGGACAAATTGTGCCCAATTTGCCATTTTCCCTCCCTGATGTCATGTGACTCGTTAGTGTTACAAGGTCTTAGGTGTGAATGGGGAGCAGGTGGGTTAAATTTGGTGTTTTCGCTCTCACACACTCTCATACTGGTCACTGGAAGTCCAACATGGCTCCTCATGGTAAAGAACTCTCTGAGGATCTGAAAAAAAAGAATTGTTGCTCTACATAAAGATGGCCAAGGCTATAAGAAGATTGCCAACATCCTGAAACTGAGCATCAGCACGGTGGCCAAGACCAAACAGAGGTTTAACAAAACAAGTTCCACTCAGAACAGGCCTCGCAATGTCGACCAAAGAAGTTGAGTGAACATGCTCAGCATCATGACCAGAGATTGTATCAGTGCTGCCAGCATTGCTGCAGAGGTTACAGGGGGGCAGCCTCTCAGTGCTCAGACCGTACACCGCATCAAATTGGTCTGCACGGCTGTCGTCCCAGAAGGAAGCCTCTTCTAAAGATAATGCACAAGAAAGCCCGCAAACAGTTTGCTTATGACAAGCAGACTAAGGACATGGATTACTGGAACCGTGTTCTGTGGTCTGATGAGACCAAGATAAATGTATTTGGTTTGGATAGTATCAAGCGTGTGTGAAGGCAACTAGGTGAGGAGCACAAAGACAAGTGTGTCTTGCCTACTATCAAGCATGGTGGTCAGAGTGTCATGGTTTGGAGCTGCATGAGTGCTGCCGGCTGTGGGGAGCCACAGTTCATTGAAGGAACCATTAATGGCTACATGGACTGTGACAGACTGAAGCACAGCATGACCCCCTCCGGAAACTGGGCCACAGAAACGACCCCAAACATACCTCCAAGACGACCACTGCCTTGCAAAAGAAACTGAGGGTAAAGGTGCTGGACTGGCCAAATATGTCTCCAGACCTAACCCTTATTAAGCATCTGTGGAGCATCCTCAAACAGAAGGTGGAGGAGCGCTAGGTTTCTAACATCCACCAGCTCCGGGATGTCGTCATGGAGGAGTGGAAGAGAATTCCAGTGATGTGAGAGTAATTAAGGTGTTACAAAAGATTCTTCTGATGTTTCTTCTGTTGACTCTGGGTAATACAATCCTGTTTTCCAAGGGTTAGATAAGATCATTCTACCAGGTCCTGTTCCTCAAGTTTCAGATATCTCACAGGTTAGGCAAATGCCAATGTGAAAGTTATTGTGATGTATTCATACACTATAACTATAAGGCCTCTTGCACACGACCATATGCCCTCCGAGACATACGTTCCGTAAGCGGGCCATATATGCCGGAGCGGCATACATAGTGCGCATGGGAGCGCACAGCATCATAGATAACTATGATGCTGTGGGCATCGGGCCGCCCGTGAGGCCATTGTCCTGCACACATAATATCATATGAGTGCGGGAAGATAGTCCTGTGGGCGGCCCGATGAGCACAGCATCATAGTAAGCTATGATGTTGTGCACTCCCATGCGCACAATTGATGCCGGTCCGGGACATATGGAGGGCATACGGTCATGGAGGGCATACGGTCGTGTGCAAAAGGCCTAACTGTGGTTTATACTAGTTTGACTGGTTTAAAGGAGTTATCCCATGACTAATGTAAAAAAATAAAAATCAGACATCCTATAGTACATGATAACCTCTTTCTAACAAAGCTAGAACCAGCCCTGTACCTCACATGGATCCAGTGATCTCCCCAGTCATTGCTCGGCTAGATTTATATCAAGCTGGAAGCTCAAGGGGAGTGTCTTTTCTGCTGCAGCTAAGGGGGCGTGTCTCAGCTCTCCCTATCACAGCTCAGGAGGCGTGTCTCAGCTCTCCCTATCACAGCTCAGGAGGCGTGTCTCAGCTCTTCCTATCACAGCTCAGGAGGCGTGTCTCAGCTCTCCCTATCACAGCTCAGGAGGTGTGTCTCAGCTCTCCCTATCACAGCTCAGGAGGCAGTTGAAGGATGAAACTGAGCATGTGCGGCCTTCTCAGTGAGCAGGTCAAAGAAATAAGCAAGAAAACAAACTGCAGGTGGCGATATACATATACATTTTATTGAATAACAATTATAAAAGTATTCAGAACCCGGGGCTGGTTTGAAAACTGTAGAATATTTTTTGTGAGACAACCTCCTTAATGACTTTAAGAACTGCGCTAAGGCAGGAGGATTCCATGTCTGTCTCCTGTGTCTGTTCACCTCTATTTGGCAACCAGCAGGTGAACTATTGGGGCTACCTTTCTGCTCTCCCAAATTGCTAAATTACTCCCACAAGTGGCAACCTGTGAAACTCTAGTGAACGCCATGCCCAAGAGACTTAAGGCAGTGCTGGAAAATAATAGTGGCCACACAAAATATTGACCCTTTGGGCACCATTTGGCCATTTTCACTTAGGGGTGCACTCAATTGTGTTTTTAGCTGTTGGTGTGTTGAGTTATTTTGAGGACACGCCCAATTTACACGATTATACATGCTGTACACTGACTACTGTACATTGTATCAAGGTGTCAGATGTTCAGTGTTGTCCCGGGAAAATAGTAAAATATTCACAAAAATGTGAGGGGTGTACTGACTTTTGTGAGATACTGTGTCAGTGTGGTCCTGGATAATGATGACATCACACAGTCTATGTACTGTAACTACAGTCCTTCCACTACATACAGCAGCCTAGATCTTTACCTCCTGGATCCTGTTAGTATAAGTTTGGAGGAAATAATTTAACCTTAATTTTTAGGTTTTGGGTAGAGATGTGAAATTAAAACCTTATACTATATTATTATATTATACAGTATTATTATTAATTAGATTTATTTTTCACATCAGCTGCTTGGCTTTCTGGGGAGACCTATGACAGAAGACTAGTTGTACTTTATATAGATAAAATGCAGATGGTCCTATAGAGTTTTATGAGGCTGATAATTCTTTCTGTATTTGCTCTTCTGCTTCCCTTCTGCATAGCATCATATTAATGAAGACATTAGTCACCAAGACGCCCCATGTTATAGCGGCAGCACAAGGATAACCCACCTCCTGTAGATCGTCACTGCTGTTCTTAATATATAGCAACAGCTTGACTAAAAATACAAATAGCCTGAGGGATTGTGGGTGCACGATGCGGCATATGTGGGTTTCACTGGTGTAACACATTACACTTTATCATTGTCAGCCAAATGGGATAGCGAAACCATCGGGAGCTAATATTCTGCTCCATTCAAAATTAACACTGCCAATGCCAGGAGATACAACGGAAAAAGCAGTGGATGTAGAAAGGTCTACTGGTTAGTACTACTACCCTCACAGGGGTTATGTCATGCCGCCGGATAGGAAGGGAGTAGGTGCACCCACTGTCTGCCACCCACGCCTCTGTCCCTACCTACTTGCACTTGCCCGTCCTAGGTAACGGAGCGCAACTGGACGGCGGTCCCTGCCCTCAATAAGTGCAGAGAGACAGAGAGGACAGAGATGGAATAGCGGGCGGAGCGGGGACACAGTAAAAGACCAAGCTAGGCCAAGAGGGTGGCTGTCAAGGCTGGGGTTCCTACACAGATGTAGAGTCTACACAGGGAGAAACAACAAGACAAGTCTGTAAGCAAGCCAAGGGGTCAAAAACCAGGAGGTAGCGTACACAGTACACAGGAGTGGACAAAGACAGGTCAGGTCACAAGCCGGAGGTCAAGCCAAGAGGTCACGTCAGGAACAAGGAGCAGGGAGTAGCGGGTCAAAAAACAGGCACGGGTCAATATCCAAATTAGCGCAGGGAACACAATAGCAATAGCCTTAAGACACTTAATCACAGGCAACCTGTGGCCAGCAGGTTGCCTGTTTATATACTGAATGGCAGGGGTCATGTGACGTGGCCAGCGCCACATGACCTCCCACCATGACTGCAGCCGAGCGCCGAGTGCCCAGCTCGGCGCTCAGCCCCCTCCCCATCACCATGGGAACACCGGGCTGCACAGAGAGGAATTGTCCAACCGGATGTGCCCCCCCCCCCCTTTACCCCAGAAACCATGACAGCAGGACGCAGAGTGCGTGCCTGCCTCCGTGTCAGATCAGGGCGCAGGAGAGGCGAAGCACGTCGCAGGTGCCCTGTGACAGGTTAACTACGACCAATGTAAAATTTGCATGGGGTTTCCATATGACATTTGGGCTAGAGTGGATTTTCCTTGATTTACATTTATACATACTTTATGCACAGTGCCAGTCAGGTGCTGGAAAGCACATTCCCCCTCCCTCCCCTCGCACAGCATGGTCCCCTTCCCACCCTCTCTTACTGTACTTGCACTTCCCCTGAGTTATACAGTACCTGTCATTTTGAAAAAAATAATAAAAAAAACACAATACCACCTTCCCCCCCCACCAAATTATTTCTGTTACTGTTACTTTTCTCTCTTTTTGTTGTGCAGCTGTAGAGCTGTGTGTACTATGAGCTGTTGCCCCCTCTCCCCTCTCACAGCATGGGTCTTAAGCTGCCCATAGACATTCAATAGCTGTCGACCGAATGATCAGGCGGCTGACAGCTATCTCACCCGACTCCCTCCCGGCTTTCACATGCACATACATGTTCGGCTCGGTTGAACGTGTATGTGTATTCCATGAGAAAGCTGCTGCCAGACACTTCTGGTGGTGGTTTACCTCCAGAGAGAAAAAAAAGGATCAGGCAAAAATATTCCTTTCACCTGACCCTTATCATCTGTCGAGGAGAGTTCACCGCAGACATCAGTGTGTCTGCCGAATCCACCGTTCTTGGCTGGTTCGGCCGACAAAAGACTAATGTGCATGGCCGGCTTTAAAAGCTACAGAGAAATTGCAGCACCATCTCCCTCCTCCCCTTCCTCTCCTCTTGTGCTCACAGAGTTATCACAAGACAGTTGCCTGGCTATACAGCACCTGTCATGGTAAAAAAAAAAAATTAAAATAATCCCTCCTTAGCCACATATATGATGTAATTTAGATGTAGTTCAGCAAGAATATGGTCTACAGCTTGCAGATTTGGAGTCTTTTCTTTCTCCCCACGAAATTATTTCTGAAACTGCTAATTTTCTCTCTTTCTGTTGTGCCGCTGTAGAGCTGTGTGGTAGGAGTCAAAAGCCTCTGAACCTCTGTTGCTCCCTCTCCCCTCTCACAGCATGGCTCTGACATACAACCTGAGGCAAAGGAATTACAGCACCACCTCCCTCCTCCCCTCCCTCTCCTCTTCTTTCTGTGTCCAGCTGCTATTTAAGCATGTTGAGCGAATTGAAGTCAAACAAATTGTCAGAATTTCAGGAAAAATTGGATTTGCCGCAAAGCCGAATTTCCTTGCTTCATGGTAACTAATCAATTTTCCCTGAAATGGCGGTAAAAAAAAAAAAAAACATACTCACCTTCATTTGCACACAAAAGGGCCGGCACGGCCATCTTGATTGAAGATACTGCACAAAATCACGTGAGATTTCGCACAGCGTCCTTAACCACTTCAGCCCCGCTAGCTGAAACCCCCTTAATGACCAGGCCACTTTTTACACTTCGGCACTACACTCCTTTCACCGTTTATCGCTCGGTCATGCAACTTACCACCCAAATGAATTTTACCTCCTTTTCTTCTCACTAATAGAGCTTTCATTTGGTGGTATTTTATTGCTGCTGACATTTTTACTTTTTTTGTTATTAATCAAAATGTAACGATTGTTTTGCAAAAAAATGACATTTTTCACTTTCAGCTGTGAAATTTTGCAAAAAAAACGACATCCATATATAAATTTTTCGCTAAATTTATAGTTATACATGTCTTTGATAAAAAAAAAAATGTTTGGGCAAAAAAAAATGGTTTGGGTAAAAGTTATAGCGTTTACAAACCATGGTACAAAAATGTGAATTTCCGCATTTTGAAGCAGCTCTGATTTTCTGAGCACCTGTCATGATTCCTGAGGTTCTACAATGCCCAAACAGTAGACAAAACCCACAAATGACCCCATTTCGGAAAGTAGACACCCTAAGGTATTCGCTGATGGGCATAGTGAGTTCATAGAACTTTTTATTTTTTGTCACAAGTTAGCGGAAAATGATGATGATTTTATTATTTTTTTTTTTTCTTACAAAGTCTCATATTGCACTAACTTGCGACAAAAAATAAAAAATTCTAGGAACTCACCATGCCCCTCACAGAATACCTTGGGGTGTCTTCTTTCCAAAATGGGGTCACTTGTGGGGTAGTTATACTGCCCTGGCAATTTAGGGGCCCAAATGTGTGAGAAGAACTTTGCAATCAAAATCTGTAAAAAATGACCGGTGAAATCCGAAAGGTGCACTTTGGAATATGTGCCCCTTTGCCCACCTTGGCAGCAAAAAAGTGTCACACATCTGGTATCGCCGTACTCAGGAGAAGTTGGGGAATGTGTTTTGGGGTGTCATTTTACATATACCCATGCTGGGTGAGAGAAATATGTTGGCAAAAGACAACTTTTCCCATTTTTTTATACAAAGTTGGCATTTGACCAAGATATTTTTCTCACCCAGCATGGGTATATGTAAAATGACACCCCAAAACACATTCCCCAACTTCTCCTGAGTACGGCGATACCACATGTGTGACACTTTTTTGCAGCCTAGATGCGCAAAGGTGCCCAAATTCCTTTTAGGAGGGCATTTTTAGACATTTGGATCCCAGACTTCTTCTCACGCTTTAGGGCCCCTAAAAAGCCAGGGCAGTATAAATACCCCACATGTGACCCCACTTTGGAAAGAAGACACCCCAAGGTATCCAATGAGGGGCCTGGCAAGTTCATAGAATTTTATTTTTTTTCGCATAAGTTAGCGGAAATTGATTTTTTTTTTGTTTTTTCTCACAAAGTCTCACTTTCCGCTAACTTAGGACAAAAATTTAAATCTTTCATGGACTCAATATGCCCCTCAGCAAATACCTTGGGGTGTCTTCTTTCCAAAATGGGGTCAGTTGTGGGGTGTTTGTACTGCCCTGGCATTTGAGGGTCTCCGCAATCATTACATGTATGGCCAGCATTAGGAGTTTCTGCTATTCTCCTTATATTGAGCATACAGGTAATGAGATTTTTTTTTCCGTTCAGCCTCTGGGCTGAAAGAAAAAAATGAACGGCACAGATTTCTTCATTCGCATCGATCAATGTGGATGAAAAAATCTCTGCCAAAAAAAAAAAATGGAGGGGAAAGGCGTCTGCCAGGACATAGGAGCTCCGCCCTACATCCATACCCACTTAGCTCGTATGCCCTGGCAAACCAGATTTCTCCATTTGCATCAATCGATGTGGATGAATAAATCATTGCCGGGATTATTTTTTTTTTATATATATATATATATATACAAAGTGTTTGCCAAAGCATAGGAACGCCGCCTCCTCCTCAGCTCGTATGCCTCGGCAAACGTATCTGTCACTGCAGAGGAGAAAATCCCGTCTTGCAGCGCCGCATACACCGACTTGCGTGTAATCTGACAGCAGCGCAATGCTTCTGTCAGAATGCACATCGGTGCTGCAGCTAGTCGATCGGTTGGTCCACCTGGAAGGTAAAAAAAAAAAAAAAAAAAAAAAGAAAAAACCAGGCCACAACGCAATCATTTTATTAACTTTGGAACAGAACATGTAAACTTTAACTTTTGGAACTAAACATTAACCTGTTTGCTTACTGGTGTTTTTTTTTTGTTTTTTTTTTTTGTTTTTTTTAACCTTTATAGAACAAACCTCTCCTTCCCCATGGGTCAATGTGCAAAGCGCAAATCGCCCAAAGATGTGGCGAAGTGCGTTATGCACTTTGTCCCATGTGAAAGGAGACGTTTGCAGCAGCTGTGAGTGAATGGGCCCTAATAGCCCTGTGTGCCTATCCTGGTGAGATGATCCCTATGCTAGGTGTACCTGTGTGTGGTACTTTCGGAAACACTCCCCTAAGCATAGGGCAGGGTGGTCAGGACAGTCAGGACAGAAATAGCGGGTGTCACGCCTTATTCCACTCCTGCTACAGACACGACATTTTTTTCGGGGTGGCGGTCGGTTTGAGGTACCAGCAACGACACTGGGGAAGTGTCGCTCGTGTAGACGGCTAACTACACTGGTGGATGGGGCCACGGAACCTCCTGGATACAGGAGGTTCGCGATGATCTCTTCCTGAAATTTGAGGAAGGATCCAGTTCTCCCAGCCTTACTGTAGAGAACAAAACTATTGTACAGAGCCAATTGAATCAAATATACAGACACCTTCTTATACCAGCGTCTGGTGCGTCGGGAAACTAAATACGGAGACAACATCTGGTCATTGAAGTCCACCCCTCCCATGTGGAGGTTATAGTCGTGGACTGAGAGGGGCTTTTCAATGACACGGGTTGCTCGCTCAATTTGTATTGTCGTGTCTGCGTGAATGGAGGAGAGCATGTAAACGTCACGCTTGTCTCTCCATTTCACCGCGAGCAGTTCTTCGTTACACAGTGCGGCCCTCTGCCCCCTTGCAAGACGGGTGCTAACGAGCCGTTGGGGGAAGCCCGCGCGACTGGTTTGCGCGGTACCACAGGCGCCAATCCGTTCTAGAAACAAATGCCTAAAGAGGGCCACACTTGTGTAGAAATTGTCCACATAAAGATGGTACCCCTTGCCGAATAAGGGTGACACCAAGTCCCAAACTGTCTTCCCACTGCTCCCCAGGTAGTCAGGGCAACCGACCGGCTCCAGGGTCTGATCCTTACCCTCATAGATCCGATATTTGTGTGTATAGCCTGTGGCCCTTTCACAGAGCTTATACAATTTGACCCCATACCGGGCGCGCTTGCTTGGGATGTATTGTTTGAAGCCAAGGCGCCCGGTAAAATGTATCAGGGACTCGTCTACGCAGATGTTTTGCTCAGGGGTATACAAATCTGCAAATTTCAGGTTGAAATGGTCTATGAGGGGCCGAATTTTGTGGAGCCGGTCAAAAGCAGGGTGGCCTCTGGGACGGGAGGCGGTGTTGTCACTAAAGTGCAGGAAACGCAGGATGGTCTCAAATCGTGTCCTGGACATAGCAGCAGAGAACATGGGCATGTGATGAATCGGGTTCGTGGACCAATATGACCGCAATTCATGCTTTTTTGTCAGGCCCATGTTGAGGAGGAGGCCCAGAAAAGTTTTAAGTTCGGAAACTTGGACTGGTTTCCACCGGAAAGGCTGGGCATAAAAGCTTCCCGAGTTAGCGTTGATAAATTGTGTGGCATACCTGTTTGTTTCGGCCACAACTATGTCTAAAAGCTCCGCAGTCAAGAACAGCTCAAAAAATCCCAGGGCCGAATCGATCTGAGCTGTCTCAACCCGAACTCCAGACTGGGCGGTGAAAGGGAAAACTACAGGTGCGGCTGAAGTTGAGGACTGCCAATCAGGGTTTGCCAGCACCTCAGGGACTCTAGGGGCTCTACGGGCACGTCTTTGCGGTGGCTGCGACGGGGTCACTACTGCACGTGCCACCGTACCAGCTTCAACTGCCCTTCTGGTGCTCGCTACTTCACCAGGTTGTACGGCAGTGCTGGTACTAGGTCCAGGAAGGGCTGGGCTGCTGGTGTATGCCTCACCACGTAATCCGACAGCACCAGCCCCACTCTGCTGCTCTTGAAGCGGATCCTGCGCAACCTGCGGTCTAGCGACACGGGGCCGGGTACGCCTGGTGGTATCAGGGACCTCAGCCTCCTCGTCCGAACTTTGGGTCAGAGAGCCACTGCTTTCTACAGGTTCGTATTCTGACCCGCTGGATTCATCAGATGAGGGTTCCCACTCCTCATCCGACTGAGTCAGAAGCCTGTAGGCCTCTTCAGAGGAATACCCCCTGTTAGACATGTGGGCAACTAAATTTAGGGGTATTCCCTGAGACTACCCAAGAAAAAAAAAGCAAGCCTGTCTTACAAATGGGAGGCTAGCGAAGTACCGGAGGCTGCTGCGGTTGATAAAAAATATCAAAACTGATTTTTTTATCGCCGCAGTGCGTGTAAAGTGAATGTGCAGCGATAAAAAAAAAACATTTTTTTTTGTCACTGCGGTGGGGCGGGCGTGGGTGTACGCATGTGTGGGCGAGCGATCAGGCCTGATCGGGAAAACACTGCGTTTTGGGTGGAGGGAGAACTAAAGTGACACTAGTACTATTAGGCTGGTTTCACACGGGCGTTGCGGAAAAATGTGCGGGTGCGTTGCGGAAACACCCGCGATTTTTCCGCGCGAGTGCAAAACATTGTAATGCGTTTTGCACTCGCGTGAGAAAAATCGCGCATGTTTGGTACCCAAGCCCGAACTTCTTCACAGAAGTTCGGGCTTGGGATTGATGTTCTGAAGATTGTATTATTTTCCCTTATAACATGGTTATAAGGGAAAATAATAGCATTCTGAATACAGAATGCTTAGTATAATAGTGCTGGAAGGGTTAAAAATAATAAAAAAGTTAACTCACCTTCTCCCCATGATCGTGTAGATCCCGGTCTGCTAGCTGTGTGCTTGGGCTGAATGACCTTTGGTGATGTCAGATCACATGCTCCAATCACATGGTCCATCACCATGGTGATGGAGCATGTGATCTGACATCACCACAGGTCCTTTAGCCACAGCTAAAGAACAGACCGACCGGGAACTAGGCGATCATGGGGATAAGGTGAGTTAACTTTTTTTATTTTTTTTAACCCTCCCAGCACTATTATACTAAGCATTCTGTAGTCAGAATGCTATTATTTTCCCTTATAACCATGTTATAAGGGAAAATAATACAGTGAATAGACTGTCACCTAGCAACCATGCGTGGAAATCGCACCGCATCCGCACTTGCTTGCGGATGCTTGCGATTTTCACGCAACCCCATTCATTTCTATGGGGCCTGCGTTACGTGAAAAACGCTGAATATAGAACATGCTGCGATTTTCACGCAACGCATAAGTGATGCGTGAAAATCACCGCTCATGTGAACAGCCCCATAGAAATGAATGGGTCAGGATTCAGTGCGGGTGCAATGCGTTCAACTCACGCATCGCACCCGCGCGGAAATCTCGCCCGTGTGAAAGGGGCCTTAGGCTGAGTTCCCACGGGCGAGATTTCCGCGCGGGTGCAATGCAGTAGGTGAACGCATTGCACCTGCACTGAATCCTGACCCATTCATTTCAATGGGTCTGTGCACATGAGCATTTTTTTTCATGCATCACTTCTGCAATGCTTTAAAATCGCAGCATGTTCTATATTCTGCGTTTTTCACGCAGCCCTGGCTCCATAGAAGTGAATGGGGCTGCGTTAAAGACGCATTGCATCTGCAAGCAAGTGCGGATGCAATGCGTTTTTCACTGATGGTTGCTAGGAGATGTTGTTTGTAAACCTTCAGTTTTTTATCACGCGCGTGAAAAACGCATCAAAACGCATTGCACCCGCGCGGAAAAAACTGAACAACTAAACGCAATTGCAGCCAAAACTGACTGAACTTGCTTGCAAAATGGTGCGAGCTTAACTGAACGCACCCTGAACGCATCCGGACCTAATCTGTCACGCTCGTGTGAACTCAGCCTAACCCTGGGTTCACACCTAAGCGTTCCTCAAACGCGCATTTTACGCGCGTTTTTGTCGTGCGTTTTTTGTAATAGTAAACGCGCGTTTGACGCGCGTTTGTGTCATTGACTGCAGTGTCCTATGGCCACAAACGTGCGTCAAAACGCCCCAAAGAAGCTCAAGTACTTGTTTGAGCGTCGGGCGTTTTACAGCGCGTTCGTACGCGCTGTAAAACGCCCAGGTGTGAACCCTTCCCATAGGGAAGCATTGGTTTTCATGTGTTAAGCGTTTTACAGCGCGTTTGAACGCGCTGTAAAACGCTCAGGTGTGAACCCAGGGTAATAGATCTGACCGTGATCAGTTTTGATCACTTCCAGATACTATAAAAGTACAAATGCTGATTAGCGATACGCTAATCAGCGAATAACGGACTGCGGTGCGGTGGGCTGGGCGCTAACCGATCCCTAAACTACCTAACCAAGGGGCCTAAACTATACTGAAACCTAACGGTCAATACCAGTGAAAAAAAAAAGTGACAGTTTGCACTGATCACTTTTTTCCTTTCACTAGTGATTGACAGGGGCGATCAAAGGGGTGATCAAAGGGTTAATTCGGGTGATCTGGGGGCTAAGTGTGGTGTGGTGGGTACTCACAGTAATGATGTGCTCCTCTGCTCCTCTGCTGGAACCAACCGACCAAAAGAAGGAGCAGAGGAGCACAGCAGCCATATAACCCCATCATATTTACTAATATTTGGGGTTAAATGGCTGCTGATTGGATTTTTTAAAATCATCAACCTGCCAGCCAATGATCGTGGCCGGCAGGCTGCTGACGAATCACTCTGCTGCGAAATGCCGGCCCGCGATGCGCATGCGCGGGCCGGCTGTGACGTAATCTCGCGTCTCGTGAGATGACGCGCCGATGCCTCCAGGAGGAATAAATCAACCACCTCCAGGACGCATCGGTGCGTACAGCGGTTGGGAGGAGGTTAATGAAGATGGCTGCGACGGCTTTTACGCGAGCGAATTGTTTTTTTTTTAACCGTGATTAACCCCTAAAAAGGCTTAAATGGTAGCCTCAGATGCCGCAAATAGTGATGATTTGAATGCGGCATCTGAGGGGTTTAATTGCGCCCGCCACGTACAAAGAAATGCGCTTCATGACAAAGTAATTTGTTGCAAATCGTCCTTTGTGAAATTCGGCGAAGCAGCTGAATCGAGTTTTTCATAACTTCGCTTACATAGTTAATACGGTTGAAAAAAGACAAACGTCCATCAAGTTCAACCAAGGGATCGGTGAGGACGCGAATCCCAAACGGAAGTGAGACTCAGATTTCTACACGTTTTCATAATCATTTATGTTTTTTACTTTTAAGAATTTGTCTAAACCCTTTTTGAAACTTATCAGTAATCATATTCAAAACCAAGGATGTAATTCACAATATCTATGACCCATACATTCAAATGGTCAGGAGTCCCTCTAAGCTCCACTACACATCCACAACCGTACATCGTATTTTATTCCTCTTTCTATGCACTATGGGCCCCTCTGGAACATGTTCATCGACTCTACGAATCCCATGCAGTCATTCTTGGCAGCCAACAGGCGGTTGAATTTTTTGGATGCATTAGCAAGCTCTATGGCGCTGTTATCAGCCATATTCAGCTCTGCTACATTTCCCTAGAGATGTAGCAGAGTTGAATCGCACATAGGTCACTGAGTTATGATAACGTGGTAGGTTTACTTAAAGGAAAGCATTAATTAAACCACCGTATCATGTCATATATGCCCAAAAGTTGTGCCAAATGACAAACTCAGGTACGCTACATGCTTTAGAAATTATACAAAAAGTATAATATAATAGATAACTTTGGGCTGTAAGTAATGTCTGTGACAACTATCAGTCTACGGAAAGTAACTGAATGGAAACTTGATCATCTATTTTCCAGGGGGGAGGGAATGTTGCTTTATGTCCATGGCCTTCTACAAATAATAGAATCTAGCCTCATCTGCTCGCATTATCTATAAGTGTCCATTAGATTTCATAACCATTATGCTTTTCACAACAACAAAGAAATGGTCATTAGAAGTTTTGTTGTCCATTCGTAATGCAGCTTTTACACAGAAACGATAAGAGGATCCTTAGGAAATGACAAGAGCAAATTATGGACAGTACATCGACCTCTAATTGCTTCACAATTGGGAGATAAGAGGGATGTTACTGCAATAATTACCTGGTTTTAACATGAAAGGAAAGTAGCTGTAAAAGAAAAGAAAGAAAGAAAGAAAGAAAACTTCATGCGAAGCAGGGAAAGTAAGTGGCTGGAGCACCAGAGCTGCGGTCCTTTCACTTACTGACGTCCCAGCTCCCCGTGCTCCTTCCCTCCTCTGGAGCTGTCTGCTCTCTGCTTCACCATTCAGCCCTGCTGGAACAGATTGCACTGCCAGATTGTGTAGGAGGAGTCATGAATCTGCCTGTGCTCCGCCCACACAGCGCTGCAGCGCGATCTGTGCCTGGAGGGGATCTGATCATCAGGAACGGGACAAGGTGAGTAGTTAGGTTTATTATTTTATTTTATTAACATTGAGGGGCAGAGAGGGTATTTCTCATGTGAGGGGGCACAGAGAGGAAATTGCTACTGTGAGGGGGCACAGAGAGGACATTACTACTGTGAGGGGGCACAGAGAGGAAATTTCTACTGTGAGGGGGCACAGAGAGGACATTACTACTGTGAGGGGGCACAGAGAGGACATTACTACTGTGAGGGAGCGCAATGAGGGCATAACTACCTTGAAGGGGTCACAGAACGGACATTACTACTGTGAAGGGGGCACAGAGCGGGCATTACTACTGTAAAGGAGGAACAGAGAGGCAATTACTACTGTGAAAAGGGCACAGAGAGGGAATTACCACTGTGAAGGGGCACAGAGAGGGCATTACTACTGTGAAAGAGGCACAGAGAGGGCATTACTACTGTGAAGGGGACACAGAGAGGGCATTACTACTATGAAAGAGGCACATAGAGGGCATTACTACTGTGAAGGGGGCACAGACAGGGCATTGCTACTGTGAAGGGGGCACAATGAGGGCATAACTACCTTGAAGGGGGCACAGAGAAGGCATTACTACTGTAAAGGGGGCACAGAGAGGGCATTACTACTGTAAAGGGGGCACAGAGAGGGCATTACTACTGTCAAGAGGGCACAGAGAGGGCATTGCTACTGTGGAGGGGGCACAGAGTGGGCATTTCTACTGCAAAGGCGGCACAGAGAGGGAATTACTACTGTGAAGGGGCATAGAGTGGGCATAACTACTGTGAAGGGGCACAGAGAAGGATTTACTACTGTGAAGGGGCACAGAGAAGGATTTACTACTGTGAAGGGGCATATAGAGGGCATAACTACTGTGAAGAGGGCACAGAGAAGGCATTACTACTGTGAAGGTGGCACAGAGAGGGGATAACTACTGTGTGGGTGCACAATGAGGGCATAACTACTCTGTAGGGGGCACAATGTGAGCATAACTACTGTGAAAGGGTGCATTGAGGGCAGAACTACTGTGAAGGGGTGCAATGTGGGAATAACTACTGTGAGGGGGAGAATCAGTGGCGTACCGTCAATATAGGCAGACCACGCACCACGCACTGCATGGCTCTGCCCCTTTTCCGACCTGAATACACGCTGCATAACAGTAAGTAGAGAAATAAATATCGGCCCCAGTCCTGTGTTTCCCTCCTGATCCCTCCTTACCTCTGCTGATGAATGGAATTGGCCCCTGTCTGCCAGAACAAGTCAAGTACAGCTGGCCAATAATCAGGGAGATGCTGTGCTGCCTGCGCTGCTTATTGGCCAGCTGACACCTGACCTCTGCTCTGTGCTCTGCCGGCGTCAGCTGTTACAGTCCAGTGCCTTTGGAATGAGGGCAATGTGAGAGCCCCTCAGCTCATCCTTCTTCCGTGCAACCCCTGGCCGAGGTCCTAAATCCTAGTTACCTGCAGAAGAGACGGGAGAATATGGACGGATTCAACCAGCAGACGAAAGTGCAGCAGTTGGCATCTGTGTGAGTGACTGCGCTGCAATGTGGAGGGAGGAGGAATATGGGGAGGTCTGTGTAGCTTGCACTATTAGTAATAGCTTACTATAAGTGCAAGACACACAGCATCTCTGGCATAGACATACAACCCTTCCCTCATAGACCCAGCACCCCCATAGATATACAACCCACCATCCTGGTATGCTTAAAGTTCTGAGGGACGATCCATTCCCTGCCCTATTAGAAATATCCTATTTTAAAAATGGGCTGGATCCCCCAGAGAACTTGAAGCATACATATCTCTATGTATGTATATATTTTAATTTTTTTCCCCTCCCTGCTCTGCTATGTACATGAACAGCATTGTGATGGCGAAGACTCAAAAATTGAGCCTGCGCCATCAGATGTTGGTATAACACACTGCTTTAACTGTCAGGACTGGAGCTAGTTCCAATTACACCATTTTAACACTTACGATGCTCTGTTTGAAAATTGAAAACATAATATATAATACACATAAAATTTTTAAAAATGTTAAAAAAGCAAAAATAACCACAAAATAATTTTTCTCAATTATGGCTCATGCACATGAATGTATTTTGTTTCCGTGTCCATTCCTTTTTTTTACGGATAGAATGCTGACCCATTCATTTCAATGGGTCTGCAAAAAATGCGGACTGCACAATTACCAAAGATCAGAAACAGAAACTTGCTTCCCCATTCACCTTGGGGGAACTCTCAGCCGCCCTAAAACAGACTCCCTCTGGCAAAAGCCCAGGAACAGATGGCCTTCCAGTTCTGTATTATAGAACTTATCAACAGTGCTTACTTCCCCACCTGCTGTCGGTATGTAATTTAACCCTACAAGGAAAAAAACTCTCTAGGGATATGACATTAGCTCATATGACCCTGATCCCAAAAGAAGGGAAGGACCCTAAACAATGTGCCAACTACAGACCCATTTCCCTCCTCAATATTGATCTTAAGTTACTAGCAAAACTATTAGCCAACCGTCTCTCAGCTCTTCTCCCCTCAGTGGTGCATGGGGATCAGGTGGGCTTTGTCAAAGGTAGAGAAGGTAGGAACAATACGACCAGAGTATTGAACATAATGCAATTTTCTGTTACCCGATCCAGACCTCTTCTCCTGCTGAGTACGGATGCAGAAAAAGCATTCGATAGAATTAATTGGTCTTTTCTGCGACACATCCTTTACCGATTTGACCTACCTGATCCCTTTGTACAAGCCACATTCGCAATGTATGCTCAGGCCTCGGCCTCAGTTTTGATCAAAGGAGACTTATCAGACCCCTTTGATATTCAAAACGGTACTAGGCAAGGATGCCCTCTCTCCCCCCTGCTCTTTGTCCTAGCTTTAGAACCCCTTCTCCTTAAATTGAGAGCCGACACAGGAATCCAAGGAGTAAAGCTGGGAGGTACGGAGCATAAGGTTGCCGCTTTTGCGGACGACATCATGATCATGACCTCTAACCCTAAGAACTCACTCTTTGCGATTCAGAAACACCTCGATATATATAGCTCCCTTTCCAACTTTAAAATTAATAAGCAAAAGTCATTGGTGATTTGTTTTGGGATCCTCCAAACGACACAAAGAAGTTTAAAAAGAGACTCCCCTTTCAACTGGTCCTCCCCTTACTTAACATATTTAGGGATAAAAATCAGTTCTAACTACGCTCCACTATTGAAGGACATTTCCTCTAGCATAGATAAGTTGGAAAATCCAACCATCTCCTGGTTTGGCCGCAAGAATCTCCTAACGTCCTTGATACTCCCCCGCCTAACATACTTACAACAAGTATTGCCCATTCCAGTCCCCAGAACCTATTATGACTCTCTAAGGAAACTATTCCGCACATTTATCTGGAAAGGGAAGAAGCCCAGATCGTCTTTTGAGCTTCTATCACGTCCCAAGTATTCTGTGGGAATTGCCCTACCAGACCCAGAGATGTATGGAAGAGCGATCCTTTTATCCAGAGTAATAGATTGGCTTAGACCTTGCAGCGCTAAACCATGGGTCGCAATAGAACAGGAACTAATAAACAAACCTTTTAGATCCCTCTTACTAGGCAATAACAACACATGTAACCTACCTCCCTCGCCATATCCAATTATTCAAGCTACTCTGAACATGTGGAGATGGTTCCAATCTTCTCACTGTGCAATACCCTTCCCATCTCCCCTCCTTTCGATTAGGGATATCTTGGGGACAGCCTTGCCTGCTGTAATTGATTGTACCCCACGGGATTTGAGGGACTCATCTACTCCAATCCTCTCTTTTTTTGGTCCAAACGGTTCAGTACTCCAGCTCAAGGAGTTCCAAAAATTTTCACTGCCAGTTATTCCCACTTATCCTCCACTTCATACCTACATACCTTCATCTCTCAGCACATATCGTTAAGCGACCTTTACCGCCCTTTGCTATGGTCCGAGACACTCATCTCTAACCCTTCCCCCCCAAGAAAACTAATATCTCAACTTTTCAAAAGACTAAACACTCCTCCTCTACCCACTAAACCAGCTTTTATACGACAATGGGAAAAAGACTTAGGACGGGAGTTTTCCATCACAACTTTGCCAAACATATTGTCCTCTCCACATACCTCATCTAGATGTGTCTGCATACAGGAAAATGGGTATAAGATCCTAACCAGATGGTATAAAACGCCCGACATAACGTTGCTATACTCAGCAACAGCCTCAGACATGATGTTGGAGGTGCCTTGATGGTAGAGGATCTTTTCTCCACATTTGGTGGGATTGCCCAACCATTAAGATCTGGTGGAAAGAAATCTTCCAGATTTGTAATCAAATTTGCCAGATTAAGGTGCAAATGTCCACATGCAAAGCCCTACTTAACCTCGATGAGGATAATGCAGTACATCCTATGCCCTTCCTTTTTAAGCAACTACTAATAGCAGCCCGTTTATTGATTCCCAAGTATTGGCTCTCCACTACCCTTCCCCCCATAGAGCAATGGAAATTAAAAGTTGACCAAGTCTTCCGCTTTGAAGAACTCTCCTCGTGGGAGGCTAGGAATCATCAAAAGTTCCAACGCCAGTGGCATTTATGGCAAAAGTTTAGACACCCGAGCTACTCATAGAGACTCACCTGCCATTCTTTCAGATATAGGTGTCTACTATTCAAGTCTGGCTCCCCCAGACGAATATTAAACCCCTTTAACCTCCTACAGCGACTTCCCCTGGTGTATATCAGTGCTATTACACATCATTGGCTGCTAGCATTTGCCAATTTTGACTCCTTTAATGTGGTGTAATGTGACTGTTTAAGTATTGGAAATATGAAACACTGTCATCTGTTGTATTTGATTTGATGTGATATATACTGTTACATCTATGTACACATATCACGCCTTGCAAGGCGTATTAGAATCTATAAATGTACCTTGTTACGTTAAATAAAATAAAATTAAAAAAGAAAAAAAAAAGGCGGAATGCACACAGTGTGCTCTCTGCATCCGTATGTCTAATAGTACCGCACTGTTTTGTGAACAAGAATAGGCATTGTCACAATGGTTCCCCCCAAAAAAAGACAAATGTTACACGGACATCATCCGTATTTTTTGCGGATTCGCATTTAGCAGACCGCAAAATACAAACGGTCGCGTGCATGAGCATTTATTCCATTTTTTTTCATCAATATCACTGCAACACCCAGCAACAACTATCAGCTTTAATAATTGTACTTTTTATTGGGGGGGGGGGGGGCAATTCTGAGTTTTGCTATGGGGCCCCATAATTCCTATGTACGCCCCTGGGGAGAATGTAGACATAACTACTGTGAGGGACACAATGTTCTAAAGTATGCACCTGGGGAGGGGCAGAGGAAGGAGTGGGCAGGGGCTAGGATGGCTACCTGGCTTCAGCATGCAGGTGCCAGACAGCCATGCCAACCTCTGCTCCCTGCTTCCTCTGTCAGCCTCTTGTACTATAGCATGCATTACATGGCAGCCCCCCCCCCTCTGCCCCTCCTGTTCTGCCTCGTACTAGTGTTAATTTTGGCACACTTACATATGCACAAATGAGATGCCAGGATAGTCCTGGCATCGGGTGTGTGCGCGTATGTAAGTGTGTCAAAATTAGCACTAGTGCAATGGGCCCACTAAGACCACACCTGGGGTATCCCTTGCCCCTTGGGAGGTTTTTACTGAATATGTCCCTCTTTTAGAGAAAGTAAATTTGACGCCAGCTGCGGTTAAGCAGCAGAAGCACAAGGCTCCCTTTGTAGATGGTAATGTTGGTACCCAGGGGTAGGATTGTCAGAGTGGTGCAGGGTGGCCTATAGTCTCAGAAGATGTTATGTACACATGTTACAGTGTTCCTACCTGGATATACAAGGATCCCAGACGTGATGTGGTCTGAAGCAGTGCAAAAGGGGGTATGTGAACTTGGATGGTGAATGAGTAGAATAAAAGGAGTCCAGACTTTGTAGTAAAGTAACGTTAAACAGTTGCTTTTACTTGGTATAAATTGGCAATCCAAACAGCTTCCAAACGATATCTTGGTCATCAGCAGATATTGTCTTAACTTTGGCAGGCAAATACTTCTCTGCAACAATCTCAGCTCTGCTATGCGGTAGCTCTCTCAGCTCTGCTATACTTGGCTGAATAAATAGGAAACTCTTCCTCTTCTGCTGGAACTTAAGTTAGCTGTAAGTCTCTAACTTATAATCCTAAGAATGTCTTGTCCTGGCAATAAGTACCTCAAGCTTTGGCTCAGCTTGGGTGGAGGCAAAGCAAGCCTAGGAGGGGTCAAGCAACCATGTAGACTTCAGAGGACAGGGCCTCTGGGCCTAGCAGAGCAGGCAGTGCTCTGCTAGTCAGCACACAACCTTCTACCTAAGGAGGGTGGACTAGACTGCTCACTAACTTCTCCCTAACACTGAACTCCTCCCTCGCTAGAGAGGGCTGAAAGGAACCAGAAGGTTCCTCTCCAAAGAAACTATCTCTGCCATTTGCTGCTGCCATCTGCTGGTGGACCAGGTAATTGCATTTGCATTGCATTTGAACATAACAGTTTCAGGAAAAAATATGCACATTATTAGGCGATGACAAAAATACATTAGCTGTTATACATTAGCACATAGGAGACCGGTAGCAATGTGCCAAAAAAGAAGTGGTAATGGCACTCCGGGACATTACATTAGTACATGGTGGAACAGCGGGGGCATACTATAGTACAGAAGGCTTGCAGAGGAAGGAATGGGCAGAGGTTGGCATAAAAATTTAAATCACCCCCCTTTCCCAATTTTTTATATAAAGATAAATACACATTAAGAAAAAAGTTTTGCTATGTCTGAGAGTGTCTACACTATAAAAATGTAAATATTTTCCTGCATTGTGTACGCCGTAACTAAAAACAATAAAAACACATGACTGCGAGATGTTAACAGGAACCCAGATGTCATTTTCTGCCGGATTCTTGCTGTTATAAGCGGTGTGTAGAGGGGTTGTGCCAGTCTTAAATATTATTTTAGTATAATTTGGCATGAAAAAGGAGATATTTTTGTAAATTATTTTCTGTACCAAAAATGCACCAGTTCTGAGCTATTCTAGTTTACTTCATTATAATAGCACCCCCTGGTGTTTAATCTGTAGAAAAATGTGCACGTCCACCTAGTAGGTGGTCACACATGCTTAGTTCCATTCTTCAATTTCCACCAGCCATACTTACTGCTAGATGATATAACAGTTAAAGGCAGAGAACTGCAGCAGAAAGGACATGCCCACTAAGAAAGGACACTCCCCTGAGGAAGGACACACCTCTGAAGGGCACATATATGATGTGTATTACATTTAGGCCAGTTAGAAATATTGTGTGCAATTCACAGATTTTTTTTTCTTCCCACTAAATTATGTCTGAAACTGTTAATGTTCTCTTTCTGTTGTGCGCTACGAGCAAATCCACCTCTGCCCTTCAGTTGGTCTCTCTCCTCTCTCACAGCATGGTTCTTACATATAAGCTGAGGCAGCGAAACTGCAGCACCATTGTCCTCCTCCCCTTCCTCTCTGCTTCTGCTCACAGAGTTTTCACAAGACAATTACCTGGTTACATCATACAGCCCTGGTCATGGCAAAAATACAGCCAGAAATATTGTCTACAACTTGCAGATTTGGGGTCTCCCCCCCCCCCATTAAAATTACAGCGGGGGAAAGGACTCCTCGCCGAGGAAGGAGACGTCCCTAAAGCTGCAGCAGAAAGGTCACACCTCCTAAGCTACCAGCCTGAAGAAAATCTACCATAGCAACTGGATCTCTGGATCCATGTGCGGTACAGCACTGGTTCTAGCTTTGCTAAGCAGAAATTAATATGTACCATATAATTTTCACTTTTTACATCAGTCCTGGCATAAACCTTTTTGGAGAGTAAGTATATTATTTGCTTTTACTTCCTAATTTATTTTAATTTCCTTTTTACTTTCTATTTATATTATTTATTTTTCTTATTTAATTTTCTTATTTATTTTTTTATTTATTTTCCACTTTTGATTTACTTTTTTCTTTGTATTTCTTTTTTCTATTTTGATTACACTTTTCTTATTTATTTTTTTCATTTTTTTTTTTTTTTTTTTTTTTACTTTTTATTTAATTTATTTTTTTATTTACTGATTTGTGCTGCGGTCATTAACCTTTGTTTCCATCCCACGAATCACAGATTGTTGAGCACAGAAGTCACATGTGCAGTGAAATGTTCACTTTGTAGCAAATTGTGAATCCTTTCATATTTAGCATTCCACTTGGAGACGTCAATAGGGCCACTCGCAGAACACAGCCTTCCTCTGAATACTATGATTTTGCTATTTATTTTCCCAACCTTGCCTTCCTGGTGTTCTTTTCTCTCTCTCTCTCTCTCTCTCTCTCTCTCTCTCTCTCCAGCTCTTACAATTGCACTTCAGAGGCATTCAGGCAGCCACCTCTGCATTGGAATCTTGCCAACACCTTGCTGTTTCCATGGTGTTCTATGGAAATCTCCGGAATAGTGAGAGAGTGCGGCTTTATTTTGATAGCTCAATTAGAAGTATGTAAACAGGAGAAGACAGGAGTGTATTAAGACTGCGAGCACTTTTTTGCATTGACTTCAGTGGAGCATAGTATATGGATGTATGGTTGATGTTTTCATGTAATTAATCCAGATACATTTCTGCAAATGATGGTGTCAGGACAAATGTAATGGAACTGAGCTTGTCAGATGCAGTAAAAATCAGTTTGACACAGCTCATGGTCATAATCTGTGGATTTACATGGGACTGCTGGTGAAACTAATGCATTACATTCACTATGATATACATGCAATTATTGCACTAAATCAATTTATTAACATGTTCAGTTCCGCTACTTGAGTGCTGCATACAACTTACATACAATCTAATTGTATCTATTTGAGGTCAACAGTATCAATTTTTTCACCACTTACATGTCCTCCATTCTTCAATATATCACGGATCCAAAAAATATCAGTAGGTATGGGTCTCGGTTGGATACGTATCACAGAGAAATGAGGCGCTGAAAAGTCCAATCTTTATTTGAAACACTTAAAAAAGATTAAACAAACAAAATAAAATAGGGGGATTTTTGCACCCTCAAAAAACTCAAGGCCACATCTGGTGTGCTTATTAATGCTGGACCCCATAGAGGACTATCAACATATAGGTCATATATGTCCAAAACGCTAATGAAGTCCCGTGTGTATAGCAGAGCTTCTATTGAAACAGCTTTCACCAAATGTACCAAGAGAGACTATACTGGTCATAAATATTAATTCCAAAGTCACGTGTGAATGGTCACACTAACTCGATATAACCGTGTATTACATAAATCTGATGGATAGGTAGGGTGATAGAGGTTATACGTATGGTACATCAGGGGTCCATTAAGCTAGGTTAATTAGCAGCCCTCCGATGTTAGCCCCAATACTATAAACCCTATCAGGGTACAATGGCCACCCGAGTTATGGTGCCTACCAAAAGGTTACCCTACTGATAGAGTTTAAGCAACACCATGCCTTCCTAAAGCTATTCGGCTAGCTGTCATTCCCACATATGTGTCTGGCTCAACGCGTTTCTTCAAATGTGAGTCATCAGGAGCTAGTATTAATTATGTGGTAATACAGCTGATAGAAGGTGTATGGCAGCGTGTCTGGCGCTCATGTGGCCGTGAAGCGGCGGCCTAAAACGCTGGTTTAAAAAGATGGGAGACGGCCCCCTAGGAGGAGCTAGGGCGAGGTGCAGCCAATCCCATGCTGGGGAGGTGGGGCTACCGCTCCTTACACTCCCCAGCGCTGAGCGGCCACACAAGATGAGTCGCCTGCCCCTGACAAACAATAGGTAAATGGTAAAAAAGATTTTTTAGGCAGGTAATAAAAACTAAAGAGGCCGTGGTAGTTATCCTGCACAGGAACAATAGGAAATCAAGGTAATAGGCCGAGGCCAATGCCTAACAAAATAGGTAAAGCATATATTAAACATCTACCATAAATTAATGTGGATTGATATAGATATGGCAACCAGGAAAAGGAACGTGGTACGCAATTTGAGGTGAATAATAACCCCAGTGGTAACTGTTATGCCCCAATCTTGGGATGCTCAAATACCCAAAACCAGGGAACTGGATACCCAAGTCATCCCTTTCATGGGTATCAATGGGACATACTAGGGGTAGAAAAACATACACTGGGAGATACAGCTAACCATCCTAAAACACCGCCATTGGACAGGTGTCACCATATCTCTGCACCATATTTAATCAATGAAGCAGACATATGAAATGTGATCATTAAGTCCTTGAGTGCGAACAGTGCCCAATCTGAAAGTCCATTGGGCCTCTTTTTGGAGGACTAGTTGGTCTAAATGGCCTCCTTTTGGGGAGGTTTCACAATCTGTATACCCTGGAACAAAATTATGCGTACATTGCCCGAATGGTGAATGTTAATGTGACGTGCAATGGGAGCATCTACATTTTTTCGGCTATCATTCAGATGTTCTCCAATCCTACGGCGGAACTCGCGGATAGTCTTACACAGGTATTGCAATCAGCACACACGAGTGGCCAGTTAGACTAGACCCGAGGATTTACATTTAATGAAAGTCTGAATCCCGTAAGACTTAGAGGTTGTCGTGCTCATAAATACGTCCCAACTTAATTGAGTCCCATGCGACACAATTGCTGCAGCGGAAAGTCCCTGTTGCAGAGTTCTCTAACCACATGCTTTGACGAGGTGACTGAAAGAAACTGTGGACAAGCCAATCTTTCAAGTTATAACCCCTGCAATACATGATTGCTGGGGTGTCCCCAACCAGATGCCTCACATCCGTGTCCACCCGGAGAATACCCCAGTGTTTACAACGAATATCCTGCACCACTTCATTTGCCGCATCAAAAGTTGCTATGATGTGAATTTGCTCCTCATCAGCCTCCCTCCTTCTTGGCTTGAGCAAAGACTTGCGTGTACAAGACAGCGAGTGCTGATAGGCTGAGGTTAGTATTTTGCAGGGATAATCCCGGAGCAAAAACCTATTCTTCAAATCTCTAGCTTTTAATTGGAAGTCTGATATAGAGGAACTGTTACTTGAACCCTGAGATACTGCCCCTTAGGTATCCCCCTCTTGAGAGGTAGAGGGTGGCAGCTCTCCCAGTGTAAAAAAACTGTTGGTCGCCATATCCTTACGGTAAAGACTAGTTTGGCTCTTGCCATCACTGTCCTTCATTATAGTCAGATCAAGGAAGGTAATCTGTACAGGATGGATTTCAGATGCAAAAAATAGACCACATTTATTGATATTAAGGGCCCTAACAAAATTACTGAAATCCTCCTGAGTATCATTCCAAAAGATAAGGACATCGTCAATGTACCTTAGTCATACCGAGATGTGAGATGACCATTCCATAAGATCCTCCCCAAAGACAACCTCTTTCTCCCACCAGCCCAGGTACAAATTGGCGTAAGATGGTGCGCATGAACTTCCCATGGCCACGCCCCTGAGCCGGTGGTAGATACGGCAGATAAAAAGAAAAAAATTGTGATGGAGAATAAAGTCAAGGAGACAAATTAACAACTGATTATGTGGTATGAAATCTCTGCCATGCTCCTGCAGAAAGTATTGAATGGCATTAAGTCCCTCCACGTGAAGGATAGAACTGTAGAGGGCCTCAACGTCGAGGCTGGCTAACAAAGGGCTCTCCTCCACGTACAGGCCATCCAGCTTATTCTCAATCTCCATAGAGTCCCTCACGTAGGAGGGTAAAGCCAGTACAAAGGGTCTTAAAATGACGTCAACATAATTAGTGATTTGTTGTGTGAGGCTGTTAATGCCTGATACTATAGGCCTTCCTTTTAAAGGGTGCTGCCCCTTGTGTATTTGAGGCAAACTGTAAAAACATGCTGTTTGGGGGGGGGGGGGTGTTGGTAAAAGTGCCTGATACTCTGGTTTACTGATATACTGTTCCCGAACCCAACACCACAATATTACCCCTTTAACTTTTTTGTAGCTCCAGCCACAACACATCCTATCAGATTGCAAGCTGTGAACGGAATGGTGTGTAATAGCGTTCACAGCAAAACAACCTACCAAAATCCTGCCCCTCATTAGCAGCCTCTGTCAGCCTCTGAGCCACTCAAGGTAAGCCCTTCCTCCCCTCTCCCTCCCAGTTTCATGTGATCCTTCATCCTCATTCTCCTTCACGTTTTCCCCACCAAACTTCACAGTACAATGGTGCAAGATGCCACTTTCCTGCAATTCATCCAAAACAAATTGTCAAAACTTTTTATTTGTTTGCAGAATTTTTTTTGTGAAATTCGTGATGAATCCATTTGGTTTAGAATTGATTTGTTCATCCCTATTATCATTCAGTAACAAGAGCCACACAAAACATATCCCTTCATTTGCAGGCAAGAAGCTATGGCAGCTTCGCATTTAAATAAGTTGCCATGGCTGAGTTCGTCAGTAGCCATTGGTCCCCCAAGTGATGTAACATGGCCGGCAGATGAAAATGGTGAGGAACATGCGCTGGAGAGTCACTGGAGCAGGTTAAGCCTTATTGGGTTGTCTCCATCATCTGATGCAGTCAACAACTAACGCAATGGCTGCCAGCGGTGACCTACTGACGAAACAGGGAGAAGGAAGTAACAGCAGAGATGAGAAGCTGGATATTTATAATAGTGATGGGCGAAGTTTTGTAAAATTCTATTGTGCGGCTCCAAGTCACTGTTCCCCTCAAATGCCGAGTTCATCTTCACGTTGCGTCATGGGATTTTGCGGGAATTATTCAATCAAGATGCGTTGGCCAGCTCTTCACACTCAAGCAGATGAGGTAAGTATCATTTTAAGTAAAATCGATTAATTATCACTAAGCATGAGGAAATTCAGCTTTGGGGAAAATCAAATTTTCCTTGAAATTCGGATTGAAGTTTGTGGACTTTGATTTGCTCAACGCTAATTTATAACTCTCAGGGTGCACATTGGCTGTCATATCATTGAGATGACAGCCAATGGTTGAGGGTAGTAGTCTTGACTAGCAGGTTTACCCCTACTGTGTCCTCTTCTCCTGCCTACTAATGTGTCGGGGCAGTTGCTACAGTATGTAACAATCTCAAAGCTTGTCCATTACACTGGGTCAGCTGATTACTGGTGCAGGACCATCTTGTTTAGGAAGAAATCCAATAATTGGATAGCCCTTCCTTAAATAGTTTTGCTTTCTGCTGTGAGCTTGCTGGTGATAACATACGTTCTGCATTTCTAGCCAACAATTGCTTGTCTCTAGTATCCAGTTCTTTGTCTGTGTAGTTTGCTTATTGTCATCTTTCTGAGTCTTGAAGTTTGTAGTTTTGCCTGTACCTTTGCAGTTTGAATCTGTCTTGCTTTGATTTCAGTTCTGATCAGGTTGGTTTGCTTGGCTCTGGTCCTAGTGACCTCCAATTCTTGTTTTAGGAATTAGAACTGCAGGGTAGGGTTTCACTAGGGAGATATTTTGGGAACATTGAGAGTAGGTTGGGTTAGTGTTAGGGACAGTGTTAAGGAATAGATACAGTAAAGGTTCAGGTAGGGTGTGTTAGGGTCTGCTCTTTATCTGTCATTATCTTCTGTCTGCTTCATCACCTGTCAACATCATCTGTCTGCCTCATTACCTGACTGGCACCATCATCTGTCTGCCTCATTACCTGACTGTCACCATCATCTGCTTCATTACCTGACTGTCACTTCCTAAATCCATTTATGCTACCATCATAAGTCAGCTCCTGTCATCTATTGGTGAGTTCCCACTCCTGTATATTTGTTGCACGCTATCCTTGATATGTGCTTTATGATGTTCTTAGTTTTTTTTGTACAACTGGGCCCTACTGTTAGTCCTCAGGGTAAGTACCAGGAGACACTGACCACCCAGGAGAGATGACTGCTGTGGGTTAATTCAAGCTCTGCAGTCTTTTTACAAGAGGTGATTGGCGACCAGTTGACCAGATGACTTCACAATTCTAAAAATGATGCAATTGCTGCAATCTCCTGTTAGTGTAGGAAGATCATCTCTTAAGCACAAACTTCTGCTCTGTAGAGATAAATGAATATTTACAGTATGATTCCTTGGATATTTCTGTATTTATCAGTTTTTTTCAGTAATGTTCTAGTGGACTTTCCCTCTAAATCTTAGTGCAGGGATTTACCGCAAAACAATGTAAACCTCATGCATCATCTCCATGTGTGCCTAGAAAATACCCATAAATCTCACTGACAGAAGCCGTTTATATCTTATTAACCAGAATTTGTACATTCCTCCTGCATCCATAATGAAATTTTTCTTGCCATTTCTAACATCTTCTAAATGGCTCGACAAAGAGAATTCTGCTTTTTCTTTGCAAGTAATCCACTAATGTGACCGGCTCTTAACACATCTCCTGTATTTTATTAATTTATCTTATATATAAACATACATTAAAATATAAAAAATACATTAATTGGTGATCCAGGCTTATAATATGCGGAGCTCACGCATAAAAATAAATTAAAATACAAAAATTGGCAGAACTCATATATTAAATATGTATTTTTTGGACGCTGATTTAATGGATATTAATGCCCATATGTTGTTTTTCACATTGATTAGGCTGCAATTGATCCCAAGTGAAAATTAGACGTTTAAGTGGATGTTCAGATGCTGCATATATTCACATGGATTATAACCATATGGGGTATAACGGCTGGCGATTTTACGGTACCAGTTGAAAAAAGCTGAATCTATGGCACACATGCGCTGTGTTGTTTGATGGTTTATAATATGTTTATACTCAAGCCAGATAGTTGTTGCAGGTTACTCACGGCTGCGATCCTCTCTGCGGGATTCTCCACCACTTGTGTGTGTCCTCGCTGTATGTTCCTTGTTCGGATCGCGTCGCTCATAGCTGTCTCAGAACAGCTTCGGCAGCTTCTCTTGTGCACAAAAAGAAAGAAAAGATACCGTCCTCAATATCTTCGTGTCGGCCCAGACGCGTTTCGAAACAGAGTTTGCTTCTTCCTCAGTGGTATGTTGTGAAAAGACTATAGACCTGGGGTTCCATATTAGATTTTGTTTTTATCCCAATCAAAATCAGATCAAATCTATGGCCTGGATCACCTCTATAGAAAGCCCGGATCACTCAAATAAATGTCCCATTCACATAGTCAAATTTAAAACATAATATAGGACATGTTTGTAATTTCACAAAACTTGTTTATGTATTAGCAATAGCAACCATTGGATACTGGTACGTACTACATGTTGCGCTGTAGTATACAACTTTATCTAATAGCGTATGTATCACCTCATCTGTTGCAATATGTTGCTTTTGTTTACTCATATACATCTCGTGTGCTGGAAACTTATATAAATAGTAAAAAATACAATATAAAAAATAATAATGATATTATTGAATGCATTGTTTGGCAACAAACATTGATTTATCACAATGTTGCCATATCATACATTGAAAGCAGAACACATCAGCTGTGTCTTGATGGCATCTTGTCTGATGGTTATTTTAAAGGGTTTCTACCACTTGAATATCACATATTTGGTGTTCAGACACTAGCGATCTGCTAGTGTCTGTTCTTGCCTACAAGCTAATTATCACATTAATCCGGCCTGCCGATATCTCAAAAAAAGCACTTTTATCTTTATGCAAATGAGCCTCTAGGTGCTATGCAGGCGTTTTTCATAGCACCTAGAGGCTCCGTCTACCTTGCAGTTTGCCGCCCTGCGCCTCGCTCCAGCACGCCCATCTCTGCCTGTAATCGATCCTCCCCCTGCTTCAGCCTTCCGAAATCTCGCGCCTGCGCCGTCCGTCGCGGCATTCGGAGGCATTCGGCGCAGGCGCAGTCCATGTCTGATCGCTCCGTGCTCAGACATTTCCACTGCGCCTGCGCCGATGTCATCGGCGCAGGCGCAGTGGAAATGTCTGAGCACGGAGCGGTCAGACATTGACTGCGCCTGCGCCGAATGCCTCCGAATGCCGCGACGGACGGCGCAGGCGCGAGATTTCGGAAGGCTGAAGCAGGGGGAGGATCGATTACAGGCAGAGATGGGCGTGCTGGAGCGAGGCGCAGGGCGGCAAACTGCAAGGTAGACGGAGCCTCTAGGTGCTATGAAAAACGCCTGCATAGCACCTAGAGGCTCATTTGCATAAAGATAAAAGTGCTTTTTTTGAGGTATCGGCAGGCCGGATTAATGTGATAATTAGCTTGTAGGCAAGAACAGACACTAGCAGATCGCTAGTGTCTGAACACCAAATATGTGATATTCAAGTGGTAGAAACCCTTTAAACTCACTGGAACCTATTACCTCTGATTCACACTTTGCAATTCTGCTACTTAACATGGGGTCGCCTTCTCTAATTGTATAATCTACCATATATCCTCGGCATAACCTCAATCTAACTGTATAGCAATACTACATTACAATGTGTTACTTGTACAGCTGTAAGATATAGGGTGGGGACAGGCGGAGGAAGTGTCAGTGTACAGGGTGGGCCATTTATATGGATACACCTTAATAAAATGGGAATGGTTGGTGATATTAACTTCCTGTTTGTGGCACATTAGTATATGTGAGGGGGGAAACTTTTCAAGATGGGTGGTGACCATGGCGGCCATTTTGAATCCAACTTTTGTTTTTTCAATAGGAAGAGGTTAATGTGACACATCAAACTTATTGGGAATTTCACAAGAAAAACAATGGTGTGCTTGGTTTTAACGTAACTTTACTCTTTCATGAGTTATTTACAAGTTTCTCTTTGACATGTCGCCGAGGTTAACAAGTGCGGAGTGGATAGAAATTGTGTTGATGTCTGGTGAACGCAGTAACTGGGTCATTGCAGCAGATTTCAATGCAAGACAGCCTACAAGACCACCCATCTCCCATGCTACAGTTAGCAAACTGCTTGCTAAGTTTCGTGAAACTGGTTCAGTGTTGGATTTGCCAAAATGTGGACGCATGAAATCTGTCACTAATAAAGAAACATCAGTGGCTGTCCTAGCTTCATTAGGCAAGACCTCACAGCGTAGCACTTGCCGCATGTCACTGGAGAGTGGCATTAGTCGAACATCCCTTTGGCGGATATTAGCTACTCACAAATGGCACCCTTACAAACTCCAGCTACTGCAGTATCTCAACGAGGATGACCCAGATCGGCGCACTGAATTTGCAGAATGGGCAAAACAAAAATTGGAACAGGACTCTCAGTTTACGCAGAAGATTTTGTTCAGTGATGAAGCAAACCTTTATGTGAATGGTGAAGTTAACAAACAAAACCACCGCTATTGGTCTGACACTAACCCACATTGGATAGATCCCTCCAAGACTGTTGGAACCAAAAAATTTATTTTATGGTGTGGTATATGGGGTACAAAGATAGTGGGACCATTCTTCATCAATGGAAACTTCAAGGCCACTGGATATGCGAAATTGTTACATGATGATGTGTTTTCCTCTTTATGCACTAAAGCTGGCACGTTCCCTGAGTTTTTCCAGCAAGATGGTGCACCACCACATTATGGGTGTCAGGTCCGAGCATTCCTAGATGAACAGTTTCCTGGAAAGTGGATTGGTCGTCGTGGGCCAGTTGAATGGCCCCCAAGGTCTCCCGATCTGACCCCCTTAGACTTTTATCTTTGGGGTCATCTGAAGGCAATTGTCTATGCTGTGAAGATACGAGATGTGCAGCACCTGAAACTACCGATACTGGAAGCCTGTGCTAGCATTTCTCCTGCGGTGTTGCTATCAGTGTGTGAAGAGTGGGAGAAGAGGGTTGCCTTGACAATCCAACACAATGGGCAGCACATTGAACACATATTATAAGTGGTCAGAAACTTGTAAGTAACTCATGAAAGAATAAAGTTACACCATTGTTTTTCTTGTGAAATTCCCAATAAGTTTGATGTGTCACATGACCCTCTTCCTATTAAAAAAAAAAGTTGGATTCAAAATGGCCGCCATGGTCACTACCCATCTTGAAAAGTTTCCCCCCTCACATATACTAATGTGCCACAAAGAGGAAGTTAATATCACCAACCATTCCCATTTTATTAAGGTGTATCCATATAAATGGCCCACCCTGTATATTAAAACACTGCACTGACACCTCGTGCACACTGTACCGCTATCCTTTATAAAAATCCCAAAATTTCCACCTCAGCATTCAGGCCTTTTGGAACTAGGGATCCAAATAGATCCTCCTAGTTTCACACCTAGACATTTGTGCAATGAACTCTCCTCCTCTCCAGTTGTATGTAACAGTTTCAAGTGCTGCAAATTTTAAACCCTTTGAGTTACTATCGTGACATATTTTATAGTGGTTGGACAGTGTATGTGTTTCCAAACCCTTCTTGATATGATTAATGTGTTCAGCGATTCGTGATATTATGAACATATTATGAACCATCAAACAACTCAGCGCATGTATACCATAGATTCTGCTTTTTTCAACTGGTACCGTAAAATTGCCAGCCGTTAAACCTCATATGGTTATTATCCATGTGAATGGACATATTAACGCATGAATATATGCATCTGAACATCGACTTAAAAACATCTTATTTTCACTTGGGATCAATTGCAGTTTAATCAATGTGAATAACAACATATGGGCATTGATATTTGTTGAATCTTCATTTAATGTGAATAACAACATATGGGCATTAATATCCATTAAATCAGCGTCCAAAAAAGATTTGATATATCAGGTCGGCCAATTTTTTTTATTTGTATTTATTTTTGTGCGTGAGTTCGGCATATTATAAGCCTGGATCACCAATTAATGTCTTTTTAATATTTTAATGTATGTTTATATAGAAGATGAATTAATAAAATACAGGAGATGTGTTAAGAGCCGGTCACATTAGTGGATTATTTGTAGCATTTGATACAGTGGGGTGAACGGTAGACTGGGCTCCACACCAGCTGGTGAGGTCCCTCAAACAGTTAATAGAATATTTTCTTGGCAAGTTCTGTATCCAGGGAAGGGGTGAAGATCAATCTATGAAGTTTAGAAGGAAGTGAACTTAACGTTCAAAATGATAAAATATTGGGATGGCTGGAAAATGTGACCTTTAAGAGGAATGCCAATGTTTTAGTGAGTCCCAAATTATCTTGTGCCTGGTATGTTCTTGGTGACCTTCACAACTTCATAATTCTATGGAGAGTAAGGCAACAGAAACAACAGGAATTTAAAGGGGTTGTATGTGATTAGAGAAACATGGCTGCTCAGTCATAAAAATAAAGGAATCACATGGACGTAGATAAAAGAAATCGCGGCACTCACCACTGCGCCAGGGAACTTCAAAACTTTATTTCTTTGCTGGTCGTTCGCAGGCTGGGGAGTGGAATGGCGCTTACTCACACTGAAAGGCCATTCCGCTCCCCAGCCTGCGAACGACCAGCAAAGAAATAAAGTCTTGAAGTTCCCTGACGCAGTGGTGAGTGCCGCGATTTCTTTTATCTACGTCCATGTGATTTCAAGTTATTACTTGCCGCATCCTCGCTGAGCACCACGCTAACCTGCTATACTTGCTGGGCCCCGGGTCTGTGATATCGGGCAGTGCCGCTGATCCTTCATCTCCTTATCTTGTGCATCATATAAAAATAAAGGAGTTGTCTGGGAATACAGTTGTAACAATTGCCAGTAGCCTGCTCCCCAGGGGCGGATTGGGAACCTGAAGTGGCAGTGGAAAAAATACCTAAAAGTGGCCCTATGTTGTAGGAGGGTCTAAATTAGCAGGTGGTGGGGCAACAACAGTAGGGGGGTCAGCAAAACCATAGCGTAAAATACCTCAGTGCCGCACAATATATTGCCCAAAAAGCTGTCCCTCTGAGTTGGCCATCAATAGAGGTCATTTTCTCTCCTCCTTTTCCAGTTGTCTCTGATTAAGGTTTGAATTCAGGAGGGCATGTGCGGTCACTGGCCGGGTACATGAGTACCTGACTCTCACAGAGTTAATTACCATGGATAGCTTATTATGTACCCAGCCAGCGGCAGACATGCAGGCTTGGGTGTCCACTTAGGCATCAGCCCACCAGGAAATTTCCCTATAAGCTCTATGGCCAATCCTTCCCTACTGCTCCCCCTAGTTAAAGGATCATACTTACCTGCTCTACGCCACTCCAGTCCTCAGCATTGGCCCCCACATCTCCATCTTCTGGTCTAATTTTTGTTTTCTGCCTCTCCGGCATGGCTATGGTCACCTTATCCTCTCCAGCCAATTGCTGACTTCAGTGCTGATATTTCTTTTGTGGACACATTACTGGGGAGGCAGAAAATAAACCCTGGACCAGAAGATGGAGACATGGAAGCCAGTGTGGAGGATTGGAGATTAGGGATGAGCGAACTCGAACTGTATAGTTCGGGTTCGTACCGAATTTTGGGGTGTCCGTGACACGGACCCGAACCCGGACATTTTCGTAAAAGTCCGGGTTCGGGTTCGGTGTTCGTCGCTTTCTTCGCGCTTTTGTGACGCTTTCTTGGCGCTTTTTGAAAGGCTGCAAAGCAGCCAATCAACAAGCGTCATACTACTTGCCCCAAGAGGCCATCACAGCCATGCCTACTATTGGCATGGCTGTGATTGGCCAGAGCACCATGTGACCCAGCCTCTATTTAAGCTGGAGTCACATAGCGCCGCCCGTCACTCTGCTCTGATTAGCGTAGGGAGAGGTTGCGGCTGCGACAGTAGGGCGAGATTAGGCAGATTAACTCCTCCAAAGGACTTGATTAACTGATCGATCTGCAGCTGTGGATCATTGAGCTGCTGATCCTCAATTGCTCACTGTTTTTAGGCTGCACAGACCGTTTGTCAGTCTCATTTTTCTGGGGTGATCGGCGGCCATTTTGTGTCTTGTGGTGCGCCAGCACAAGCTGCGACCAAGTGCATTTAACCCTCAATGGTGTGGTTGTTTTTTGGCTAAAGCCTACATCAGGGTGAAGCTGTCACACCAAGTGCATTTAACCAGCAATAGTCTGTTCATTTTTTGGCCATATCCCAGTCTAATTCTGTCACTAAATCCATACCGGTCACCCAGCGCCTAAATACTAGGCCTCAAATTTATATCCAGCTAAATCTGTCCCTAGTGCTGTAGCTGGGCGAGTTATTTAGTGTCCGTTCAAGCACATTTCTTGTTCTGGGTTGAAATACAATTCCCAATTTAGCAATTTCATAATTTAGTGGTTCCTGCTATATCAGAGCTCTTTGAAATCTATCCCAAAAAGGGTATATAATATTGAAGGTGCACATAGGGTCATTCAGAGTAACTTCACACACACCCGCTACTGTGTATTTCCAAGTCTAATTCTGTCACTAAATCCATACCGGTGACCCAGCGCCTAAATACTAGGCCTCAAATTTAATTCCCTCTAAATCTCTCGTTACCCACCGCTGTACTGTTGTTGCTGGGCAAGATATTTAGTGTCCGTCAAAGCACATTTTTTGTTCTGGGTTGAAGTACAATTCCCAATTTAGCAATTTCATAATTTAGTGGTTTCTGCTATATCAGAGCTATTTGAAATCTATCCCAAAAAGGGTATATAATATTGAAGGTGCACATAGGGTCATTCAGAATAACTTCACACACACCCGCTACTGTGTATTTCCAAGTCTAATTCTGTCACTAAACCCATACCTGTCACCCAGCGCCTAAATACTAGGCCTCAAATTTAAATCCCTCTAAATCTCTCGTTACCGTTGTCCTGTTGTAGCTGGGAAAGTTATTTAGTGCCCGTCAAAGCACATTTTTTGTTCTGGGTTGAAGTACAATTCCCAATTTAGCAATTTCATAATTTAGTGGTTCCTGCTATATCAGAGCTATTTGAAATCTATCCCAAAAAGGGTATATAATATTGAAGGTGCACATAGGGTCATTCAGAATAACTTCACACACACCCGCTACTGTGTATTTCCAAGTCTAATTCTGTCACTAAATCCATACCGGTGACCCAGCGCCTAAATACTAGGCCTCAAATTTAATTCCCTCTAAATCTCTCGTTACCCACCGCTGTACTGTTGTTGCTGGGCAAGATATTTAGTGTCCGTCAAAGCACATTTTTTGTTCTGGGTTGAAGTACAATTCCCAATTTAGCAATTTCATAATTTAGTGGTTTCTGCTATATCAGAGCTATTTGAAATCTATCCCTAAAAGGGTATATAATATTGAAGGTGCACATAGGGTCATTCAGAATAACTTCACACACACCCGCTACTGTGTATTTCCAAGTCTAATTCTGTCACTAAACCCATACCTGTCACCCAGCGCCTAAATACTAGGCCTCAAATTTAAATCCCTCTAAATCTCTCGTTACCGTTGTCCTGTTGTAGCTGGGAAAGTTATTTAGTGCCCGTCAAAGCACATTTTTTGTTCTGGGTTGAAGTACAATTCCCAATTTAGCAATTTCATAATTTAGTGGTTCCTGCTATATCAGAGCTATTTGAAATCTATCCCAAAAAGGGTATATAATATTGAAGGTGCACATAGGGTCATTCAGAATAACTTCACACACACCCGCTACTGTGTATTTCCAAGTCTAATTCTGTCACTAAATCCATACCGGTGACCCAGCGCCTAAATACTAGGCCTCAAATTTAATTCCCTCTAAATCTCTCGTTACCCACCGCTGTACTGTTGTTGCTGGGCAAGATATTTAGTGTCCGTCAAAGCACATTTTTTGTTCTGGGTTGAAGTACAATTCCCAATTTAGCAATTTCATAATTTAGTGGTTTCTGCTATATCAGAGCTATTTGAAATCTATCCCTAAAAGGGTATATAATATTGAAGGTGCACATAGGGTCATTCAGAATAACTTCACACACACCCGCTACTGTGTATTTCCAAGTCTAATTCTGTCACTAAACCCATACCTGTCACCCAGCGCCTAAATACTAGGCCTCAAATTTAAATCCCTCTAAATCTCTCGTTACCGTTGTCCTGTTGTAGCTGGGAAAGTTATTTAGTGCCCGTCAAAGCACATTTTTTGTTCTGGGTTGAAGTACAATTCCCAATTTAGCAATTTCATAATTTAGTGGTTCCTGCTATATCAGAGCTATTTGAAATCTATCCCAAAAAGGGTATATAATATTGAAGGTGCACATAGGGTCATTCAGAATAACTTCACACACACCCGCTACTGTGTATTTCCAAGTCTAATTCTGTCACTAAATCCATACCGGTGACCCAGCGCCTAAATACTAGGCCTCAAATTTAATTCCCTCTAAATCTCTCGTTACCCACCGCTGTACTGTTGTTGCTGGGCAAGATATTTAGTGTCCGTCAAAGCACATTTTTTGTTCTGGGTTGAAGTACAATTCCCAATTTAGCAATTTCATAATTTAGTGGTTTCTGCTATATCAGAGCTATTTGAAATCTATCCCTAAAAGGGTATATAATATTGAAGGTGCACATAGGGTCATTCAGAATAACTTCACACACACCCGCTACTGTGTATTTCCAAGTCTAATTCTGTCACTAAACCCATACCTGTCACCCAGCGCCTAAATACTAGGCCTCAAATTTAAATCCCTCTAAATCTCTCGTTACCCCGTTGTCCTGTTGTAGCTGGGCAAGTTATTTAGTGTCCGTCAAAGCACATTTTTTGTTCTGGGTTGAAGTACAATTCCCAATTTAGCAATTTCATAATTTAGTGGTTCCTGCTATATCAGAGCTATTTGAAATCTATCCCTAAAAGGGTATATAATATTGAAGGTGCACATAGGGTCATTCAGAATAACTTCACACACACCCGCTACTGTGTATTTCCAAGTCTAATTCTGTCACTAAATCCATACCGGTGACCCAGCGCCTAAATACTAGGCCTCAAATTTAATTCCCTCTAAATCTCTCGTTACCCACCGCTGTACTGTTGTTGCTGGGCAAGATATTTAGTGTCCGTCAAAGCACATTTTTTGTTCTGGGTTGAAGTACAATTCCCAATTTAGCAATTTCATAATTTAGTGGTTTCTGCTATATCAGAGCTATTTGAAATCTATCCCTAAAAGGGTATATAATATTGAAGGTGCACATAGGGTCATTCAGAATAACTTCACACACACCCGCTACTGTGTATTTCCAAGTCTAATTCTGTCACTAAATCCATACCGGTCACCCAGCGCCTAAATACTAGGCCTCAAATTTAAATCCCTCTAAATCTCTCGTTACCACCGCTGTACTGTTGTAGCTGGGCAAGATATTTAGTGTCCGTCAAAGCACATTTTTTGTTCTGGGTTGAAGTACAATTCCCAATTTAGCAATTTCATAATTTAGTGGTTCCTGCTATATCAGAGCTATTTGAAATCTATCCCTAAAAGGGTATATAATATTGAAGGTGCACATTGGGTCATTCAGAATAACTTCACACACACGCTTCTGTGCATTTCCAAGTCTAATTCTGTCACTAAATCCATACCGGTGACCCAGCGCCTAAATACTAGGCCTCAAATTTGAATTCCCTCTAAATCTCTCGTTACCCACCGCTGTACTGTTGTTGCTGGGCAAGATATTTAGTGTCCGTCAAAGCACATTTTTTGTTCTGGGTTGAAGTACAATTCCCAATTTAGCAATTTCATAATTTAGTGGTTTCTGCTATATCAGAGCTATTTGAAATCTATCCCTAAAAGGGTATATAATATTCAAGGTGCACATTGGGTCATTCAGAATAACTTCACACACACACGCTTCTGTGCATTTCCAAGTCTAATTCTGTCACTAAATCCATACCGGTCACCCAGCGCCTAAATACTAGGCCTCAAATTTATATCCCGCTGAATTTGAATACAATACATTGGGCCAAATAATATATTTGTTGTTGTGGTGAACCATAACAATGAGAAAAACATCTAGTAAGGGACGCGGACGTGGACATGGTCGTGGTGGTGTTAGTGGACCCTCTGGTGCTGGGAGAGGACGTGGCCGTTCTGCCACATCCACACGTCCTAGTGTACCAACTACCTCAGGTCCCAGTAGCCGCCAGAATTTACAGCGATATATGGTGGGGCCCAATGCCGTTCTAAGGATGGTAAGGCCTGAGCAGGTACAGGCATTAGTCAATTGGGTGGCCGACAGTGGATCCAGCACGTTCACATTATCTCCCACCCAGTCTTCTGCAGAAAGCGCACAGATGGCGCCTGAAAACCAACCCCATCAGTCTGTCACATCACCCCCATGCATACCAGGGAAACTGTCTCAGCCTCAAGTTATGCAGCAGTCTCTTATGCTGTTTGAAGACTCCGCTGGCAGGGTTTCCCAAGGGCATCCACCTAGCCCTTCCCCAGCGGTGAAAGACATAGAATGCACTGACGCACAACCACTTATGTTTCCTGATGATGAGGACATGGGAATACCACCTCAGCATGTCTCTGATGATGACGAAACACAGGTGCCAACTGCTGCGTCTTTCTGCAGTGTGCAGACTGAACAGGAGGTCAGGGATCAAGACTGGGTGGAAGACGATGCAGGGGACGATGAGGTCCTAGACCCCACATGGAATGAAGGTCGTGCCACTGACTTTCACAGTTCGGAGGAAGAGGCAGTGGTGAGACCGAGCCAACAGCGTAGCAAAAGAGGGAGCAGTGGGCAAAAGCAGAACACCCGCCGCCAAGAGACTCCGCCTGCTACTGACCGCCGCCATCTGGGACCGAGCACCCCAAAGGCAGCTTCAAGGAGTTCCCTGGCATGGCACTTCTTCAAACAATGTGCTGACGACAAGACCCGAGTGGTTTGCACGCTGTGCCATCAGAGCCTGAAGCGAGGCATTAACGTTCTGAACCTGAGCACAACCTGCATGACCAGGCACCTGCATGCAAAGCATGAACTGCAGTGGAGTAAACACCTTAAAACCAAGGAAGTCACTCAGGCTCCCCCTGCTACCTCTTCTGCTGCTGCCGCCTCGGCCTATTCTGCTGCTGCCGCCTCGGCCTCTTCCTCCGCCTCTGGAGGAACGTTGGCACCTGCCGCCCAGCAAACAGGGGATGTACCACCAACACCACCACCACCACCTCCGTCACCAAGCGTCTCAACCATGTCACACGCCAGCGTTCAGCTCTCCATCTCACAAACATTTGATAGAAAGCGTAAATTCCCACCTAGCCACCCTCGATCCCTGGCCCTGAATGCCAGCATTTCTAAACTACTGGCCTATGAAATGCTGTCATTTAGGCTGGTGGACACAGACAGCTTCAAACAGCTCATGTCGCTTGCTGTCCCACAGTATGTTGTTCCCAGCCGGCACTACTTCTCCAAGAGAGCCGTGCCTTCCCTGCACAACCAAGTATCCGATAAAATCAAGTGTGCACTGCGCAACGCCATCTGTAGCAAGGTCCACCTAACCACAGATACGTGGACCAGTAAGCACGGCCAGGGACGCTATATCTCCCTAACTGCACACTGGGTAAATGTAGTGGCAGCTGGGCCCCAGGCGGAGAGCTGTTTGGCGCACGTCCTGCCGCCGCCAAGGATCGCAGGGCAACATTCTTTGCCTCCTGTTGCCACCTCCTCCTTCTCGGCTTCCTCCTCCTCTTCTTCCACCTGCTCATCCAGTCAGCCACACACCTTCACCACCAACTTCAGCACAGCCCGGGGTAAACGTCAGCAGGCCATTCTGAAACTCATATGTTTGGGGGACAGGCCCCACACCGCACAGGAGTTGTGGCGGGGTATTGAACAACAGACCGACGAGTGGTTGCTGCCGGTGAGCCTCAAGCCCGGCCTGGTGGTGTGTGATAATGGGCGAAATCTCGTTGCAGCTCTGGGACTAGCCAATTTGACGCACATCCCTTGCTTGGCGCATGTGCTGAATTTGGTGGTGCAGAAGTTCATTCACAACTACCCCGACATGTCAGAGCTGCTGCATAAAGTGCGGGCCGTCTGTTCGCGCTTCCGGCGTTCACATCCTGCCGCTGCTCGCCTGTCTGCGCTACAGCGTAACTTCGGCCTTCCCGCTCACCGCCTCATATGCGACGTGCCCACCAGGTGGAACTCCACCTTGCACATGCTGGACAGACTGTGCGAGCAGCAGCAGGCCATAGTGGAGTTTCAGCTGCAGCACGCACGGGTCAGTCGCACTACAGAACAGCACCACTTCACCACCAATGACTGGGCCTCCATGCGAGACCTGTGTGCCCTGTTGCGCTGTTTCGAGTACTCCACCAACATGGCCAGTGGCGATGACACCGTTATCAGCGTTACAATACCACTTCTATGTCTCCTTGAGAAAACACTTAGGGCGATGATGGAACAGGAGGTGGCCCAGGAGGAGGAGGAGGAGGATGAGGAAGAGGGGTCATTTTTAGCACTTTCAGGCCAGTCTCTTCGAAGTGACTCAGAGGGAGGTTTTTTGCAACAGCAGAGGCCAGGTACAAATGTGGCCAGCCAGGGCCCACTACTGGAGGACGAGGAGGACGAGGATGAGGAGGAGGTGGAGGAGGATGAGGATGAAGCATGGTCACAGCGGGGTGGCACCCAACGCAGCTCGGGTCCATCACTGGTGCGTGGCTGGGGGGAAAGGCAGGACGATGACGATACGCCTCCCACAGAGGACAGCTTGTCCTTACCCCTGGGCAGCCTGGCACACATGAGCGACTACATGCTGCAGTGCCTGCGCAACGACAGCAGAGTTGCCCACATTTTAACCTGTGCGGACTACTGGGTTGCCACCCTGCTGGATCCACGCTACAAAGACAATGTGCCCACCTTACTTCCTGCACTGGAGCGTGATAGGAAGATGCGCGAGTACAAGCGCACGTTGGTAGACGCGCTACTGAGAGCATTCCCAAATGTCACAGGGGAACAAGTGGAAGCCCAAGGCCAAGGCAGAGGAGGAGCAAGAGGTCGCCAAGGCAGCTGTGTCACGGCCAGCTCCTCTGAGGGCAGGGTTAGCATGGCAGAGATGTGGAAAACTTTTGTCAACACGCCACAGCTAACTGCACCACCACCTGATACGCAACGTGTTAGCAGGAGGCAACATTTCACTAACATGGTGGAACAGTACGTGTGCACACCCCTCCACGTACTGACTGATGGTTCGGCCCCATTCAACTTCTGGGTCTCTAAATTGTCCACGTGGCCAGAGCTAGCCTTTTATGCCTTGGAGGTGCTGGCCTGCCCGGCAGCCAGCGTTTTGTCTGAACGTGTATTCAGCACGGCAGGGGGCGTCATTACAGACAAACGCAGCCGCCTGTCTACAGCCAATGTGGACAAGCTGACGTTCATAAAAATGAACCAGGCATGGATCCCACAGGACCTGTCCGTCCCTTGTCCAGATTAGACATTAACTACCTCCCCATAACCATATATTATTGGACTCCAGGGCACTTCCTCATTCAATCCTATTTTTATTTTCATTTTACCATTATATTGCGATGCTACCCAAAGTTGAATGAACCTCTCCTCTGCCTGTGTGCTAGGCCTAAATATATGCCAATGGACTGTTGCAGTGGTGGCTGACATGAAGCCTGATTCTCTGCTATGACATGCAGACTAATTCTCTGCTGACATGAAGCCAGATTGTCTGTTACGGGACCTCTCTCCTCTGCCTGGGTGCTGGGCCTAAATTTATGACAATGGACTGTTGCAGTGGTGGCTGACGTGAAGCCTGATTCTCTGCTATGACATGCAGACTGATTCTCTGCTGACATGAAGCCAGATCGTCTGTTACGGGACCTCTCTGCTCTGCCTGTGTGCTAGGCCTAAATATATGCCAATGGACTGTTGCAGTGGTGGGTGACGTGAAGCCTCATTCTCTGCTATGACATGCAGACTGATTCTCTGCTGACATGAAGCCAGATTGTCTGTTACGGGACCTCTCTGCTCTGCCTGTGTGCTAGGCCTAAATATATGCCAATGGACTGTTGCAGTGGTGGGTGACGTGAAGCCTCATTCTCTGCTATGACATGCAGACTGATTCTCTGCTGTCATGAAGCCAGATTGTCTGTTACGGGACCTCTCTGCTCTGCCTGTGTGCTAGGCCTAAATATATGCCAATGGACTGTTGCAGTGGTGGGTGACGTGAAGCCTCATTCTCTGCTATGACATGCAGACTGATTCTCTGCTGACATGAAGCCAGATTGTCTGTTACGGGACCTCTCTGCTCTGCCTGTGTGCTAGGCCTAAATATATGCCAATGGACTGTTGCAGTGGTGGGTGACGTGAAGCCTCATTCTCTGCTATGACATGCAGACTGATTCTCTGCTGTCATGAAGCCAGATTGTCTGTTACGGGACCTCTCTGCTCTGCCTGTGTGCTAGGCCTAAATATATGCCAATGGACTGTTGCAGTGGTGGGTGACGTGAAGCCTCATTCTCTGCTATGACATGCAGACTAATTCTCTGCTGACATGAAGACAGATTCTCTGTTACGGGACCTCTCTCCTCTGCCTGTGTGTGTGCTGGGCCTAAATATATGCCAATGGACTGTTGCAGTGGTGGCTGACGTGAAGCCTCATTCTCTGCTATGACATGCAGACTGATTCTCTGCTGACATGAAGCCAGATTCTCTGTTACGGGACCTCTCTCCTCTGCCTGTGTGTGTGCTGGGCCTAAATATATGCCAATGGACTGTTGCAGTGGTGGCTGACGTGAAGCCTCATTCTCTGCTATGACATGCAGACTGATTCTCTGCTGACATGAAGCCAGATTCTCTGTTACGGGACCTCTCTCCTCTGCCTGTGTGTGTGCTGGGCCTAAATATATGCCAATGGACTGTTGCAGTGGTGGCTGACGTGAAGCCTCATTCTCTGCTATGACATGCAGACTGATTCTCTGCTGACATGAAGCCAGATTCTCTGTTACGGGACCTCTCTCCTCTGCCTGTGTGTGTGCTGGGCCTAAATATATGCCAATGGACTGTTGCAGTGGTGGCTGACGTGAAGCCTCATTCTCTGCTATGACATGCAGACTGATTCTCTGCTGACATGAAGCCAGATTCTCTGTTACGGGACCTCTCTCCTCTGCCTGTGTGCTAGGCCTAAATATATGCCAATGGACTGTTGCAGTGGTGGCTGACGTGAAGCCTCATTCTCTGCTATGACATGCAGACTAATTCTCTGCTGACATGAAGACAGATTCTCTGTTACGGGACCTCTCTCCTCTGCCTGGGTGCCGGGGCCTAAATATCTGAGAATGGACTGTTCCAGTGGTGGGTGACGGGAAGCCAGATTCTCTGCTATGGAACCTCTCTCCAATTGATTTTGGTTAATTTTTATTTATTTAATTTTTATTTTAATTAATTTCCCTATCCACATTTGTTTGCAGGGGATTTACCTACATGTTGCTGCCTTTTGCAGCCCTCTAGCCCTTTCCTGGGCTGTTTTACAGCCGTTTTAGTGCCGAAAAGTTCGGGTCCCCATTGACTTCAATGGGGTTCGGGTTCGGGACGAAGTTCGGATCGGGTTCGGATCCCGAACCCGAACATTTCCGGGATGTTCGGCCGAACTTCTCGAACCCGAACATCCAGGTGTTCGCTCAACTCTATTGGAGATGCTTGGAACAGGTAAATATGATCCTTTCACTATGGGAGCCAGGCTGCCGTCAAACAATAAAAAATAAATGTAATCCCGGACAACCTCTTTAAATCCATCTGCCTGATGTTGTGTATCTCTTCCTCTGACTTGTGGAGGCACTAACTTCACGAGAAATCTGAGGTGTCTTGTGGCATCTGTTACCATGATGTAAGCCCTATAAGTTATTTGGTGTTGTCTCCATTGATTTTTCAACACATTCCACAGACATTGATTGGATACAGATCTGAGAACTTGGATACAAGTCATCACCTTGATCTTAGTCTTGTTCCTCATTCTTGGACAGTTTGTCTACTGATTTTGAGGGTATTAACCTGATGTAAGAGGGCACCATTAGGGGGTGCCACTGCCATAAAAGGGGTACTTGTCTGTACAATGTTTAGATAGGTGGTATGTGTAATACTAAATGATGCCAGTAGCTAAGGTAGAAAGCTAAAGATTGCCCAGAACATTACACTTCCTCCGCCAGCAAATCTTCTTCCTATAGGGCACCTGATGCCTTCTCTACCCCAGGTAAGTGACGCACATGGCTTTCCACATCATGTAATGTGCTTCCTCATAAAAGGCCTCCTTCTTGCATTGCTCCATAGTCCAGCAGGCGTGGTGGACCATGGAGCATACTGGGCTTGCTGTACTAAGTGGGCTTCTGAATAAGTGGAGTTTAAAGAACTGGAGTGCTGGTGCTGAGTATGATTTCGTGGGAGTGATTGCAAATAGTTGCATATCGTTTATAGCAAAGATCCTTGTGAGTAAAGTGCTTGCATTTTGGTACTGACATCTAAACCCATTTTTTTCTCTGCTGTGTACCTGGTTAAGGGGAGTGGTTTGTGCTCCCAGGTACTATTAATTGCACCACTGAACTCATCCTGAGCTCGCTCTCACTGGGCTTGCTGTCTTAAAGTGGGCTTCCGAATAAGTGGAGTTTAAAGAACCTGAGTTTAAGACCTGTGTGAAGTTGGCACCCCATGTTCTTAAATTTAAAAAAGAAATACACCATTCGTTTGTGCTGCGTTTGTGCTGGTTTGTGCTGCAAAAATGAACGTTTGCGCCGCTTTGGTTTCCGAGATATTGCGCGCTTGATTTGCTGAATCCCCGCCCACTTTCCACCCCATGTTCTTAAATTTAAAAAAGAAATACACCGTTCGTTTGTGCTGCGTTTGTGCTGGTTTGTGCCGCAAAAATGAACGTTTGTGCCGGTTCGGTTCCTGAGATATAGCGCGTTAGATTTTTATGAAGCCCCGCCCATTTTCCACCCCATGTTCTTAAATTTCAAAAAGAAATACACCATTCGTTTGTGCTGCGTTTGTGCTGGTTTGTGCTGCAAAAATTAACGTTTGCGCCGCTTTGGTTTCTGAGATATTGCGCGCTTGATTTTCTGAAACCCCGCCCACTTTCCACCCCATGTTCTTAAATTTCAAAAATAAATACACCATTCGTTTGTGCTGCGTTTGTGCTGGTTTGTGCTGCAAAAATGAACGTTTGCGCCGCTTTGGTTTCCGAGATATTGCGCGCTTGATTTGCTGAATCCCCGCCCACTTTCCACCCCATGTTCTTAAATTTAAAAAAGAAATACACCATTCGTTTGTGCTGCGTTTGTGCTGGTTTGTGCCGCAAAACGAACGTTTGTGCCGGATCGGTTCCTGAGATATAGCGCGTTAGATTTTTATGAAGCCCCGCCCATTTTCCACCCCATGTTCTTAAATTTCAAAAAGAAATACACCATTCGTTTGTGCTGCGTTTGTGCTGGTTTGTGCTGCAAAAATTAACGTTTGCGCCGCTTTGGTTTCTTAGATATTGCGCGCTTGATTTTCTGAAACCCCGCCCATTTTCCACCCCATGTTCTTAAATTTCAAAAATAAATACACCATTCGTTTGTGCTGGTTTGTGCTGCAAAAATGAACGTTTGCGCCGCTTTGGTTTCCGAGATATTGCGCGCTTGATTTGCTGAATCCCCGCCCACTTTCCACCCCATGTTCTTAAATTTAAAAAAGAAATACACCATTCGTTTGTGCTGCGTTTGTGCTGGTTTGTGCCGCAAAAATGAACGTTTGTGCCGGTTCGGTTCCTGAGATATAGCGCGTTAGATTTTTATGAAGCCCCGCCCATTTTCCACCCCATGTTCTTAAATTTCAAAAATAAATACACCATTCGTTTGTGCTGCGTTTGTGCTGGTTTGTGCTGCAAAAATGAACGTTTGTGCCACTTTGGTTTCCGAGATATTGCGCGCTTGATTTTCTGAAACCCCGCCCACTTTCCACCCCATGTTCTTAAATTTCAAAAAGAAATACACCGTTCGTTTGTGCTGCGTTTGTGCTGGTTTGTGCTGCAAAAATTAACGTTTGCGCCGCTTTGGTTTCCGAGATATTGCGCGCTTGATTTGCTGAAACCCCGCCCACTTTCCACCCCATGTTCTTAAATTTCAAAAAGAAATACACCGTTCGTTTGTGCTGCGTTTGTGCTGGTTTGTGCTGCAAAAATTAACGTTTGCGCCGCTTTGGTTTCCGAGATATTGCGCTCAATTTGCTGAAACCCCGCCCACTTTCCACCCCATGTTCTTAAATTTCAAAAAGAAATACACCATTCGTTTGTGCTGCGTTTGTGCTGGTTTGTGCATCAAAAATTAACGTTTGCGCCGCTTTGGTTTCCGAGATATTGCGCGCTTGATTTGCTGAAACCCCGCCCACTTTCCACCCCATGTTTTTAAATTTCAAAAAACAATACACCATTCGTTTGTGCTGCGTTTGTGCTGGTTTGTGCTGCAAAAATTAACGTTTGCGCCGCTTTGGTTTCCGAGATATTGCGCGCTTGATTTGCTGAAACCCCGCCCACTTTCCACCCCATGTTTTTAAATTTCAAAAAACAATACACCATTCGTTTGTGCTGCGTTTGTGCTGGTTTGTGCCGCAAAAATGAACGTTTGCGCCGCTTTGGTTTCCGAGATATTGCGTGCTTGATTTGCTGAAACCCCTCCCACTTTCCACCCCATGTTTTTAACCCTTACTCTAGACCCCCCAGGTGTGCTGCAGCTTTCCCCCCTCCTGCCCCCTTTCACAACTTTTTTTGGGGCACAAGCATATTATATATTTTTTTCTGCGTACTCTGACTGTGGCCGGGACTCTTAGCGTCACTGCTAGCGCATCGCACGCCCCACCGCTGATCAACTTCGGACGGTCAATCACATTTTTGGGCCTTTTTTTTATTTTTTTGTCTGTAAGGTTTAGGGTAAGTTCCCGAACACCCGTCCCCCCACACACACGCACACCAAATAAAGTTTATCACACACACACACTCCCCTATGGCCTGCCGGATGTTCTAGGCGGCATATGCCCAGCTTGCCTCCGAGTCCGAGAGCCCCAGTGAGGACGAGGATAACCCCACTTTCCTTTTGTAATCCGCGTCCTCCTCATCATCTAGCAATGATGATGAGACCCCAAGGCGGCGGAGACGCCGCCAGGTGGAGCAAGGAGACCGCCATGCTAGGGACCCTGTGGCCCACACTAGTACGAGAAGCTCTGGGGCTCGTACTAGTTTTCCGGCCCACCAGTTAAGACCACCGGAGCCCCCTACCGGTGAACGTGTCTGGTATAACCCAGAGCGTTTTGAGCCCGTGATTCCTGATTTTGTAGGCCAACCAGGAATCCAGATTTCCACAGTGGGCTTCACTGAATGCGACTACTTTAGTCTTTTTTTCAGTGACCCCTTTGTGAATCTGATGTTGGAGCAGACGAACCTGTACGCCCCACAGTTCATTGCTCAACATCCGGGCTCCTTTTTGGCTAGGCCGGTGGCTGGACTCCGGTCTGTGCAGCCAAGATGAGGACGTTTTGGGGCCTCGTGCTGCATATGGGCCTAGTCAAGAAACCTAGTGTCAGGCATTACTGGAGTGGGGACGTCCTCTACCAGACCCCACTTTACAATTATGCAGATAATGCAGCATGTCCCCCCCCAAGGTGATCCTGCCTATGACCGCCTGTACAAAATCAGGTCGGTCATCGATCACTTTGGGGCCAAATTTGTGCAGGTCTACAGTCATGTGAAAAAATTAGGACACCCTTTGAAAGCATGTGGTTTTTTGTAACATTTTTAATAAAAGGTTATTTCATCTCCATTTCAACAATACAGAGAGATTAAAGTAATCCGACTAAACAAAGAAAACTGAAGAAAAGTCTTTTCAAGATCTTCTGTAAATGTCATTCTACAAAAATGCCTATTCTAACTGAGGAAAAAGATAGGACACCCTTGCCCCTAATAGCGAGTGTTACCTCCTTTGGCTGAAATAACTGCAGTGAGACGGTTCTTGTAGCCATCTACCAGTCTTCGACATCGGTCTGAGGAAATTTTACCCCACTCCTCAATGCAGAACTTTTTCAGCTGTGAGATGTTTGAGGGGTTTCTTGCACGTACAGCCCTTTTCAAGTCACCCCACAGCATCTCAATGGGATTCAAATCTGGACTTTGACTTGGCCATTCCAGGACTCTCCATTTCTTCTTTTTCAGCCAATCTTTGGTTGATTTACTAGTATGTTTTGGGTCATTGTCATGTTGCATGGTCCAGTTCCGCTTCAGCTTTAATTTTCTAACTGATGGTCTCACATGTTCTTCAAGCACCTTCTGATACACAGTAGAATTCATCGTGGATTCTATGATGGTGAGCTGACCAGGTCCTGCTGCAGCAAAGCAGCCCCAAACCATGACACTTCCACCTCCATGCTTCACAGTTGGTATGAGGTTCTTTTCTTGGAATGCTGTGTTTGGTTTACGCCAAACATGTCCTCTGCTGTTGTGTCCAAATAATTCAATTTTGGACTCATCTGTCCAAAGAACATTATTCCAGAAGTCCTGGTCTTTGTCAACTTTATCTTTGGCAAATGTCAGTCTGGCCTCGATGTTTCTCTTGGAAAGCAAAGGTTTCCTCCTTGCACATCCTCCCATGCAAGTTAAACTTGTACAGTCTCTTTCTGATTGTAGAGGCATGTACTTCTACATCAACAGTAGCCAGAGCCTGCTGTAGTTCTCGAGATGACACTTTAGGGTTTTTGGAGACCTCTTTTAGCATCTTGCGGTCTGCTCTTGGGGTGAACTTGCTGGGGCGACCAGTCCTGGGCATGTTGGCAGTTGTTTTGAAAGCCCTCCACTTGTAGACTATCTTCCGGACAGTGGAATGGCTGATTTCAAAATCTTTTGAGATCTTTTTAAATCCCTTCCCAGACTCATAGGCTGCTACAATCTTTTTTCTGAAGTCCTCTGACAGCTCTTTTGCTCTCACCATGGTGCTCACTCTCACTTCAACAGTCAGGAGCACACCAAACTAAATGTATGAGGTTTAAATAGGGCAAGCCTCATTCAACATGCAGAGTAACGATCTACTAATTATGTGCACCTGGTGTGATATACCTGTGTGAGATCTGAGCCAATTTAAGAGGGAATACATGTGAGGGTGTCCTATCTTTTTCCTCAGTTAGAATAGGCATTTTTGTAGAATGACATTTACAGAAGATCTTGAAAAGACTTTTCTTCAGTTTTCTTTGTTTAGTTGGATTACTTTAATCTCTCTGTATTGTTGAAACGGAGATGAAATAACCTTTTATTAAAAATGTTACAAAAAACCACATGCTTTCAAAGGGTGTCCTAATTTTTTCACATGACTGTATGTACCTGGAAGGGAGGTCGCGGGTGATGAGTCTCTCATTGCTTTCAAGGGGAGACTCATTATCTGCCAGTATGTTCCCTCTAAGCGGGCGAGGTATTGCGTGAAGCTGTACAAACTTTGTGAGAGTACCTCAGGGTGCACTTACAAGTTTCGTGTGTACGAGGGGCGAGATTCCCGTATTCAACCCCCAGTATGTCCCCCCACTCTGGGTGTTAGCGGGAAACTTGTGTGGGACCTTATGCACCCACTGCTAAATAAGGGTTACCACCTTTGCGTGGATAACTTTTATACTAGTATCCCCTTGTTCCAGTCTCTTGCCGCCAGATCCACGTTCGCTTGTGGGACTGTGCGGAAAAATCAACGCGGCCTCCCTGGCCACCCCCTCCAGGTACCTATCCCTAGGGGTGCGACCTGTGCACTTACCAGTGGAAACCTGTTGCTGGTCATCAAGAGTGATAGCCTTATGCTGTCCACAATTCACGGTAACGGCATCACCCCTGTCCCTGTGCGAGGTACCGCAGCAACGGTCCTCAAGCCTGATTGCATCGTCGACTACAATCGATATATGGGAGGAGTTAATCTCCCTGATCAAGTCCTCGAGCCATATAACGCCATGCGCAAAACCCGGGCATGGTATAAAAAAAGTTGCAGTCTACTTGGTGCAGGTTGCCTTGTACAACTCTTTTGTGCTGTCCCGGAGTGCTGGCAACACAGGGACATTCCTTCAGTTCTATGAGGCAGTCCTCAAGGCCCTGATCTTTTCTGACCGGGAAAGAGCAGGCCGGAGTACCTCGGGAACTGGAGGCGCCCGGATCGTCCCTGGCCAACACTTTCCAGGTGTGGTCCCCCATACTGGAAAGAAGGGCGGACCCAAAAAAGGTGCAGAGTGTGTCACAGGAGGGGGATACGGAAGGACACCACTACTCAGTGTGACACGTGCCCCGATCATCCGGGCCTCTGCATTATTGGTTGCTTCAAGGAGTACCACACTTCCATGGAGTACTAAATTTATGTTCCCCTTCCCCATTTTAGCCACTGACAATCGGATATAAAACTATGGGGATACTAGTATAAAAGTTATCCACGTGCAGGTGGTAGCCCCTATCTAGCAGTTAGCGTGACCACGTGTCCCGGTTTGCCCGGGATCGTCCCGTAATTTAAGTTTTTGTCCCGTGTCCCGGGAGCCTTCAAACCGGGACAATAGAGAGTCCCGGAATCAACTGCCTGCCTGCCAGTCTGCAGTGCACTCTGCAACATTCACTGCCGCAGCGCTCCCCCTGAGTCTCCTCCCCGGGCGGCCGCACCGAACATGAGGTTTCCCTAGGCTGCGCAGGCGCACAACGACGCCGAGACGCAGCAGGGAGAAGGCGCCAGAAAAGATTTGTAGGAGCGCGAGCGCTGCGCGAAGAAGCCGATGCCGGAAGAAGATAAGATTTGTAAAAAAAAAAAAAGGTCTTCATAATAGCTCACCATAATTGGTGAGTAAGTTCAGAACTTCAGAGTAGAGTCAGGAGTAGACTCAGAGTAGGGTCTGAACTCTGATGGGGGCTGGCTAGTGGCTCTATCTCTGCTATATTTCTGTAGCCTGGTGCCTGGAACCTCTGACTGCCCAGTTGAGCTGAAACTACTACACCCAACATGTTCTGGCAGTAATAGTAAATGGATATTGGTGCAATTCTGAGCTACTAGTCTATGTATTATATAGACTAGTAGCTCAGAATTGCACCAATATCCATTTACTATTACTGCCAGAACATGTTGGGTGTAGTAGTTTCAGCCCAACTGTGCAGTCAGAGGTTTCAGGCTACAGAAATATAGCAGAGTTAATAGGCTACTTTCATACCTGCGTTAGGTGCAGATCCGTCTGCATTACTATGTAAAAAAAAAGTCTAAGTGTAAGTCGGACGGATCCGTTTGCATTATTCTTTTTTAAAAAAATTCGAAGTCAAAACGGATCCGTCCTGACTTACATTGAAAATCAATGGGGTACGGATCAGTTTTCACTTGCACCATATTGTGTCAGTGAAAACTGACCCGTCCCCATTGACTGAGGCTACTTTCACACTAGCGTTCGGCTGTCCGCTCGTGAGCTCCGTTTGAAGGGGCTCACGAGCGGACCCGAACGCAGCCGTCCAGCCCTGATGCAGTCTGAATGGAGCGGATCCGCTCAGACTGCATCAGTCTGGCGGCGTTCAGCCTCCGCTCCGCTCGCCTCCGCACGGACAGGCGGACAGCTGAACGCTGCTTGCAGCGTTCCGTTGTCCGCCTGGCCGTGCGGATCCGTCCAGACTTACAATGTAAGTCAATGGGAACGGATCCGCTTGAAGATGTCACCATATGGCTCAATTTTCAAGCGGATCCGTCCCCCATTGACTTTACATTGAAAGTCTGAACGGATCCGCGCAGGCTACTTGCGCACTTGCGAATTTTTTTAAAGTTATTAATGCAGACGGATCCGTACTGAACGGAGCCTCCGTCTGCATTAATATGATCGGATCCGTTCAGAACGGATCCGATCAAGCGCAAGTGTGAAAGTAGCCTAACACATTAAAAATATGACCTGTTTTAGGTAGCCAGTGATTGTGTGCAGGGCACAATCACAAATTACTGAACAATGCACAGGCAGTTATGTTTATAGCAATCTCAAGCATAACTTCGATGCAATGAACTTGCCAGCGTAAGTACAAAGTACGCCGCTGTCACTAAGTGACTTAATTTTTTTTTAAAAGTATCAAAAATCATATTTTTTGGGGAGTGGACATGGGTGCGGGGGGGCCGGGGCGGGTGTCCCTGAATGGCAGTTTGGAAATGTGGTCACCCTACTAGCAGTGGGTGCAAAAGGTCCCACACAAGTTTCCTGCTAACACCCAGAGTGGGGGAACCTTCTGGGGGTTAAATACGGGAATCTCGCCCCTCGTACACACAAAACTTGTAAGTGCACCCTGAGGTACTCTCACAAAGTTTGTACAGCTTCACGCCATACCTCGCCCGCTTAGAGGGAACATACTGGCGGATAATGAGTCTCCCCTTGAAAGCAATGAGAGACCTATCAACCGCGACTTCCCTTCCAGGTACATAGACCTGCACAAATTTGGCCCCAAAGTGATCGATGACCGACCTGATTTTGTACAGGCGGTCATAGGCAGGATCACCTTGGGGGGGACATGCTGCATTATCTGCATAATTGTAAAGTGGGGTCTGGTAGAGGACGTCCCCACTCCAGTAATGCCTGACACTAGGTTTCTTGACTAGGCCCATATGCAGCACGAGGCCCCAAAACGTCCTCATCTTGGCTGCACAGACCGGAGTCCAGCCACCGGCCTAGCCAAAAAGGAGCCCGGATGTTGAGCAATGAACTGTGGGGCGTACAGGTTCGTCTGCTCCAACATCAGATTCACAAAGGGGTCACTGAAAAAAAGACTAAAGTAGTCGCATTCAGTGAAGCCCACTGTGGAAATCTGGATTCCTGGTTGGCCTACAAAATCAGGAATCACGGGCTCAAAACGCTCTGGGTTATACCAGACACGTTCACCGGTAGGGGGCTCCGGTGGTCTTAACTGGTGGGCCGGAAAACTAGTACGAGCCCCAGAGCTTCTCGTACTAGTGTGGGCCACAGGGTCCCTAGCATGGCGGTCTCCTTGCTCCACCTGGCGGCGTCTCCGCCGCCTTGGGGTCTCATCATCATTGCTAGATGATGAGGAGGACGCGGATTACAAAAGGAAAGTGGGGTTATCCTCGTCCTCACTGGGGCTCTCGGACTCGGAGGCAAGCTGGGCATATGCCGCCTAGAACATCCGGCAGGCCATAGGGGAGTGTGTGTGTGTGATAAACTTTATTTGGTGTGCGTGTGTGTGGGGGGACGGGTGTTCTGGGAACTTACCCTAAACCTTACAGACAAAAAAATAAAAAAAGGCCCAAAAATGTGATTGACCGTCCGAAGTTGATCAGCGGTGGGGCGTGCGATGCGCTAGCAGTGACGCTAAGAGTCCCGGCCACAGTCAGAGTACGCAGAAAAAAATATATAATATGCTTGTGCCCCAAAAAAAGTTGTGAAAGGGGGCAGGAGGGGGGCAAGCTGCAGCACACCTGGGGGGTCTAGAGTAAGGGTTAAAAACATGGGGTGGAAAGTGGGAGGGCTTTCAGCAAATCAAGCACGCAATATCTCGGAAACTAAAGCGGCGCAAACGTTAATTTTTGCAGCACAAACCAGCACAAACGCAGCACAAACGAATGGTGTATTTCTTTTTGAAATTTAAGAACATGGGGTGGAAAATGGGCGGGGCTTCATAAAAATCTAACGCGCTATATCTCAGGAACCGAACCGGCACAAACGTTCATTTTTGCGGCACAAACCAGCACAAACGCAGCACAAACGAATGGTGTATTTCTTTTTTAAATTTAAGAACATGGGGTGCCAACTTCACACAGGTGAGTTTAAGACAAGGAGCAAGAAACCAAGGCTTGCTAGATTTTCACCAGAAAAAAACCCTGATGAAAACTGATGATTAAAGGTCATAAAGTACAAACAAAGAACCAAAAAATACTAAACTTACCCCTTAAAACACACTTTTATTAATTCAATTTAAAAGGACCTAACAACACAGGCCACCTATCTAAATCTTCACAGGGGGAGTGAACAAAAGACAAAGAAAATAAAAAATAAATACAATCCTGATACTAAGGAGGGGGCCGCCAGTAATAGTTAGGACAGGATGGGCAGAGTGTCACCGCCAGACATCTGAGAAGCTCTGACAGACGTTCTTCAGAACCTCCTGCTTGAGGTTCTTTTGTGTTGCTTTTGTTTTGTCATCTCGTTTCCCTCTCTCAGCTGTCATCTAGTTGCACTGATTGCATCCCTTTAAATCCCCTCCCATACTGCATCACTTTGCGGTTTATACAACTTCCTGGAGTGTGCTCATGCTACAAGCTGCAACTAAAGCTTCTACAGTTAAGTCTGTTCATTTATTTGTGTTTTCCTGTTGCCTTGATCCTAGGTGACCCTGACTCCCTCCTTATTAAGTGTAGGGAGCCGGTGGTCGTGTCCCCTCACTATTATAGGGTGTTCAGGTGTCATACAGTCGAGGCACGAGGGCATGCAATTTTCTATCATAGAGATCTTTGCATGGGCTGAGAAGACAGGGAGAGTTTCAGGGCTTAAATAGGGGGTCACCCTTTTGTTCCTTAGTTTCGGATCAAGCCAGTCGGATCCTTATTTGTAACTTCTTGTTTTCTGTTACACCATCCGTGACACAGAGAGACCCGTATATAAGCGGAGCATTTGTCCTAATGTGGCCCTGCTGAGTCCTCAGCCCGGGGATGGCCCCTGAAGGTGGAGTCTCCCTGTCCTCGTACCTAATCTGGATGGCCCTAGTAAGCCCTAAATGGGTTTCCATACTGCCCCAATGCGTTTCTCCCACTTGGGTTCATCAGGGGGTCGTGTGGGAAAGAGTACAGGATCCAACAAAAAAACTATACAAATAGTCCTGCATCATCATATGTGCTGGAGTTTTTGGCCATGTCCACCCCTTGGGACCATCACATGTGTCTGCATCATGCCCTGACCTATGGGAACCACGTACAACACGAACAACATGTGTTGTTTAGAACTGTCCCATGTACATACCATCTGTGCCAATCTCCTTTGATGTAACATATCTTTTTGAATTTATTGACTTCAGCATCTATTTGTATTGTTTTTTCCCACACGACCCCCTGATGAACCCAAGTGGGAGAAACACATTGGAGAAGTAGGGAAGACCATTTAGGGCTTACTAGGGCCAGCCAGTTTAGATACGAGGATGGGAAGACTCCACCTTCAGGGGCCATCCCCGGGCTGAGGACTCAGCAGGGCCACATTAGGACAAATGCTCCCCTCATATACGGGTCTTTCTGCCCATCCTATCCTAACTATTACTGGCGGCCCCCTTCTTAGCATCAGGATTGTATTTATTCTTTATTTTCTTTATCTTTTGTTCACTCACCCTGTGAAGATTTTGATAGGTGGCCTGTGTTGTTACATCCTTTTAAATTGAATTAATAAAAGTGTGTTTTAAGGGGTCAGTTTAGTATTTTTTGGTTCTTTGCTAAATTTTCCTTGTGTGTTGTTAGCTTGATTCTAGCTAGTCCTCCAACTACAGCAGACAGGGTCTAAATCTTAACTCATATTTACTGTTTTCCTTCTTTACTGTTCATCCCCATCTAAACATGTGCTTCATGGACAATGCTGCTAAGTGTGTGTCCTGTGCAATGTATGCGTGCCTTGAAGAGCCATTCGAGGGTGAATACATTTGCACTAGATGCAATTATGTTGCATATTTGGAAGCCCAGATCTTGGATCTAAATAAGCAGCTTGAAATACTTAGGGGCATTGCAAAACTGGAGAGAAGCTTAAACCTCACTGTGCAGGCGCTGACTGGGGTCAGTGAAATGGAGGTGGGAGGAGGAGGGCAAAATCAGGACTATGAGGTCAGCAGTTGGGTTGATGTAGGAAGAAGGGGTAGAGGGAAAAGTGCCAGAGAGGCTAGTCCTGAGCTGGAACGCCCTAGTAATTATGCTTGTTTGGCTGAAATTAGGGATGAAAGCCCAGGGAATTTCTCCTAGCAACCAGGAGGATGCCCCCTGCAGGAAGGATGGGAAAAGTAGTGCAGCAAAAGTTAGACAGATGCTGGTGGTAGGGGACTCTATTATTAGGAGGACAGACAGGGTCATCTGTTGACGAGATCGTGAATGCCGAACAGTGTGTTGTCTTCCGGGTGCTCGGGTTTAGCATATTGCAGATCGGATTGACAGATTGATGGGTGGGGCTGGGGAAGACCCAGCGGTCATGGTACACATTGGCACCAATGACAAAGTCAGGGGGAGATGGAAGGTCCTTAAAATTATTTTAGGGAACTTGGAGAGAAGCTGAAGTCCAGGACCTCCAAGGTAGTGTTTTCAGAAATGCAGAATGTAAAAGTAAATTCCCCATTAAAAGTGCCCTGTCTGACCCAGAAAGAAGTACAGCGGCGTCCTAAAAAGATTAAAATAGACAAATCGCCAGGAACAGATGGCATACACCCCTGTATCCTAACATAATTAAGTAATGTCATAGCCAGACCCTTATTTCTGATATTTAAGGACTCTATACTGACAGGGAATAATCCACAGGATTGGCGCATAGCAAATGTGGTGCCAATATTCAAAAATGGTCCAAAAACAGAGCCCGGAAACTACAGGCAATTAAGTTTAACATCTGTCGTGAGTAAACTGTTTGAAGGTACATACTCAGATTGGGTCACTGTCACTAGTGGAGTGCCTTAAGGGGTCAATACTGGGCCCTATTCTCTTCAATATATTTATTAATGATCTTGTAGAAGGCTTGCACAGTAAAATATCAATTTTTGCAGAAGACACTAAACTGTGTAAAGTAATTAACATAGAAGAGATCAGTATACTATATATATATATATATATATATATATATATATATATATACAGTACAGACCAAAAGTTTGGACACACCTTCTCATTCAAAGAGTTTTCTTTATTTTAATGACTATGAAAATTGTAGATTCACACTGAAGGCATCAAAACTAAGAATTAACACATGTGGAATTATATACATAACAAAAAAGTGTGAAACAACTGAAAATATGTAATATTCTAGGTTCTTCAAAGTAGCCACCATTTGCTTTGATTACTGCTTTGCACACTCTTGGCATTCTCTTGATGATACACCTGATACTGCCTGGGCCCCATGCTGCAAGGTACACGGTAGCCCCAGGCAGCACTGCATACAGGCTTAAGGTTCACCCCTCCGGGAAACCAGCCCCCTTCCGGAGGTAGACAAGGGAATGTCTAGCATACATGCTGGACCAGACAAACAGCACACCAGACATGTATCAACAAACTAGACATTAGAACAAATCCCCAAATCAAACTCTCACCAAACAGAAAACAGATAAGGTAGGGAAAGGACAAGGAGAAGACAGAGGGATGACATTGCATATGACATCGATGTCCTACAAGGTGGCCCTCAAGGACTGGGCAGATAGAACACCAACGACAGCTGAAGTACAACTGACTCCAGCCAGGGAGCCACAGGAGATAAAACCCTAGTGGCTACACAAATTCATGGAGTTAACCCTTCCAGCACCAGACAGAGGGAGGATACCACTAAAAGGGGAAGTGCACACACCAGCCAACAAGTAACACGTTACCACAGGCAACAGCATGCATGGCAACCATGTCACGGAGCACACAACAAAAGCCGAGACACTGCCACCACATGCTATAACAGCAATACGTTGTCCAGGGCAACTTCAAGCGTGGCAAAAGTATCACAGCACACACCAAAGGCCATGACATCATACTAATAAGGGGGTAGATAGAGTAGATAGAGTGTGAGATATAGGAGGGGACAGTGGGGATTTAGTGGGGGCTGGGGTTAGTGAGGAAAGTAGGGAGAAGACTGGGCAGAACTATACACCGATGAAAAATAGAACTGCTGATAACAAGAACCTGTTACAAAGGTAACCAAAAAATCCTGAATATTTACTTTACAGGTAATAGTAATTTAAAATGTATTTTCACAAATGCCAGAAGTCTGGCTAGCAAAATGGGGGAGCTGGAGGCTATTGTACTAGAAGAACACATAGATGTGGTTGGTGTGGCTGAGACATGGTTGGACTCTTCACATGACTGGGCTGTTAATATTGAGGGTTTTACACTATTTAGGAAAGACCGGGTCAATAGAAAAGGCAGGTGGCGTGTACCTGTATGTGAGGAGTGATCTGAAGACAAGTGTGAAAGAGGCAATTGTGGGTGCGGATGGTGAGGATGTGGAAACCTTATGGGTGGAAGTTCAAAGGGATATAAACACTAGTGTTGAGCACGAATATTTAATCGTGAATATTGCCACTTCGAGAATTTGCGAATATGTAGAATATACTGCTATATATTCGTATTTACGAATCACGATTTTATTGCGGATATCGGCACTTAACAACATCACTAGTGTTGATTAGTGTTGATCACGAATATTCGAATTGCGAATTTTAATCGCCAATATCGGCACTTCGAGAATTTCGCGAATATTTCGAAAATCGCTAAAATATATTCGTAATTGCGAATATTCGATTTTTGGGAAAATACCAGTTCATACGAATTTTTATGCGAAAATTTGTATGCAAATTTTTGGCGAATTTTCTCAATCAAGAAAATAATGCCTGGAGATCATGAATTCGCGAATTCTCGAATATATGGCGAATATTCGCCCAAATATTCGCGAAATATTCGCGAATTCGAATATTGCCCCTGCCGCTTATCACTAAACATCACGAGCAACCAATAGGAAGTGTTAATTGTGAATATTCTAATCGCAAATATATTACTTTGCCGATTTCCTGCAATCAAGTAAATAATGAATGGCGATCACGAATTCTCGAATTTGCTAATTTATGGCGAATATTCGGCCAAAAATGTGTGAAATTCTAATGTTGCCTATGCCGCTCATCACTACTAAACACTGAAAAAATAATACTTGGTGTAATCTATAGACCCCTAACATCACAGAAGAGATAGAAACGCAACTGTATAACCAAACAGAGCGGCTGCACAGGCTGGTACAGTGGTCATAATGGGAGATTTTATCTTCCCAGACATTGACTGGGGTCATCGTTCTACCTCAACTGCAAAGGGGAGAAAATTCCTCAACTTGCTGCAGGCCACTTTATGGGGCGGTTTGTAGAAGCTCCCACTAGGGGCAATGCTCTGTTGGACATGGTAATTTCTAATGACGCAGAGCTTGTTGGTAATGTTACTATTCGCAAAACAGTAGGTAATAGTGACCACAATATAATTATATTCCCCCTGAACTATAAGAAGCAAACTATGTTAGGCAGAGCAAAGACACTGAATTTTAAAAAGGCTAATTTCCCTGAGTTGAGGGCAGCATTTCAGGGGCATAGACTGGTAGCAGCTACTATCACATAATAATGCTTAAAGGGAACCTGTCACCAGTTTTATGGTGTCCTAACTAAGGGCAACATAAATAAGTGACTTATTCTCTTAACAAAATGCTGGGTCACTTTCTATAATTGACCCAGTCAATCTGCCAACATCTTGTATTGAAAAGCTCCAGCTGATAATGATGAGTCATGAATATTCATGAGCTCCTGACTCTCCCCGCCCACCTGCTGCTGAGTGACAGTTTGTTTCCATAGGAATCAGCAGCAGGTGGGCAGGGGAGTGGCTATAGCTCTGAATTAAATATACGCTGGACTCGATGACCTCACGCCGGACTCGAATCAGCTCATTAGCATGCGGCATGCGGCATCTTTGTGTGTATATTATGAGGTAACCATCTGTCACACCAGTAAGTGAATACATCTAAGGTACTTTTTAGTAGTTAATGATTGTATATAATTAGTTAGATTATAATTAAATATCCACATGACAGGTTCCCTTTAAGGATAAATGGGAGAGCTTCAAATCCACATTGAGTAATTGCACAAATGTTTTTATTCCTTTAGGTAACAAGTATAAACGGCTAAAACTAAACCCCCCATGACTTACAGCCACTGTAAAAAGGGCAAAAAAAAGACAAAAAAGGGCATTTAGAAAATACAAATCTGAGGGGTCAGCTCTAGCATTTGAAGTTTACAAAGGGCTTAATAAAATCTGTAAAAAGGAGATAAAATTAGCAGATATACAAAATGAACAGCAGGTGGCAAAAGAAAACAAAACAAATCACCAAAAATTATTTAAATATATAAATGCTAAAAAAAACTAGGTCTGATCATGTAGGTCCCCTAAATAATGGTAAAGGGGGGTAGTCACTGAAGATAAGAAAAAGGCAGAGTTACTAAATATTTTTTTTAGCTCTGTATATACAAAAGAAGAGAAAGGAGCAGATATCTGTGGCACCGGGCTGTTAGTACATCCAGTAATATACTCAACTGGATAACTGTAGATATGGTCCAATATAAGTTAAATAAGGTAAATGTGAACAAGGCTTCGGGTCCAGATGGATTACACACAAGAGTGCTCAAAGAGCTCAGTTCAGTCATTGCTGTGCCCCTGTTTATAATTTTTTAATATTCTCTACATACTGGTACAGTGCCAAGTGATTGGCGCAAGGCAAACATGGTGCCCATATTCAAAAAAGGATCAAGGTCCTCCACAGGTAATTATGGACCAGTTAGTTTAACTTCTGTTGTAGGAAAAATGTTTGAAGGACTCTTAAGAGACTATATACAGGAGTATGTGTAACACCCCAGAGTTGTGTTATGAAACTCTTTTACCCCGCTACAATCTGTTGGTAACATTTGCATTGCCATCTAATGTAATTTCACACAATATTCTCACCTATGTGCATTCTAAGCCTTGTAAATGTCCTTTGTTGTCATTCTTCATGTTCACCATCAGGTGGCAGCAATGTGTACTGGCAAGGACTTAGCTACAGTTTAGTATTTCTGAATAGTTTGTTCCAGTTCAGCTCCCCCCTCTGTGAGGAGGTGTGGAATGTTCCCACATCCTGCGTCATGGGTAGAGAGGGAAGTTAGGTTAGTGTAGCCCACTCCCTGCTAGGGGTAGGGTGTGTGTGTAGGAGCTCCCGGATATAGGAATCCAAAGCCAGGATCTTGTCTCGGCTGAGCCAATTGATCATCATCATCCCCAGCCTGAGCCTTGCGGCCTCAGCTGGTACAAGCAAGCAGCCACCTCCAGTTACAGGAAGAAGTATACCCTGGAACAATAACTGTGAGTAATGTCTAGAGACCCCAGGAGAAGACATATTCCTCCTCAGTAAGTCAGTACCCAAGATAGCAGAAGATAGTAAGCGCAGAAGCCAAATTCCTGCCATATTACAGCGCAACAAGCATACATCCTTTTCCTGCAAAAGCTTCAGGCAAATGATAGAGCAGAAGATAATTTCCTGCCACACATTGCCAATACCTGCTGGGACCAAAGACTATTGCTGTATCTCGCTTGGATGAAAGCTGCAACTAGTAAAGACAAGTTTGAACTTTACCAAAGTGTGGATCTCAATTACTGCTGCTATTTCCTCTATTACTCCTACTAGCACAACATTCATTTTATTGCAAGTGAGCCAGGATCCAGGAGTCCAGCTGTACCCAGGTAGGAGACAACGTTGACACCATTACCACTACCATACAGAGACATTACACCACTCTGGCATTCTTAACCTGGTGCGTGAGTTACAGCACCTTAAATGGCCCTGTGTTAGTACCCTGCGCAAGCTGCAATTGGTGTCACAAACTAAACTATAAACTATCACCTACACCTGACTCTGCCATTGCATAATTGGGTGTCAGTGTGCATACCCGGTACAGAGGAGAGCGACTAAACTGATAAGAGGCATGCATGGAGGTACTTAGTTATGAAAAAGATTAAAATAATTTAATGTATTTAGTCTTGAGAAATGACGTCTAAGGGGGGGACATGATTAACCTATACAAATATATCAATGGGCCATACAAAAAATACGGTGAAAAACTTCCATGTAAAATGCCCTCAAAAGACAAGGGGGCACTGCCTCCGACTGGAAAAGAAAATGTTCAGTCTCCAGAAGCGTCAAAGCTTCTTTACTGTAAGAACCGTGAATCTGTGGAATAGACTCCTCAGGACGCGGTCACAGCAGGAACAGGGACAGTTTTACAAAGGGTTTAGATTAATTCTTAAAAGTGAACAACATTAATGCTTATGAAATTGTTTAGAAATCTTAGTTTAATTTCCTTTTGGGATTCGCATTAGAGATGGCCTTACGGTTCACGGCGAACTTTGCGCGTTCGCGATTCACAGAACATGCAAACATATGGCAATGTCCGCCGGCGCCATATTCTTTTGCATTGCGCCGATCTTTGACCCATGACACACATATCAGGTGGGACAGGACAGCCAATTGAGACATTTCAGCACATAGACACACCTCCACCCTATAACAGAACCCGATCTGGCCGCCATTTTACATTCTGTGTTTTGCCAGTGTAGGGAGAGGTTGCTTTGTGGAGCAGGGACAGGCTGTTAGGAACACCAAACGCTAGCTAATAGGGTCACAAAAGTCCTAGGTGTGCTATCGATCCAAAAAACGGATTGAGGGGTGTGATATACCTATAATATACTTTCTAATATACGCTGCGCCGTGATGCCGCGCGGCGGGTCCATCAGCTGAGGTGGAGGAGGGGTTGGGGCCCGGCATCTGCTTTTATAATGACAACGGGGCCCGTGCAGTGATTGTATTCTACTACACGGGCCCCGCTCACTGTATATATTCTTATCTATAATTGTAGACATTTTTAAATTAAAAAATTCAGGGTAATCAGCGCCTGTATTACTTACAAGCGCTCAGTAGCAGAGAGGAAAGAGGAGGCAGGCCAGGAGGACGGGCGCTGGCAGCGTGAGTCACTGTGTCATGCGCCCACGCCGCCTGCTTCATTCATAACGTCGTAGTGACGTAGTGACTCACGCTGCCAGCGCCCATACTCCCGCCCTGCCTCCTCCCTCCTCTCTGCTACTGAGCACTTGTAAGTAATACAGGTGCTGATTACCCTGAATTTTTATATATTAACAATGCCTACAATTATAGATAAGATTATATACAGTGAGCGGGGCCTGTGTAGTAGAATACAGTCACTGCACTGGCCCCGCTGTCATAAAAAAAAAACACATGCAACCCCCACCCCCTGTATTGGGGGTCATTCAAACTACAGGGACACTGTTAAGGAGGGGATCTGTGGATGACACATAGCATAAGATGCTATATATGTGTCATCCACAGATCCTCCCCATAACAGTGTCATCCACAGATACCCATAACAGTGCCATCCAGAGACCCCAATAAGAGCCATCCAGAGATCCCCATAACAATGTCACCCACAGATCCCCCATAACAGTGTCACCCACAGATCCCCATAACAGTGTCACCCACAGATCCCCCATAACAGTGTCACCAACAGATCCCCCATAACAGTGTCACACACAGATGCCCCATAACAGTGTCCTCAACAGATCCCCCATAATAGTGTCATCCACAGACCACCATTAGTTCAAAACCCACCAAAAGCACACCTTTTGGTTCAAATTTTTTTTTCTTATTTTCCTCCTCAAAAACCTAGGTGCATCTTATATGCAGGTGTGTCTTATAGGGCGAAAAATATGGTATCTGTTTCCAGAAAATACTGATTGAGGGGTGTGATATAACTACTTCCACCAAATATTGATTGAGGCCTGCAATATACCTGCTTCCAGAAAATACTGATTGAGGGGTGTGATATATCCTGCTTCTACCAAATATTGATTAGGGGGTTTTTATATACCGGTTTACACAAAATGCTGATTGAGGGGTGCGATATACCTGCTTCCACAAAATACTGATTAAGGGGATTGATAAACCTGCTTCCAGAAAATATTGATTTAGAGGTGTGATATACATGCTTCCACAAAATATTGATTAAGGGGTTGAATATACCTGCTTCCACAAAATACTGATTGAGGGGTTGAATATACCTTCTTCCACAAAATAATGATTGAAGGGTGCGATATACCTACTTCTACAAAATACAGATTGAGGGTTGCGATATACCTGCTTCCAGGAAATATTCATTAAGGGGTTCTATATACCTGCTTCCACAAAATACTGATTAAGGGGCTTGATATAACTGCTTTCACCAAATATTAATTGAGGCCTACGATATACCTGCTTCCGCAAAATACTGATTAAGGGGTTTGATATACCTGCTTCCACAAAATACAGACTGAGTGGTGCGATATACCTGCTTCCACCAAATATTGATTAAGGGGTTCTATATACCTGCTTCCATAAAATACTGATTGAGGGGTGTGATATACCTTTATCCACCAAATACTGATTGAGGCCTGCGATATACCTGCTTTCACAAAATACTGATTGAGGGGTGTGATATATAAATTCTTCCACCAAATATTGATTAAGAGGTGCAATATACCTGCTTCACCAAAATACAGATTAAGAGGTTTTAATATACCTGCTTCCGCAAAATACTGATTGAGGTGTTCAATATTCCTGCTTCCACAAAATACTGCTTAAGGGGTTTGATATACAGTGTCTTGCAAAAGTATTCACCCCCTTGACTTTTTTCATGTTTTAGGGCCTCACAACCTGGAATTAACATGGATTGTTTGAGGATTTGCATCAATTAATTTACAGAACATGCCCATAACTTTGAAGATTTTTAAGTCTGATCACTGATTTTCTATTGGATTGAGATCTGGGCTGTGACTCGGCCATTCCAACACATTTACATGTTTCCCCTTAAACCACTTAAGTGTTGCTTTAGCCGTGTGTTTGGGGTCATTGCCCTGCTGGAAGGTAAACCTCTGTCCTAGCCTCAAATCACACACAGAGTAGTACAGGTTTTGCTGAATAATATCCCTGTATTTAGCACCATCCATCTTTCCTTCAACTCTGACTAGCTGCTGAAAAACATCCCTACAGCATGATGCTGCCACCACCATGTTTCACTGTGGGGATGGTGTTCTTTGGCTGATGTGATGTGTTGGGTTTGAGCCAGACATAGCATTTTCTTTGATGGCCAAAAAGTTACATTTTAGTCTCCTCAGACCAGAGCCCCTTCCTCCATACATTTTGTCAGACTCCCACATGCCTTTTCGCAAACCCACTACGTGCCTTGTTGTTTTTAGCTGAAAGTAATGGCTTTCTTCTGGCCACTCTGCCATAAAGCCCAACTCTAAGGAGCGTACGGCTTATTGTCGTCCTATGTACAGCTCCTCCAGTCTCTGCTGTAGAACTCTGCAGCTCCTCCAGGGTTACCTTAGATCTCTGTGCTGCCTTTATGATCAATGCCCTCCTTGCCCGGTCTGTGAGTCTAGGTGGGCGGCCGTCTCTTGGCAGGTTTGCTGTTGTGCCATGTTCTTTCCATTTGGTTATGATAGATTTGATGGTGCTCCTGGGGATCATCAAATATTTGAATATTTTTTTATAACCTAACCCTGATTTGTACTTCTCAACAACATTGTCCCTTACTTGTTTGGAGAGTTCCTTGGTCTTCATGGCATTGTTTGGTTAGTGATGCCTCTTGCTTAGGTGTTGCAGCCTTTGGGTATATGTAATTACAGATCATGTGACACTTAGATTGCTCACAGGTAGACATAATTTCACTAATCATGTGACTCTGTACCAGAGCTTTTTTATGGGCTTCCTAACAAAGGGGCTGAATACATACGCACATGCCAATTTTCTGTTTTCTATTTCTAAACAATTGTTTTATTTATATATTTTTCTCATTTCACTTCACCAACTTAGACTATTGTGTTCTGATCCATCACATAACATTCAGATTACCCAAAACATTGAATTTAAGTCTGTAATTTAACAAAATACAAAAAAAGTCAAGGGGAGTGAATACTTTTGCAAGGCACTGTAAATGCACTATGTAGAAAGTATATTACTGGTATATAACACCCCTGCTTCAATAAGTTTTTTTCTGGTTTGCAACTGGTATATTACGCCAGTAGAAATAATTTGTTCCAATAGCATTTGTCACTCTGCGTAGATGCAGTAACACAGCAAAACCACAAACAAATGCTGCACTACCTAAATGCACTATATAGAAAGTATATTATTGGTATATAACACCCCTGCTTCAATCATTTTTTGGGGGGGGCAACTGGTATATCCCACTAGTAGAAATGATTTGTTCCACTAGCGTTTATCATTCTGTGTAGCTGAGGTAACGCAGCAAAATCGCAAACAAATTATGCACTACTTAAATGCACTATATACAGTTGCAAGAAAAGGTATGTGAACCCTTTGGAATGATATGTTACAGCAATAGACAATCACAGTCTGCTTAAACTAATAACACACAAATAATTAAATGTTACCATGTTTTTATTGAACACACCATGTAAACATTCGCAGGTGGGATAAGTATGTGAACCCCTAGACTAATGACATCTCCAAGAGCTAATTGGAGTGAGGTGTCAGCCAACTGGAGTCCAATCGATGAGATGAGATTGGAGGTGTTGGTTACAGCTGCCCTATAAAAACACACACCAGTTCTGGGTTTGCTTTTCACAAGAAGCATTGCCTGATGTGAATGATGCCTCGCACAAAAGAGCTCTCAAAAGACCTACGATTAAGAATTGTTGACTTGCATAAAGCTGGAAAAGGTTATAAAAGTATCTCCAAAAGTCTTGCTGTTCATCAGTCCACGGTAAGACAAATTGTCTATAAATGGAGGACGTTCAGCACTGCTGCTACTCTCCCTAGCAGTACTGGCAAAATATTCTGTGGACAGATGAAACCAAAGTTTAGTTGTTTGGAAGAAACACACAACACTATGTGTGGAGAAAAAGAGGCACAGCACACCAACATCAAAACCTCATCCCGACTGTGAAGCATGGTGGTGGGGGCATCATGGTTTGGGGCTGCTTTGCTGCGTCAGGGCCTGGACGGATTGCTATCATTGAAGGAAAAATGAATTGCCAAGTTTATCAAGACATTTTGCAGGAGAACTTAAGGCCATCTGTCCACCAGCTGAAGCTCAACAGAAGATGGGTGTTGCAACAGGACAACGACTCAAAGCATAGAAGTAAATCAACAACCAAATGGTTTAAACAGAAGAAAATACACCTTCTGGAGTGGCCCAGTCAGAGTCCTGACCTCAACCTGATTGAGATGCTGTGGCATGACCTCAAGAAAGCGATTCACACCAGACATCCCAAGAATATTGCTGAACTCAAACAGTTCTGTAAAGAGGAATGGTCAAGAAATACTCCTGACCGTTGTGCACGTCTGATCTGCAACTACAGGAAACGTTTGGTTGAAGTTATTGCTGCCAAAGGAGGTTCAACCAGTTGTTAAATCCAAGGGTTCACATACTTTTTACACCTGCGCTGTGAATGTTTACATGGGGTGTTCAATAAAAACATGGTAACAGTTAATTCTTTGTGTGTTATTAGTTAAGCAGACTGTGATTGTCTATTGTTGTGACTTAGATGAAGATCAGATCACATTTTATGACTAATTTGTGCAGAAATCCATATCATTCCAAAGGGTTCACATACTTTTTCTTGCAACTTTAGAAATAATATTATTGGTATATAACACCCCGCTTCAATCAGTTTTTTTTTGGGGGGGCAACTGGTATATCACACCAGTAGAAATTATTTGTTCCAATAGCGTTTGTCCCTCTGTATAGCTGCGGTATCGCAGCAGAACCGCACACAACTGCTGCACAATACAAATGTACTATAATATACTTTCTATGTTAGAAATATATTATAAGTATATTACACCCCTCTATATCACACCTATCGATAGCACACCTATACCAGTCCTTAAAAGGACTTTTGTGGCCCTATTAGATAGCATTTGGTGTCCCTAACAGTCTGTCCCTGCTGCACACAGCAACCTCTCCCTACACTGGCAAAAGACTGAATATAAAATGGCGGCCAGATCAGGTTTATTTATAAGGTAGGGGGTATGTCCATGTGCTGAAACATCTCAATTGGCTGTCCTGTACCACCTGATGGCTGTGTCATGGGTCAAAGTTCTTCACAATGTAAAAGAATATGGCACCGACGGACATCGCCATATATTCGGCCGTTCGGCGAACCGCGAACGAGCAAAGTTCGCCGCAAAACGACCGCCAGGCGAACTGCAAGGCCACCTCTATCTACAAGTGCCACTTAAGTGCCATCTAATCAGCAACCATACCTCATCATTTGGTGACTGATTCATCTATCTATCAAAATTTGGTCTTTGTCACGATCACTCAGATTCCTAAAAAATTTTCCTGCTTTCAACACAACTTCAAGAAATGACTGTTAACTTGCTGCCTGATATATCTCACTTTTTGAAAGGCACAATTGTCGCCGAAAGCTTGATGTGATTCACTTCAATAATGGTTTTAATGTTATGGAAGATCTATATACACGTTATGCCAAAGCAAAATATTTGTCATGGGAAACATTTTTACCATCCCAGTGAGTGTGGAATACTTTTAGAGAAAAAAATCCCCTAAAACATTTGGGCCTTATATTATAGACATGTGAGCCTTAAATAGACACCGTTAGGACAGGAGATGTCTTCACCAGGAGAAGAAGAGCAGTAAAGGGTTTTATGCAATATTCAGGTCGTTGGCACTTCCAGTAGTACGGAGCTTCTCGAGCACCAGGTTTATGGGACATGAGTTAATATTGATTTGATGTTCTCATTTTGTAACAACTTGCAAGTGTTATCTGAGAAAGTACAGATATCCCGGGAAGAGCGAGAGTCAGAAGAGCAGAGATGGTGGCACTTTGAATCCTGATGAGATGATTAATAAACTCACACAGGAAGGTTGGGGAAGACGATTACCAGAGAGATGTGCGCAGCTTAAACAGGGCTGAATTATTGAATTTACTTCCCGCAGTCAAAGACAACAACAGCTCTACACATTGAAATCAGATAAAGTATATTACAGACTCCTGGCAGGAAATGCCACCAGTGCTGATGGTCTCTCCGTGTGTCTGAAAATACGTTGCTTGTATAGGATGGAACATAATAAAAGCCATCCTGACTCTATATTGATACGATAGCGCGATATATATGTGGCGCCAACAAACCATAATACATATTCATCAAAGTATAGAAGTGTAGTGCGGAAACGGCAAAAGTCAGGGATGAGCCATAGAAGAAGGTTGAAGACCATGCCTACAGAAAAGCAGAACACAACCAAAGTAGCTGAGAGGGGTGTGGACTGTATATGTGAATGGCGGCCGTGATGGCATCTAGCAAACAGCATGACCAAAGTGTCAGGTGAAAGCTGGGTTCCCTTAGGGTATGGCCACTTGGTCAGGTTTTCTGATGCAGTTTTGGAAGCTGAAATCAGGAGTAGATCATAAAAGGAGAGAAATTTTAAAGGACAGATATGACTTTATGGCTTTCAAAACTACCTGCAGAAACCTGATTGTGTGGCTGTACCCCTAGAGAGGAAGCATAAGGTAAGTGTCAATGGGCTGAAGAAAGATCCAAGGCCCCTACATGTGCATGGAAATTTGGGAACACTGAAGCAGAAGGAGAAGATATACCCTAGGCATGTGTGATAATTGCAAGTGACCTGCAGACACCTGAGGCATAAGGGTCAAATATCACACATAGATCAATGAGGTACCTTTTCGGACTAGCACTAATATAGCGTTATGGACTGCAATATACAGCATGGACTGTAAGTAGGTAAAGAGAGAGTGCCTCTACGTGAGTACCAATATGTTGTTTGTGCCTCTGGACTGCAGATGTGTAACCTCCAAGAGTATATGCCCTTCTAAAGACTGCCACCATTAAGCATACTGTGTATTTAAGAGACTTGTGAATATGTGGTTATATAATGTCTTAAAATACCATTCCCTACTGTTTTGCAAGCATGTGCATGCATTATGTAGTGAAGTGAATTCTGCTGCAAATGGAGATTTCTTGCCTCTGCCAGCCTTATTTCATGGTCCGTTATTGGCTACAGTGGACACATGCCCTTCGTCAGGAGGTCACTGTTGCAGTAGAAATTAGATAATGGTGGGAGGCCAGGCATACTTGAAGTGGGAGTTGTGGGCAAGCGTTGAGTGTAACATGTTTTTTTCACCTGAAAACCCAATCCCATTATGAGGTGCTGGAAAATAAATTTGCTAAACCAACCCCCACCCTGACATATCTTGAAAATTCTACATAGCTTTCAAAATAGTAAGGAAGTAGTCCACAAGCTGTAATATGTGATAAAGAAGTTGGAAGGAAACACGGATCATCAACCAGTCCATGGACCATGAATGATTCACATCGGCTCTGAAGACTCTACAGCTTCTGAAGTTCACTTGCAAGGTTTATCTTTTAAAGGATTCTGTGAAATATGGAATATAAAAGGCTCGCGCAGAACAAGGGAAGGAATCTGAAAGTTCATTAGCATCAGAGAGGACAGAGTTTGGCATGTGATAAAGGTCTGAAGACACGGAGGAAACACCAGCGCAGCACATAATGTTATGAGCTCCTCGCTTCCCCAATCATTTTCTGATGGCTAATCACAATTTCCTTAAAATAAAATCATCCCCCCTTCACCCCCCCACTAAGTGTTCCTTCATTCCTTTTTCTTTCTGCATTTATTAAAATTAAGCTTTATAAACAGTATAAACAGCATGCATTCAGTTCCATTTGAATTTGAATCTGGGAATATTAACTCTGTGCTACATTACTTACTTATACAGTATATAATAATGTAATAATCATCTATCTACATCTGTCTATCTATCTCATATCTATCTATTTAAGAGCCTGGAGAGGAAGAAAGGGAGCAATCATCCTAGAGGAAGCTGAGACTGAGGAATTGTGTGAGCAGAGGATCTGTCGGCATCCAGGTATGGGAGCATACCTCGGTGACCAGATCTGCAGTTAAGTGAAGCTGATCATGTCCAAGACCCTTATCCTGTCCAGAAGAAGGAGGATTGCTGCCAGGAACGCTGATGAGAGATGAGGAGCAAAGCAACATATACTGAGGTACCGCATGCTTGTTGGAGAGACATTTGTTTGGTTCACAGCAATGGCATACATACAAGGGTCGCTGTTGCGACCGGGCCCAACACTCCGCCGCTTCACTTGAGAGCGTACAGTGTCAGGACGTACTGCGCGCACTATGACCGCTGTCAGGTGACAGTGCAGCACCGGCTGGGAAGACAGACAGAGATGCGGAGCGCGACTTCTGCCGGAGGCCCAAAGAGGAGAAATAACCCTGCAGTGTACAACAGGTAAGTATTGGGGCCTGGGGGAATCTGGATCACTCTAGCCTGCCGCTGCTGATTGATGGGGGCTGAGCGGGGGTCTTTGGGCTGATCTGAGGTCTGATGGGGGCTTAGTGGGGGTCTTATGGGGGTCTTTGGGCTGATCTGAGGTCTGATGTGGGTGGAGTGGGGGTCTTTGGGCTGATCTGAGGTCTAATGGGGCTGACTGGGGGTCTTTGGGCTGATCTGAGGTCTGATGGGGCTAAGTGGGGGTCTCATGGGGGTCTTTGGGCTGATCTGAGGTCTGATGGGGGCTGACCGGGGGACCTGGGGGTCTTTGGGCTAATCTGAGTTCTTATGGGGGCTGAGTGGGGGTCTTTGGGCTGATCTGAGGTATGATGGGGGCTAAGTGGGGGTCTGATGATGATGGGGGTCTTAGGGCTGATCTGAGGTCTTATGGGGGCTGAGTGGGGGTCTCATGGGGGTCTTTGGGCCGATCTGAGGTCTGATGGGGGCTGAGTGGGGGTCTTTGGGCTGATCTGAGATATGATAGGGGCTGAGTGGGGGGCTGATGATGATGTGAGTCTTTGGGCTGATCTGAGGTCTGATGGGGGCTGAGTGGGGGTCTTTGGGCTAATTTGAGGTCTGATGGGGTCTAACTGGGGGTCTTTGGGCTGATCTGAGGTCTTATGGGGGCTGATGGGGGTCTTTGGGTTGATCTGAGGTCTGATGGGGGCTGAGTAGGGGCCTGATGATGATGGGGGTCTTTGGGCTGATCTGAGTTATGATGGGGGCTGAGTGGGAGTCTTTGGTCTGATCTGAGGTCTGATGGGGGATGACTGGGGGTCTTTGGGCTGATTTGAGGTCTGATGGGGGGTCTTTGGGCTGATCTGAGGTCTGATGGGGGTCTTTGGGCTGATCTGAGGTCTGATGGGGGCTGAGTTGGCTGATATGAGGACTCTCTGCAGTGGCACAGAGACTCACTGAAGCCAGAAGCAGCCATTTTAGTCAGATTACAGCCACTCTGCCACTTTGGCTCTATTCTGACTGAAATGGCTGCTGCTGGCCTCCATCTATCTGCCACTGCTGCTCTTAGGGTGACCAGACATCCGGTTATGAGACTCCTGGTCCGTCCCAAGGCCAGGAAGGATGGCCAGAAGTCCCCCTTTTTTGTTGTTATGGATGATGGAATGGCGGGTCCAGCTCAGGCATGGTCACTTAAAGTACCAATGGCAGGGGGCAGGGCCTGGCAGCATGTCCGGATCATACTGCGCGCTTAAGTGACGTCACAAAGTCCGGAAGGAAGTTGGGAACAGAGGAGCGCGGGAGCCACTGCTAGTCTGCCACTGCCCACTTTCCCAGTAGTCTGACTCTATACTACAGTCACTCACCCCACCTTCTCTCTCTCTCTGCCATACATTTCGGCCAGCCGGAGCCAGGCTCAGGTGCAGAACTTATTCAGTCATCCAGAGCCCACACTGAGCCCAGCCAGCCTCCAGCATTCAGCCTTGCCAGTTGTCACAGACTATCAGCGGGTCGATTCAGCAGCTTTCAGCCAGAGCCAGCTCAGGTAAGAGTTACTATCTGGCCTTGGTATATTCTGTATATTATTATATGTGAGCTGGCCTGGTATAAGTTATAACTCTTCTGGTATATTAAGATGTATAACTTATACCAGCTGTACATATATAATCATATACAGGAGATACCCAGGTTATATCATCAGCATGGTCCACTATATCACTATATACAAGAAGATGTTATACCGTATATCATCCTCTTGTATATAGTGATATACAGTATATTATATATATATATATATATACACAATTGCAAGAAAAAGTATGTGAACCCTTTGGAATGATATGGATTTCTGCACAAATTGGTCATAAAATGTAATCTGATCTTCATCTAAGTCACATCAATAGACAATCGCAGTCTGCTTAACCTAATAACACACAAATAATTAAATGTTACCATGTTTTTATTGAACACACCATGTAAACATTCACAGTGCAGGTGGGAAAAGTATGTGAACCCTTGGATTTAATAACTGGTTGAACCTCCTTTGGCAGCAATAACTTCAACCAAACGATTCCTGTAGTTGCAGATCAGATGTGCACAACGGTCAGGAGTAATTCTTGACCATTCCTCTCTACAGAACTGTTTCAGTTCAGCAATATTCTTGGGATGTCTGGTGTGAATCGCTTTCTTGAGGTCATGCCACAGCATCTCAATCGGGTTAAGGTCAGGACTCTGACTGGGCCGCTCCAGAAGGCGGATTTTCTTCTGTTTAAGCCTTTCTGTTGTTGATTTACTTCTATGCTTTGAATCGTTGTCCTGTTGCAACACCCATCTTCTGTTGAGCTTCAGCTGGTGGACAGATGCCCTTAAGTTCTACTGAAAAATGTATTGATAAACTTGGGAATTCATTTTTCCCTCGATGATAGCAATCCATCTAGGCCCTGACACAGCAAAGCAGCCCCAAACCATGATGCCCCCACCACCATACTTCACAGTCGGGATGATGTTTTGATGTTGGTGTGCTGTGCCTCTTTTTCTCCACACATAGTGTTGTGTGTTTCTTCCAAACAACTCAACTTTGGTTTCATCTGTCCACAGAATATTTTGCCAGTACTGCTGTGGAACATCCAGGTGCTCTTGTAAAACGTGCAGCAATGTTTTTTTTGGACAGCAGTGGCTTCCTCTGTGGTATCCTCCCATGAAATCCATTCTTGTTTAGTGTTTTACGTATCGTAGATTCACTAACAGGGATGTTAACATATGCCAGAGACTTTTGTAAGTCTTTAGATGACACTCTAGGATTCTTCTTCACCTCATTGAGCAGTCTGCGCTGTGCTCTTGCAGTCATCTTTACAGGACGGCCACTCCTAGGGAGAGTAGCAGCAGTGCTGAACTTTCTCCATCTATAGACAGTTTTTTCTTACCGTGGACTGATGAACAGCAAGGCTTTTGGAGCTACTTTTATAACCCTTTACAGCTTTATGCAAGTCAACAATTCTTAATTGTAGGTCTTATGAGAGCTCTTTTGTGCGAGGCATCATTCACACGAGGCAATGCTTCTTGTGAAAAGCAAACCCAGAACTGGTGTGTGTTTTTTATAGGACAGGGCAGCTGTAACCAACACCTCCAATCTCATCTCATTGATTGGACTCCAGTTGGCTGACACCTCACTCCAATTAGCTCTTGGAGATGTCATTAGTCTTGGGGTTCACATACATTTTCCACCTGCACTGTGAATGTTTACAACCTATATGTTTAGGTAGAGCCCAGACGGGCAGGAGTTTATTTTTGGTTTGGTTTATGTTTTGTGGTGCTGGACCTTCACCTTACCCAGTGAATCATAACTGGGGTTGCCTGTATTGCCGGAGTGTGATAAAAAAAGCAACACTTGGACTTTAACTCTGTGGTCTGCAAGAGAATCTGTCATCGCCGCCCTACCTGAGGGTTGTCGTGTATATAAAGCAAATGCTTTATATAAGTATAAAAAAAATTACGGATCAAAAGAAAAATTATTCAAACGATATTGACCCGCGAGATGGACATAAACATCTAAAAAAAAAAGTTCAATCAAGAACCTGATTATTTTGTGCAATCAGTAAAACAGGGTAAAAATGTCTATGCAAAAATATAAATGGTTTATTATACAATAGATTAAAATACAATCAAAATTTTAATCGACATAAATTTCAATAATATACAATGATATGCAGTACCCAGAATTCACCACTATATGGTACCAACAAAACACTACTCAACCAACACACGAATATTATGCAATACGGCTTTAAAATTGTGAGAGATATACAATCAATGGATTATTTGGAAAACTCAATCAGATAGGAGCCCTTTCTCTGCCCCAAAATGATGACCAAATCTCAGATAATGGTAGTATAGCAACAAAACTTATAAATTATTGGCTTGATATCAAACTAGGGAATATAAAGATTCCCAACAGAGAGTTTCTCCAATATTATCCCCTTTATTCAGTTATATGCATCGTAACTGAAATCAGAGAGAATACCGATGTAGCAACTAACGTTACACGTCCGCAAATGAGCGGGTATCTGGCTAAGTATCAAGCCAATTAATTTAGATCAATACTACAACAAAAAACTAAATATACACTCACCTAAAGAATTATTAGGAACACCATACTAATACGGTGTTGGACCCCCCTTTGCCTTCAGAACTGCCTTAATTCTACGTGGCATTGATTCAACAAGGTGCTGATAGCATTCTTTAGAAATGTTGGCCCATATTGATAGGATAGCATCTTGCAGTTGATGGAGATTTGAGGGATGCACATCCAGGGCACGAAGCTCCCGTTCCACCACATCCCAAAGATGCTCTATTGGGTTGAGATCTGGTGACTGTGGGGGCCATTTTAGTACAGTGAACTCATTGTCATGTTCAAGAAACCAATTTGAAATGATTCGAGCTTTGTGACATGGTGCATTATCCTGCTGGAAGTAGCCATCAGAGGATGGGTACATGGTGGTCATGAAGGGATGGACATGGTCAGAAACAATGCTCAGGTAGCCCATGGCATTTAAACGATGGCCAATTGGCACCAAGGGGCCTAAAGTGTGCCCAGAAAACATCCCCCACACCATTACACCACCACCACCAGCCTGCACAGTGGTAACAAGACATGATGGATACATGTTCTCATTCTGTTTACGCCAAATTTGGACTCTACTATTTGAATGTCTCAACAGAAATTGAGACTCATCAGACCAGGCAACATTTTTCCAGTCTTCAACAGTCCAATTTTGGTGAGCTCGTGCAAATTGTAGCCTCTTTTTCCTATTTGTAGTGGAGATGAGTCGTACCCGGTGGGGTCTTCTGCTGTTGTAGCCCATCCGCCTCAAGGTTGTGCGTGTTGTGGCTTCACAAATGCATTGCTGCATACCTCGGTTGTAACGAGTGGTTATTTCAGTCAACGTTGCTCTTCTATCAGCTTGAATCAGTCGGCCCATTCTCCTCTGACCTCTAGCATCAACAAGGCATTTTCGCCCACAGGACTGCCGCATACTGGATGTTTTTCCCTTTTCACACCATTCTTTGTAAACCCTAGAAATGGTTGTGCGTGAAAATCCCAGTAACTGAGCAGATTGTGAAATACTCAGACCGGCCCGTCTGGCACCAACAACCATGCCACGCTCAAAACTGCTTAAATCACCTTTCTTTCCCATTCTGACATTCAGTTTGGAGTTCAGGAGATTGTCTTGACCAGGACCACAACCCTACATGCATTGAAGCAACTGCCATGTGATTGGTTGACTAGATAATCGCATTAATGAGACATAGAACAGGTGTTCCTAATAATTCTTTAGGTGAGTGTACATTACCCAAGGGTCAAGTGATGTGCAGAGTCTTGGGGCAACCAGCTCTCAAGATGTTTTCCCGAATATCTAAATGTTTCTCCAGAGATCTATAATCAAAATGTTTCTTTGTTAGTTTTTTTCCTTTCTCTCCTTTTTTTTAATTTCTTTTTGGTATCTGGTTTCTTAACTCAAAACTTATCAGATCAACACACCCTCCTAGTTTGGAACTTTCCAATCATTGTTGGATGGGTGTGTGCATTGATAAGGAGCGTGATGTCATAATGCTACCCAGAATGCACTTTTGCGACTGATGTAGTATTAACTGCTCATATCTAGGAGGCACTGTTATATAAGCAATAAGCATCATACTATTAAGGGTTAACTCATACATGCCTGATATTTTCAATACTACACACCTCTGACATCTGGAGTCCTTGTCTTAGAGCCGAGGGACAAACTTTGATACATGAATGTATACTTTGAGGAACATCTAGACAATTCTCACACTGTGGAATTCATGTTTAGATAGGAAAAACAATGAAGCCTCAGAATCTACAGGTGCCGTGTATCTTCTAACCGTCTAAATGTATAATATATTGTTACAATAACACTAGCTTTTGAACGGCACAGTATTCTTCTCATGGACTTACTTTGGCCTACATGAAAATTTCATACAAAACAGTGAATATAAATCAACATTGCTCTTAAAGGCAATAAATACCCATTATAATTAAAATAAGTAGATTTAACTGTTTACACTTATGAAAAGGCACAACAGAGTGTAACCCCTTACTATATATATATACTTACACACATACATACACACACACATGCGCCAGCGGTGGGGGGTGAAGGAAGGTTGGGGAGGGGGCGTTGACGGGAAGGGGGCCCCATGGATCAGTTTTGCAACGGTGCCCCATGGATTGTGTGTACGCCACTGGTTCACAGTCACGAGCAGATGCAGAGCAGACCCAGGTCGGTAAGATTGTGCACTCTCCTCACCACAATGTTGGCGCCTAGAGAGTGAGACCAGGCCTGTAGTCAGTTAGATAGGATTTCTGTTTGCGTCAGGCCACAAGTGTTGCTGGCTGTTCATTGCAAGGACTCAAGCCAAGCTGGCGTTTTGTTCCGAATAAATACTTGGGCACATGACGTGCTACAGGACAAGTTATGGGAGGGGGAATTCTGTAGAGCACTGTAAGATTGTAGGCTGTTGCGCTGCACTGCAGGCTAGCCCGTACCACGCACCCAAACAGTTCTTCTTGATTTTTTTTAGGGTAATAACAGGTAAGGTGTGGTTGTTTAGTTGTGCCCGCCAGCAAGTAATTTACCACATCTTGCTCCTGCATCCATCGGAGGTTGCCGCGCTGGGCTGCACAAGGGTTTCAGCCTTTGGGTTGGGTGTATGTAAATGTATTGTATGTTCCCATCATTTGTGGTCGTGCTCATTACCACGTTTAAATAAAATACTGTTTTGGCAAAAGCTGGTGTTGGAGATGCTTTCCTCATTTGTGACTTCGCTGTATCCTAGGGAGCTCACCCCGGTACATGGCTTACACTATCTATCTATCTATCTTATAGCTATCTTTTCTTATCGTCCTTCAGGCTTCACAACACAAAGGGTTAATGTCTTGCTCCTCCCGTCTAGGACAGAAGATAAATCATTAGTAAATCAGACTAATTAACCCCCCTATAAAGGAGGGCACACCCACTAGGGAGATGTGTTTTTTTTCTTCTGTCTAGGACAATGAAGCTCACACATACAGAGGCTCCTGCGGCTGTGAAGGCCGGTATGGCTGCTAGGCCTGATATTATAGAGCTGGAAGTGGTTTCCAGAGTATCATATGAGGTGCTGGAAGTGAGTCCAGAGTTATATGCATGTTAAGGTGCAGGAAGTGGTTTGCAGGGTTTATTTTCCCCATCGAGTGTTCTATGGGATGATTGAGCTGAGTTTTATCTTGCAATGTTCCTGGTGAGTTTCTCATATGCAGCGGGTGTTCCCTACAAACTATCAATGCATGTTTCAGGGCGTGTCCCTGTGAGAAGTGCTGGTTTGGCTGTTATAAGCACTGTTCTTACCTTCAGGCCTGCAGGCAGTGTCTCCATCTCAGGAGCCATTTTGGAGAAGAAGTATACAGGTGCAGCTGAGCTAAACCTGATGGGTAACATGTCAAGTAAAAAATGGCACAAGAGGTTAACTAACTCTTTCAATGTATTTCAATAGTTTCTCACAAAATGGTATGAGATAACTCTGTGCCTTGTGTTATCAGAGTTGTTTTTAGCTCAGCTACATCTGTGGCTCTGCACAGTGTGAGATCTTACTGCAGCAGCAGAATTAAGGATCCTGTGTCCTGGAATGGCTCATATGTAACTTGTATATGTGAGCTAAGTTATATGTTACAGATACAGAACTCTGCAAAGAATCTCATAAAGCTAATGTTAGTATGTGCACCAACTGGGGACAATGTAGGAGATGTGTGCACCAACTGGGGACAATGTAGGAGATGTGTGCACCAAATGGGGACAATGTAGGAGATATGTGCACCAACTGTGGACAATGTAGGAGATGTGTGCACCAACTGTGGACAATGTAGGAGATGTGTGCACCAACTGTGGACAATGTAGGAGTTGTGTGCACCAACTGTGGACAATGTAGGAGTTGTGTGCACCAACTGTGGGCACAGTGTGAGATCTTACTGCAGCAGCAGAATTAAGGATCCTGTGTCCTGGAATGGCTCATATGTAACTTGTATATGTGAGCTAAGTTATATGTTACAGATACAGAACTCTGCAAAGAATCTCATAAAGCTAATGTTAGTATGTGCACCAACTGTGGACAATGTAGGAGATGTGTGCACCAACTGTGGACAATGTAGGAGAGGTCTGCACCAACTGTGAACAATGTAGGAGACGTCTGCAGTGTACCAAATGTGGACAATGTAGGAGATGTGTGCACCAACTGTGGACAATGTAGGAGATGTGTGCACCAACTGTGGACAATGTAGGAGTTGTGTGCACCAACTGTGGACAATGTAGGAGATGTGTGCACCAACTGTGGACAATGTAGGAGATGTGTGCACCAACTGTGGACAATGTAGGAGATGTCTGCACCCAACTGTGGACCATGTAGGAGATGTCTGCACCAACTGTGGACAATGTAGGAGACGTCTGCACCAACTGTGGACAATGTAGGAGTTGTGTGCACCAACTGTGGGCAATGTAGGAGACGTCTGCACCAACTGTGAACAATGTAGGAGACGTCTGCAGTGCACCAAATGTGGACAATGTAGGAGATGTGTGCACCAACTGTGGACAATGTAGGAGATGTCTGCACCAACTGTGGACAATGTAGGAGATGTCTGCACCAACTGTGGACCATGTAGGAGACGTCTGCACCAACTGTGGACAACGTAGGAGACGTCTGCACCAACTGTGGACAATGTAGGAGACGTCTGCACCAACTGTGAACAATGTAGGAGACGTCTGCAGTGCACCAAATGTGGACAATGTAGGAGATGTCTGCACCAAATGTGGTTTCCAGAGGAAGTTAGTAGAGATACAGTCCAGTCGAATCTTCTGGTTCAAACAGGCCTACAGCATCCACACCAGAGATGTTTTAGCTTACAGCCTGGAATCAGCTGAACAAGACAAGCTTCATCTACTGGTCATTGGAGTCCCAGGGTCCTTCAGGTTGGCTGAACAGCTGTTTATAGAGAAGTATAAAAGCCAGCAAGCCCACACTGTTTGGATTAAGAATACTATTACAGTTATCAGGTGGAGTTACAGCACACTCAACTCCGTCCACTTAGTCGCTTGGGCGGAGAAAAGGGGGGGGGGGGAGGCAAATATGCAGGGCCGCTACATGGTCTTCTCCATGCATCTCTACAAAACAATATAAGTTGGATGTATCTGGTGCTGCCGATTCAGACAAGTGATTATTGTTGTGCTGCCTTAAGGACAATAAGGAAAGTCTAAATTTGCTTACCGAAATTTATCTTTCCTTGAGTCCAAAGGCAGCACAAATATCCTTCATAGGGGGGGTTAATTAGTCTGATTTACTAATGATTTATCTTCTGTCCTAGATGGGAGTAGCAAGACATTAACCCTTTGTGTTGTGCTGCCTTTGGACTCAAGGAAAGATATATTTTGGTAAGCAAATTTACATTATCTATCTATTTATCTATCTATCATCTATCTCATATCTATATATCTATCATTTATCATCTATCTCATATCTATCTATCTCATATCTATCTATCTCATATCTATCTATCTCATATCTATCTATCTATCTATCTCATATCTATCTATCTCATATCTATCTATCTATCTATCTATCTATCTATCTATCTATCTATCTATCTCATATCTATCTATCTATCTATCTCATATCTATCTATCTATCTCATATCTATCTATCTATCTCCTATCTATCTCATATCTATCTATCTATCTATCTATCTATCTATCTATCTATCTCATATATATCTATCTATCTATCTATCTATCTATCTATCTCATATCTATCTAGTACAAATAATGTGAGCGGCACAGCAGTAATGAGAAGAAATGGTGTGCCGAGATGATTCAGCATCTAGATAAATAACTTTGAAAAATTCCACGGCACTCCCAAGCAAGTAAATTAAAAGTAGGGTTCCTTAATCACCAAACCGCGACATTTCAGTTCTCTTTCTGGGACTTTTCTCAAGCAGTGATTTTTTTTTTTACAATGACTTGACGCATACAGAACTTCTGCCCCCATGTGTATTAATATAGATGAGATGATGTCAGTAAAGTGTGTAATGAATCCTTCACATTAAATACAATTTATATTAATATTGTAGGACTTAATATTTAACAAACTGGATGGAGAAGTGCAATTGCAAAAAAGGTCGCCCCATTCACACAAAACTATACAAAATGTAGATTAAAATGACCAACACAAAATAGAGAACCCATTTTAATAATTTATTATAGTGTCAGCTTGCATAATTGAAATATTTTTGAAAAAAAGTTTTTTTTCCTAAATAATACTACAAAAGTTAAGAAAATCTCTACCCCCCCCCCCCCCCATATTAACAAAAAGTCTTAGGAGTAAAAACCGTAAATTTCTCACACATAAAAAAGGTAGGGCCATTAAGTCACCACGTGCGCTAAATCGCAAATAAAAGTGTCTGATCACTAAGAGTTAATACTTTGCCTGTTGGATGTGTTATTACCAATTATATTTATTTTGTTGCTCATATTATTATGTGATGAATGGGTCAAGGGAGTGATTGGATTTAAAAAATAAAATTTAAAGTATTTTTTTTAAAATTGTACAAAACTTTCTTAGTTTTTGTCCTCTCTAGGGATTTGAAGCTGAGATCCCAGCATGTATTGAGTTCAGCCCTATCCTATGACATCTATCTTGTGGACATCTGCTCAGCACTGCACAATTTCATGAAGCTTAGGCAATCCGATAATGGAGGGAGACCCTCCCCATTTAACAGCTCTTAAAGGGAGTCTGTCGCCTCCAAAATCGGTTTCAAAGACTTCCTGCAGCACCTCCAGTGCCCCCTGACTACAATCGGGTGTGCCAGACCCCAGCTCCTGTTTATCCTTTCTGTTAATGAACCAGGAGCTAAACCTGAGTCATTTCTCAGATTTTCTTTTTTTCTTGTATCGAAGAGAAAATTAGCACTTTATACGGCAATCAGGCTTCACGCCAGGTTGACTGCTTCTCTGGTTGTCGCTCCCTGCCACCCACAGGGATTAAACCTGTCAGTCCAGGATTTAAAGTGATATAAAGTGTTAACTTTAAAAACAAATTCACAGCCAATGATGCAAATATGATGCAAATATAACAGTCAGCGCCACGGCGTCCAGTTGTGTCATGAATAAATGCTGAGACAGTCTGCCATACGCAGAAGTCGCTTCATAGACATAGAAATTCCTTATCTGGTCTTGTTTTCTCCTTGCCAATAAGATATAATAAAAGCTCCGTATGGAACAAGGCGGAAAATCACCTGAAACAAAGTCCTCGACATTAACACAGACCAGAATATACATAAAACAGGTAATAAAATGTCGCCTGTGAAGTCCATGCAATAACACAACCAAAGTCACTTATGGTTATAATAGTAGCAAAAATTGGGCAACCAAAAATCAATTTAGATTCACAACAGGAAGGTGGCCCTAAGAGTAGTACTTAACGTTTAATAGTACATAGGTCGAAATATAGCCTATAAGATTGATGATATAAACAATAGCAACAAAAGTGCAGTGAAAACCAATGTGCAAATAGAAACAAGGAACGGTCTTACTGCTTTGCAGGCATGCGGTATCTGGGGGTCCCCAATACAGAGCTGGGTGTCTTTCCCTAGTTGCCCCTACTTGACCTGAGCTATTCTTTATGCCCAGTTAGCGGATCACTCGCCATGATAAGGGCGACCCCTCTGAGCCATCCCTCAAATCTTACTAGGGCTCCTTGCTGTACCCTGTAATGACACAGTCTCCCGGCTCTGCACAGAGGTCAATCGGGATGTGCTGCAGGAGAGTCCCAGATAAACAGAAATGTCCCGACGCGTTTCCTTGGGTATAAACCAAATCATCAGGGGACTGATATACAAAAGGACCAGGTATAGTTATCACCCGAACCTACCGACTTGCCCTACATCGGCTTATTGGTGCTAAATGCCAGCAAGGACCTAAGCAGGAGCGTGTATGGCACCAACCTGCCCAGGCGTCCCACGTGGATGTGCTGGCAAGCACCCTATGGTATATGGAGGGTGAGCAGGGACTGGTGGTCCCCATCCCCCCGGTTTTTAGGGGTTTTGCCCTGGCCCCATTGTAGCAAAAGAAAGGGTGGTTAGGGAGGTTTAGGGGTTAAATTATGGGATCCTCCTTCCAGCGGCTGAGGGGCGGTACAGGAACCCCGGGAGGACATACACTACGTGCAGAATTATTAGGCAAATGAGTATTTTGACCACATCATCCTCTTTATGCATGTTGTCTTACTCCAAGCTGTATAGGCTCGAAAGCCTACTACCAATTAAGCATATTAGGTGATGTGCATCTCTATAATGAGAAGGGGTGTGGTCTAATGACATCAACACCCTATATCAGGTGTGCATAATTATTAGGCAACTTCCTTTCCTTTGGCAAAATGGGTCAAAATAAGGACTTGACAGGCTCAGAAAAGTCAAAAATAGTGAGATATCTTGCAGAGGGATGCAGCACTCTTAAAATTGCAAAGCTTCTGAAGCGTGATCATCGAACAATCAAGCGTTTCATTCAAAATAGTCAACAGGGTCGCAAGAAGCGTGTGGAAAAACCAAGGCGCAAAATAACTGCCCATGAACTGAGAAAAGTCAAGCGTGCAGCTGCCAAGATGCCACTTGCCACCAGTTTGGCCATATTTCAGAGCTGCAACATCACTGGAGTGCCCAAAAGCACAAGGTGTGCAATACTCAGAGACATGGCCAAGGTAAGAAAGGCTGAAAGACGACCACCACTGAACAAGACACACAAGCTGAAACGTCAAGACTGGGCCAAGAAATATCTCAAGACTGATTTTTCAAAGGTTTTATGGACTGATGAAATGAGAGTGAGTCTTGATGGGCCAGATGGCTGGATTGGTAAAGGGCAGAGAGCTCCAGTCTGACTCAGATGCCAGCAAGGTGGAGGTGGAGTACTGGTTTGGGCTGGTATCATCAAAGATGAGCTTGTGGGGCCTTTTTGGGTTGAGGATGGAGTCAAGCTCAACTCCCAGTCCTACTGCCAGTTTCTGGAAGACACCTTCTTCAAGCAGTGGTACAGGAAGAAGTCTGCAAGGTAAGAAAAACATGATTTTCATGCAGGACAATGCTCCATCACACGCGTCCAAGTACTCCACAACGTGGCTGGCAAGAAAGGGTATAAAAGAAGAAAATCTAATGACATGGCCTCCTTGTTCACCTGATCTGAACCCCATTGAGAACCTGTGGTCCATCATCAAATGTGAGATTTACAAGGAGGGAAAACAGTACACCTCTCTGAACAGTGTCTGGGAGGCTGTGGTTGCTGCTGCACGCAATGTTGATGGTGAACAGATCAAAACACTGACAGAATTCATGGATGGCAGGCTTTTGAGTGTCCTTGCAAAGAAAGGTGGCTATATTGGTCACTGATTTGTTTTTGTTTTGTTTTTGAATGTCAGAAATGTATATTTGTGAATGTTGAGATGTTATATTGGTTTCACTGGTAAAAATAAATAATTGAAATGGGTATATATTTGTTTTTTGTTAAGTTTCCTAATAAATATGTACAGTAATAGTCACCTGCACACACAGATATCCCCCTAAAATAGCTAAAACTAAAAACAAACTAAAAACTACTTCCAAAAATATTCAGCTTTGATATTAATGAGTTTTTTGGGTTCATTGAGAACATGGTTGTTGTTCAATAATAAAATTAATCCTCAAAAATACAACTTGCCTAATAATTCTGCACTCCCTGTATATACCCTTGCCCTGCCTTTTGCACTTCCTGTTTTAGTGGAAGCGTCGTGAGGCCGCCACATCATTACTTTGCAATCTAGTAGATAAAGCGCTCTGGGGCTTCATATAGGTAAGCATACGTTCTCATAGGAAGGAAAAGTAACAGGTGTTTCTGAGGTGTGTAAAATACTAGGTAGTGGATGCGAGTCTATTCGGAGGCAAACCGATAAATAAAGAAATAAAGCAGACAGCATTTAGTTATAGGTGGTCCGACTTGAGGTTTATCCACCGGTCTCTACCTAACGACCCCCAATCAGTAAATACCCCCCATTGCAAATTACTCTTTTTATGACAATCAACTATAGTGGATTGAACCTTGGCATGTTAGTGCATCAGACACACCTTGATATGGATCTTTGAAACTATGTGACGTGTATCTTGTGGGGTGGCTGTTCGGGTGCCCGGAAAAGTTTATAACTCCACGTGGGACGCCCGGGCAGGTTAGTGCCATACGCGCCTCTGCTTAGGTCCTCGCTGGCATTTAGCACCAATAAACCAATGTAGGGCAAGTTGATAAGTTCGGGTGATAACCATACCTGGACCCTTTTTATATCAGTCCCCTGATGATTTGGTTCATATCCAAGGAAACGTGTTGGGGAAATTTTGTTTATCTGGGACTCTCCTGCAGCACATCCCGATTGCCTCTGTACAGAGTCGGGAGACTGTGTCCTTACAGGACAGCAAGGAGCCCTGGTTAGATTTGAGGGATTGCTCAGAGGAGTCGCCCTTATCATGGTGAGTGCTCCGCTAACTGGGCATAAAGAATAGCTCAGGTCAAGTAGGGGCAACTAGGGAAAGACACCCAGCTCTGTATTGGGGACCCCCAGATACCGCATGCCTGCAAAGCAGTAAGACCGTTCCTTGTTTCTATTTGCGCATTGGTTTTCACTGCACTTTTGTTGCTATTGTTTATATCATCAATCTTATGGGTTATATTTTAACCTATGTACTATTAAAAGTTAAGTATTACTCTTAGGGCCACCTTCCTGTGAAGTTTATGCCCTAAAACTGATCGTTAGGCACTGCCCAAAGGTTCAGCGATTAGAGCCCCCTAATGAAATAAGCACCATAAATGGAGGGCAGAACATTATATCCACTGCTCCTTTTTTACTTCTGCCACTATTCAATGGGGCAGATCTACAATGCCCAGCACAGTCAGCTACAGTGTGGAGGTGTATTGAACAATGTGGCGACAAGGTTCACCTGTCCCAAAGTCAGCCGTGTACACCATTGTACACTAAGCTTGCCAGGCTATTGATGGTCCAAGCTTAGGATGAGTGACTAATATCAGTTTGATGAGATCTCCAATCGTGGCACCCCCATCGATCATACACCACCACACCATAGCTGTGTTGGGTTTTGCAGCTTTGCCCCATTCACTTGGTGCACAAATCAGAATGGGGCACACAGGCTTAGATAATTTTCATTATTTTCTTGTCTAGAACCCCTATGTTAGGTATACTAGATACCAGTGGGGTATATTAACGTATTCCTGCAAATTGACTTATCATGACATCAGTGTTCTCATCACAATGTATTTCTAATAATGTATCCAACGGATGGCACGGAAGATGTGCTTGTTACACCATTAGCAGAAGGTGGCAACTGTAATATACAGCCAACATCCTACTGCAACTGCCTCTTAGCCTGGCCATATTACCCCTTAGAAGCCACTGTCAATAGTGCCTGCAACATCTAAGGCGGTTGTCTGAGAGAGGGGGTTACTGCTGTCAGGATATAATACTATGCAAGGCACAACTGAATTTCTATGGCAGCCTAGGCTTTGACAAAGGTATTTTTTGCACCAAGGGGCAAAGAAAAACTAACTACTGTACAACCGTTCATGCAAAAACACCCACCATTCACACCCCAAGCTACGATGTTGGGGGAAAAAAATGATACATCCAGTCCTTGAAGGTGTTTTCCAGGAATATTACATTTTAAGGGAAGGTCCTAGCTAGGGATGAGCGAACTCGAACTGTATAGTTCGGGTTCGTACCGAATTTTGGGGTGTCCGTGACACGGACCCGAACCCGGACATTTTCGTAAAAGTCCGGGTTCGGGTTCGGTGTTCGTCGCTTTCTTCGCGCTTTTGTGACGCTTTCTTGGCGCTTTTTGAAAGGCTGCAAAGCAGCCAATCAACAAGCGTCATACTACTTGCCCCAAGAGGCCATCACAGCCATGCCTACTATTGGCATGGCTGTGATTGGCCAGAGCACCATGTGACCCAGCCTCTATTTAAGCTGGAGTCACATAGCGCCGCCCGTCACTCTGCTCTGATTAGCGTAGGGAGAGGTTGCGGCTGCGACAGTAGGGCGAGATTAGGCAGATTAACTCCTCCAAAGGACTTGATTAACTGATCGATCTGCAGCTGTGGATCATTGAGCTGCTGATCCTCAATTGCTCACTGTTTTTAGGCTGCACAGACCGTTTGTCAGTCACATTTTTCTGGGGTGATCGGCGGCCATTTTGTGTCTTGTGGTGCGCCAGCACAAGCTGCGACCAAGTGCATTTAACCCTCAATGGTGTGGTTGTTTTTTGGCTAAAGCCTACATCAGGGTGAAGCTGTCACACCAAGTGCATTTAACCAGCAATAGTCTGTTCATTTTTTGGCCATATACAAAATCAGGGGCAAGCTGCGCCTGTCACCAAGTGCATTTAACCCTCAATGGTGTGGTTGTTTTTTGGCTAAAGCCTACATCAGGGTGAAGCTGTCACACCAAGTGCATTTAACCAGCAATAGTCTGTTCATTTTTTGGCCATATACTAAATCAGGGGCAAGCTGCGCCTGTCACCAAGTGCATTTAACCCTCAATGGTGTGGTTGTTTTTTGGCTAAAGCCTACATCAGGGTGAAGCTGTCACACCAAGTGCATTTAACCAGCAATAGTCTGTTTATTTTTTGGCCATATCCCAGTCTAATTCTGTCACTAAATCCATACCGGTCACCCAGCGCCTAAATACTAGGCCTCAAATTTATATCCAGCTAAATCTGTCCCTAGTGCTGTAGCTGGGCGAGTTATTTAGTGTCCGTTCAAGCACATTTCTTGTTCTGGGTTGAAATACAATTCCCAATTTAGCAATTTCATAATTTAGTGGTTTCTGCTATATCAGAGCTATTTGAAATCTATCCCTAAAAGGGTATATAATATTCAAGGTGCACATTGGGTCATTCAGAATAACTTCACACACACCCGCTACTGTGTATTTCCAAGTCTAATTCTGTCACTAAACCCATACCTGTCACGCAGCGCCTAAATACTAGGCCTCAAATTTATATCCAGCTAAATCTGTCCCTAGTGCTGTAGCTGGGCGAGTTATTTAGTGTCCGTTCAAGCACATTTCTTGTTCTGGGTTGAAATACAATTCCCAATTTAGCAATTTCATAATTTAGTGGTTTCTGCTATATCAGAGCTATTTGAAATCTATCCCTAAAAGGGTATATAATATTCAAGGTGCACATTGGGTCATTCAGAATAACTTCACACACACCCGCTACTGTGTATTTCCAAGTCTAATTCTGGCACTAAACCCATACCTGTCACCCAGCGCCTAAATACTAGGCCTCAAATTTATATCCCGCTAAATCTGTCCTTAGTGCTGTAGCTGGGCGAGTTATTTAGTGTCCGTTCAAGCACATTTCTTGTTCTGGGTTGAAATACAATTCCCAATTTAGCAATTTCATAATTTAGTGGTTTCTGCTATATCAGAGCTATTTGAAATCTATCCCTAAAAGGGTATATAATATTCAAGGTGCACATTGGGTCATTCAGAATAACTTCACACACACCCGCTACTGTGTATTTCCAAGTCTAATTCTGGCACTAAACCCATACCTGTCACCCAGCGCCTAAATACTAGGCCTCAAATTTATATCCCGCTAAATCTGTCCTTAGTGCTGTAGCTGGGCGAGTTATTTAGTGTCCGTTCAAGCACATTTCTTGTTCTGGGTTGAAATACAATTCCCAATTTAGCAATTTCATAATTTAGTGGTTTCTGCTATATCAGAGCTATTTGAAATCTATCCCTAAAAGGGTATATAATATTCAAGGTGCACATTGGGTCATTCAGAATAACTTCACACACACCCGCTACTGTGTATTTCCAAGTCTAATTCTGGCACTAAACCCATACCTGTCACCCAGCGCCTAAATACTAGGCCTCAAATTTATATCCCGCTAAATCTGTCCTTAGTGCTGTAGCTGGGCGAGTTATTTAGTGTCCGTTCAAGCACATTTCTTGTTCTGGGTTGAAATACAATTCCCAATTTAGCAATTTCATAATTTAGTGGTTTCTGCTATATCAGAGCTATTTGAAATCTATCCCTAAAAGGGTATATAATATTCAAGGTGCACATTGGGTCATTCAGAATAACTTCACACACACCCGCTACTGTGTATTTCCAAGTCTAATTCTGGCACTAAACCCATACCTGTCACCCAGCGCCTAAATACTAGGCCTCAAATTTATATCCCGCTGAATCTGTCCTTAGTGCTGTAGCTGGGCGAGTTATTTAGTGTCCGTTCAAGCACATTTCTTGTTCTGGGTTGAAATACAATTCCCAATTTAGCAATTTCATAATTTAGTGGTTTCTGCTATATCAGAGCTATTTGAAATCTATCCCTAAAAGGGTATATAATATTCAAGGTGCACATTGGGTCATTCAGAATAACTTCACACACACCCGCTACTGTGTATTTCCAAGTCTAATTCTGGCACTAAACCCATACCTGTCACCCAGCGCCTAAATACTAGGCCTCAAATTTATATCCCGCTAAATCTGTCCTTAGTGCTGTAGCTGGGCGAGTTATTTAGTGTCCGTTCAAGCACATTTCTTGTTCTGGGTTGAAATACAATTCCCAATTTAGCAATTTCATAATTTAGTGGTTTCTGCTATATCAGAGCTATTTGAAATCTATCCCTAAAAGGGTATATAATATTCAAGGTGCACATTGGGTCATTCAGAATAACTTCACACACACCCGCTACTGTGTATTTCCAAGTCTAATTCTGGCACTAAACCCATACCTGTCACCCAGCGCCTAAATACTAGGCCTCAAATTTATATCCCGCTAAATCTGTCCTTAGTGCTGTAGCTGGGCGAGTTATTTAGTGTCCGTTCAAGCACATTTCTTGTTCTGGGTTGAAATACAATTCCCAATTTAGCAATTTCATAATTTAGTGGTTTCTGCTATATCAGAGCTATTTGAAATCTATCCCTAAAAGGGTATATAATATTCAAGGTGCACATTGGGTCATTCAGAATAACTTCACACACACCCGCTACTGTGTATTTCCAAGTCTAATTCTGTCACTAAACCCATACCTGTCACCCAGCGCCTAAATACTAGGCCTCAAATTTATATCCTGCTAAATCTCTCGTTAACGCTGTCCTGTTGTGGCTGGGAAAGTTATTTAGTGTCCGTCAAAGCACATTTTTTGTTCTGGGTTGAAATACAATTCCCAATTTAGCAATTTCATAATTTAGTGGTTTCTGCTATATCAGAGCTATTTGAAATCTATCCCTAAAAGGGTATATAATATTCAAGGTGCACATTGGGTCATTCAGAATAACTTCACACACACCCGCTACTGTGTATTTCTAAGTCTAATTCTGTCACTAAACCCATACCTGTCACCCAGCGCCTAAATACTAGGCCTCAAATTTATATCCCGCTAAATCTCTCGTTAACGCTGTCCTGTTGTGGCTGGGAAAGTTATTTAGTGTCCGTCAAAGCACATTTTTTGTTCTGGGTTTAAATACAATTCCCAATTTAACAATTTCATAATTTAGTGGTTTCTGCTATATCAGAGCTATTTGAAATCTATCCCTAAAAGGGTATATAATATTCAAGGTGCACATTGGGTCATTCAGAATAACTTCACACACACCCGCTACTGTGTATTTCCAAGTCTAATTCTGTCACTAAACCCATACCTGTCACCCAGCGCCTAAATACTAGGCCTCAAATTTATATCCCGCTGAATTTGAATACAATACATTGGGCCAAATAATATATTTGTTGTTGTGGTGAACCATAACAATGAGAAAAACATCTAGTAAGGGACGCGGACGTGGACATGGTCGTGGTGGTGTTAGTGGACCCTCTGGTGCTGGGAGAGGACGTGGCCGTTCTGCCACATCCACACGTCCTAGTGTACCAACTACCTCAGGTCCCAGTAGCCGCCAGAATTTACAGCGATATATGGTGGGGCCCAATGCCGTTCTAAGGATGGTAAGGCCTGAGCAGGTACAGGCATTAGTCAATTGGGTGGCCGACAGTGGATCCAGCACGTTCACATTATCTCCCACCCAGTCTTCTGCAGAAAGCGCACAGATGGCGCCTGAAAACCAACCCCATCAGTCTGTCACATCACCCCCATGCATACCAGGGAAACTGTCTCAGCCTCAAGTTATGCAGCAGTCTCTTATGCTGTTTGAAGACTCCGCTGGCAGGGTTTCCCAAGGGCATCCACCTAGCCCTTCCCCAGCGGTGAAAGACATAGAATGCACTGACGCACAACCACTTATGTTTCCTGATGATGAGGACATGGGAATACCACCTCAGCATGTCTCTGATGATGACGAAACACAGGTGCCAACTGCTGCGTCTTTCTGCAGTGTGCAGACTGAACAGGAGGTCAGGGATCAAGACTGGGTGGAAGACGATGCAGGGGACGATGAGGTCCTAGACCCCACATGGAATGAAGGTCGTGCCACTGACTTTCACAGTTCGGAGGAAGAGGCAGTGGTGAGACCGAGCCAACAGCGTAGCAAAAGAGGGAGCAGTGGGCAAAAGCAGAACACCCGCCGCCAAGAGACTCCGCCTGCTACTGACCGCCGCCATCTGGGACCGAGCACCCCAAAGGCAGCTTCAAGGAGTTCCCTGGCATGGCACTTCTTCAAACAATGTGCTGACGACAAGACCCGAGTGGTTTGCACGCTGTGCCATCAGAGCCTGAAGCGAGGCATTAACGTTCTGAACCTGAGCACAACCTGCATGACCAGGCACCTGCATGCAAAGCATGAACTGCAGTGGAGTAAACACCTTAAAACCAAGGAAGTCACTCAGGCTCCCCCTGCTACCTCTTCTGCTGCTGCCGCCTCGGCCTATTCTGCTGCTGCCGCCTCGGCCTCTTCCTCCGCCTCTGGAGGAACGTTGGCACCTGCCGCCCAGCAAACAGGGGATGTACCACCAACACCACCACCACCACCTCCGTCACCAAGCGTCTCAACCATGTCACACGCCAGCGTTCAGCTCTCCATCTCACAAACATTTGATAGAAAGCGTAAATTCCCACCTAGCCACCCTCGATCCCTGGCCCTGAATGCCAGCATTTCTAAACTACTGGCCTATGAAATGCTGTCATTTAGGCTGGTGGACACAGACAGCTTCAAACAGCTCATGTCGCTTGCTGTCCCACAGTATGTTGTTCCCAGCCGGCACTACTTCTCCAAGAGAGCCGTGCCTTCCCTGCACAACCAAGTATCCGATAAAATCAAGTGTGCACTGCGCAACGCCATCTGTGGCAAGGTCCACCTAACCACAGATACGTGGACCAGTAAGCACGGCCAGGGACGCTATATCTCCCTAACTGCACACTGGGTAAATGTAGTGGCAGCTGGGCCCCAGGCGGAGAGCTGTTTGGCGCACGTCCTTCCGCCGCCAAGGATCGCAGGGCAACATTCTTTGCCTCCTGTTGCCACCTCCTCCTTCTCGGCTTCCTCCTCCTCTTCTTCCACCTGCTCATCCAGTCAGCCACACACCTTCACCACCAACTTCAGCACAGCCCGGGGTAAACGTCAGCAGGCCATTCTGAAACTCATATGTTTGGGGGACAGGCCCCACACCGCACAGGAGTTGTGGCGGGGTATAGAACAACAGACCGACGAGTGGTTGCTGCCGGTGAGCCTCAAGCCCGGCCTGGTGGTGTGTGATAATGGGCGAAATCTCGTTGCAGCTCTGGGACTAGCCAATTTGACGCACATCCCTTGCTTGGCGCATGTGCTGAATTTGGTGGTGCAGAAGTTCATTCACAACTACCCCGACATGTCAGAGCTGCTGCATAAAGTGCGGGCCGTCTGTTCGCGCTTCCGGCGTTCACATCCTGCTGCTGCTCGCCTGTCTGCGCTACAGCGTAACTTCGGCCTTCCCGCTCACCGCCTCATATGCGACGTGCCCACCAGGTGGAACTCCACCTTGCACATGCTGGACAGACTGTGCGAGCAGCAGCAGGCCATAGTGGAGTTTCAGCTGCAGCACGCACGGGTCAGTCGCACTACAGAACAGCACCACTTCACCACCAATGACTGGGCCTCCATGCGAGACCTGTGTGCCCTGTTGCGCTGTTTCGAGTACTCCACCAACATGGCCAGTGGCGATGACACCGTTATCAGCGTTACAATACCACTTCTATGTCTCCTTGAGAAAACACTTAGGGCGATGATGGAAGAGGAGGTGGCCCAGGAGGAGGAGGAGGAGGAGGAGGAAGAGGGGTCATTTTTAGCACTTTCAGGCCAGTCTCTTCGAAGTGACTCAGAGGGAGGTTTTTGGCAACAGCAGAGGCCAGGTACAAATGTGGCCAGCCAGGGCCCACTACTGGAGGACGAGGAGGACGAGGATGAGGAGGAGGTGGAGGAGGATGAGGATGAAGCATGGTCACAGCGGGGTGGCACCCAATGCAGCTCGGGTCCATCACTGGTGCGTGGCTGGGGGGAAAGGCAGGACGATGACGATACGCCTCCCACAGAGGACAGCTTGTCCTTATCCCTGGGCAGCCTGGCACACATGAGCGACTACATGCTGCAGTGCCTGCGCAACGACAGCAGAGTTGCCCACATTTTAACCTGTGCGGACTACTGGGTTGCCACCCTGCTGGATCCACGCTACAAAGACAATGTGCCCACCTTACTTCCTGCACTGGAGCGTGATAGGAAGATGCGCGAGTACAAGCGCACGTTGGTAGACGCGCTACTGAGAGCATTCCCAAATGTCACAGGGGAACAAGTGGAAGCCCAAGGCCAAGGCAGAGGAGGAGCAAGAGGTCGCCAAGGCAGCTGTGTCACGGCCAGCTCCTCTGAGGGCAGGGTTAGCATGGCAGAGATGTGGAAAACTTTTGTCAACACGCCACAGCTAACTGCACCACCACCTGATACGCAACGTGTTAGCAGGAGGCAACATTTCACTAACATGGTGGAACAGTACGTGTGCACACCCCTCCACGTACTGACTGATGGTTCGGCCCCATTCAACTTCTGGGTCTCTAAATTGTCCACGTGGCCAGAGCTAGCCTTTTATGCCTTGGAGGTGCTGGCCTGCCCGGCAGCCAGCGTTTTGTCTGAACGTGTATTCAGCACGGCAGGGGGCGTCATTACAGACAAACGCAGCCGCCTGTCTACAGCCAATGTGGACAAGCTGACGTTCATAAAAATGAACCAGGCATGGATCCCACAGGACCTGTCCGTCCCTTGTCCAGATTAGACATTAACTACCTCCCCATAACCATATATTATTGGACTCCAGGGCACTTCCTCATTCAATCCTATTTTTATTTTCATTTTACCATTATATTGCGATGCTACCCAAAGTTGAATGAACCTCTCATCTGCCTGTGTGCTAGGCCTAAATATATGCCAATGGACTGTTGCAGTGGTGGCTGACATGAAGCCTGATTCTCTGCTATGACATGCAGACTAATTCTCTGCTGACATGAAGCCAGATTGTCTGTTACGGGACCTCTCTCCTCTGCCTGGGTGCTGGGCCTAAATTTATGACAATGGACTGTTGCAGTGGTGGCTGACGTGAAGCCTGATTCTCTGCTATGACATGCAGACTGATTCTCTGCTGACATGAAGCCAGATTGTCTGTTACGGGACCTCTCTCCTCTGCCTGTGTGCTAGGCCTAAATTTATGACAATGGACTGTTGCAGTGGTGGCTGACGTGAAGCCTGATTCTCTGCTATGACATGCAGACTGATTCTCTGCTGACATGAAGCCAGATTGTCTGTTACGGGACCTCTCTCCTCTGCCTGTGTGCTAGGCCTAAATATATGACAATGGACTGTTGCAGTGGTGGCTGACGTGAAGCCTCATTCTCTGCTATGACATGCAGACTGATTCTCTGCTGACATGAAGCCAGATTGTCTGTTACGGGACCTCTCTCCTCTGCCTGTGTGCTAGGCCTAAATATATGCCAATGGACTGTTGCAGTGGTGGCTGACGTGAAGCCTGATTCTCTGCTATGACATGCAGACTGATTCTCTGCTGTCATGAAGCCAGATTGTCTGTTACGGGACCTCTCTGCTCTGCCTGTGTGCTAGGCCTAAATATATGCCAATGGACTGTTGCAGTGGTGGGTGACGTGAAGCCTGATTCTCTGCTATGATATGAAGACTGATTCTCTGCTGACATGAAGCCAGATTGTCTGTTACGGGACCTTTCTCCTCTGCCTGGGTTCTGGGCCTAAATTTATGAAAATTGACTCTTACAGTGGTGGGTGACGTGAAGCCTGATTCTCTGCTATGATATGAAGACTGATTCTCTGCTGACATGAAGCCAGATTGTCTGTTACGGGACCTTTCTCCTCTGCCTGGGTTCTGGGCCTAAATTTATGAAAATTGACTCTTACAGTGGTGGGTGACGTGAAGCCTGATTCTCTGCTATGACATGCAGACTGATTCTCTGCTGACATGAAGCCAGATTGTCTGTTACGGGACCTCTCTCCTCTGCCTGTGTGCTAGGCCTAAATATATGCCAATGGACTGTTGCAGTGGTGGCTGACGTGAAGCCTGATTCTCTGCTATGACATGCAGACTGATTCTCTGCTGTCATGAAGCCAGATTGTCTGTTACGGGACCTCTCTGCTCTGCCTGTGTGCTAGGCCTAAATATATGCCAATGGACTGTTGCAGTGGTGGGTGACGTGAAGCCTGATTCTCTGCTATGATATGAAGACTGATTCTCTGCTGACATGAAGCCAGATTGTCTGTTACGGGACCTTTCTCCTCTGCCTGGGTTCTGGGCCTAAATTTATGAAAATTGACTCTTACAGTGGTGGGTGACGTGAAGCCTGATTCTCTGCTATGATATGAAGACTGATTCTCTGCTGACATGAAGCCAGATTGTCTGTTACGGGACCTTTCTCCTCTGCCTGGGTTCTGGGCCTAAATTTATGAAAATTGACTCTTACAGTGGTGGGTGACGTGAAGCCTGATTCTCTGCTATGACATGCAGACTGATTCTCTGCTGACATGAAGCCAGATTGTCTGTTACGGGACCTCTCTCCTCTGCCTGTGTGCTAGGCCTAAATATATGCCAATGGACTGTTGCAGTGGTGGCTGACGTGAAGCCTGATTCTCTGCTATGACATGCAGACTGATTCTCTGCTGTCATGAAGCCAGATTGTCTGTTACGGGACCTCTCTGCTCTGCCTGTGTGCTAGGCCTAAATATATGCCAATGGACTGTTGCAGTGGTGGGTGACGTGAAGCCTGATTCTCTGCTATGATATGAAGACTGATTCTCTGCTGACATGAAGCCAGATTGTCTGTTACGGGACCTTTCTCCTCTGCCTGGGTTCTGGGCCTAAATTTATGAAAATTGACTCTTACAGTGGTGGGTGACGTGAAGCCTGATTCTCTGCTATGATATGAAGACTGATTCTCTGCTGACATGAAGCCAGATTGTCTGTTACGGGACCTTTCTCCTCTGCCTGGGTTCTGGGCCTAAATTTATGAAAATTGACTCTTACAGTGGTGGGTGACGTGAAGCCTGATTCTCTGCTATGATATGAAGACTGATTCTCTGCTGACATGAAGCCAGATTCTCTGTTACGGGACCTCTCTCCTCTGCCTGGGTGCTGGGCCTAAATTTATGACAATGGACTGTTGCAGTGGTGGCTGACGTGAAGCCTGATTCTCTGCTATGACATGCAGACTGATTCTCTGCTGACATGAAGCCAGATCCTCTGTTACGGGACCTCTCTCCTCTGCCTGTGTGTGTGCTGGGCCTAAATATATGCCAATGGACTGTTGCAGTGGTGGCTGACGTGAAGCCTCATTCTCTGCTATGACATGCAGACTAATTCTCTGCTGACATGAAGACAGATTCTCTGTTACGGGACCTCCCTCCTCTGCCTGGGTGCTGGGCCTAAATATATGCCAATGGACTGTTGCAGTGGTGGCTGACGTGAAGCCTCATTCTCTGCTATGACATGCAGACTAATTCTCTGCTGACATGAAGACAGATTCTCTGTTACGGGACCTCCCTCCTCTGCCTGGGTGCTGGGCCTAAATATATGCCAATGGACTGTTGCAGTGGTGGGTGACGTGAAGCCTGATTCTCTGCTATGACATGCAGACTAATTCTCTGCTGACATGAAGACAGATTCTCTGTTACGGGACCTCTCTCCTCTGCCTGTGTGTGTGCTGGGCCTAAATATATGCCAATGGACTGTTGCAGTGGTGGGTGACGTGAAGCCTCATTCTCTGCTATGACATGCAGACTAATTCTCTGCTGACATGAAGCCAGATTGTCTGTTACGGGACCTCTCTCCTCTGCCTGTGTGTGTGCTGGGCCTAAATATATGCCAATGGACTGTTGCAGTGGTGGCTGACGTGAAGCCTCATTCTCTGCTATGACATGCAGACTAATTCTCTGCTGACATGAAGACAGATTCTCTGTTACGGGACCTCTCTCCTCTGCCTGTGTGTGTGCTGGGCCTAAATATATGCCAATGGACTGTTGCAGTGGTGGCTGACGTGAAGCCTCATTCTCTGCTATGACATGCAGACTAATTCTCTGCTGACATGAAGACAGATTCTCTGTTACGGGACCTCCCTCCTCTGCCTGGGTGCTGGGCCTAAATATATGCCAATGGACTGTTGCAGTGGTGGGTGACGTGAAGCCTGATTCTCTGCTATGACATGCAGACTAATTCTCTGCTGACATGAAGACAGATTCTCTGTTACGGGACCTCTCTCCTCTGCCTGTGTGTGTGCTGGGCCTAAATATATGCCAATGGACTGTTGCAGTGGTGGCTGACGTGAAGCCTCATTCTCTGCTATGACATGCAGACTAATTCTCTGCTGACATGAAGACAGATTCTCTGTTACGGGACCTCCCTCCTCTGCCTGGGTGCTGGGCCTAAATATATGCCAATGGACTGTTGCAGTGGTGGCTGACGTGAAGCCTCATTCTCTGCTATGACATGCAGACTGATTCTCTGCTGACATGAAGCCAGATCGTCTGTTACGGGACCTCTCTGCTCTGCCTGTGTGCTAGGCCTAAATATATGCCAATGGACTGTTGCAGTGGTGGGTGACGTGAAGCCTCATTCTCTGCTATGACATGCAGACTGATTCTCTGCTGTCATGAAGCCAGATTGTCTGTTACGGGACCTCTCTGCTCTGCCTGTGTGCTAGGCCTAAATATATGCCAATGGACTGTTGCAGTGGTGGGTGACGTGAAGCCTCATTCTCTGCTATGACATGCAGACTGATTCTCTGCTGACATGAAGCCAGATTGTCTGTTACGGGACCTCTCTCCTCTGCCTGTGTGTGTGCTGGGCCTAAATATATGCCAATGGACTGTTGCAGTGGTGGCTGACGTGAAGCCTCATTCTCTGCTATGACATGCAGACTAATTCTCTGCTGACATGAAGACAGATTCTCTGTTACGGGACCTCTCTCCTCTGCCTGTGTGTGTGCTGGGCCTAAATATATGCCAATGGACTGTTGCAGTGGTGGCTGACGTGAAGCCTCATTCTCTGCTATGACATGCAGACTAATTCTCTGCTGACATGAAGACAGATTCTCTGTTACGGGACCTCTCTCCTCTGCCTGGGTGCCGGGGCCTAAATATCTGAGAATGGACTGTTCCAGTGGTGGGTGACGTGAAGCCAGATTCTCTGCTATGGGACCTCTCTCCAATTGATTTTGGTTAATTTTTATTTATTTAATTTTTATTTTAATTCATTTCCCTATCCACATTTGTTTGCAGGGGATTTACCTACATGTTGCTGCCTTTTGCAGCCCTCTAGCTCTTTCCTGGGCTGTTTTACAGCCTTTTTAGTGCCGAAAAGTTCGGGTCCCCATTGACATCAATGGGGTTCGGGTTCGGGACGAAGTTCGGATCGGGTTCGGATCCCGAACCCGAACATTTCCGGGATGTTCGGCCGAACTTCTCGAACCCGAACATCCAGGTGTTCGCTCAACTCTAGTCCTAGCCTACATGGCCTCCTAAAAGATTTATATTGACCTGCTTTCCACCGCTCTATTGCTACAAGCTGGCTCCCATCCCTCAATCTTCCGGTCCCTGACATAGATGTGGTAGTGGCTGAATATATTTTCTAACCACTTGACCGGTGATGTTAAGGTTCTCTTTTTGCTATTTTCAGACAGATGTCCTCTGCAGTGTAGCAGGGAGCACAATGCTCTGATATAGTGTGAATCCAGATCCAGCTCCTGGTAATGAAGCCTCGGCCCCATTAACGTTCCTTTCACAGCACATTGCGCAGCAGGTGACAGACAATTGCCCCCAATACAAATAAATGACATTAAAAAGCAGTTTGCTTCTCAGATCTGTGTATGATAGCGGGTGTCTTGGACTTGGTGGAAATTACCTGAACACCTCCATCTATCAAGCAATTGAAGCTGACTCCCCGTGAGGAATCTCTGTGGATTCACATTTTCTTTTCCTCAAAAACGAAAGGAGCAAAGCAGCGCACATCCAGTAAGGCGTGAAGTGTGTCCTTCTGGGTATAATGACCCCCGTCTCACCTAATGAATGATATACATTTTGGGGATCGATGGCAGATTTCTACTTTTGCAACTTTGTGGTTTTCCATGAGAGAATGTGGTTCCCCTAATAATAAATAAATGTCCTTTCTATTATAAGACCCAAGAGCTCAATGTGTCATCAGATCCCCCATAACAGTGTGTCATCCACAAATCCCCATAACAGTGTCATCCACAGATCCCAATAACAGTGTGTCATCCACAGAGCCCCATAACAGTGTGTCATCCACAGATCCCCCATAACAGTGTCATCCACTTATCCCCCATAACAGTGTCATCCACAGATCCCCATAACAGTGTCATCCACAGATCCCCCCATAACACTGTGTCATCCACAGATGCCCCATAACAGTGTGTCATCCACAGATTCCCCATAACAGTGTCATCCAAAGATCCCACATAACAGTGTCATCCACAGATCCCCATAACAGTGTCATCCACAGATCCCCCCATAACAGTGTGTCATCAACAGATGCCCCATAACAGTGTGTCATCTACAGATTCCCATAACAGTGTAATTCACAGATCTCCCATAACAGTGTTTCATCCACAGATCCCCATAACAGTATCATTTATATATCCCCCATAACAGTGTCATCCACAGATCCCCATAACAGTGTCATCTACAGATCCCCCATAACAGTGTCATCCACAGATCCCAATAAATAATAATAAATAAATGTCCTTTCTATTATAAGACCCAAGAGCTCAATGTGTCATCAGATCCCCCATAACAGTGTGTCATCCACAAATCCCCATAACAGTGTCATCCACAGATCCCAATAACAGTGTGTCATCCACAGAGCCCCATAACAGTGTGTCATCCACAGATCCCCATAACAGTGTCATCCACAGATCCCCCATAACAGTGTCATCCACAGATCCCCATAACAGTGTCATCCACAGATCCCCCATAACAGTGTCATCCACAGATGCCCCATAACAGTGTGTCATCCACAGATCCCCCCATAACAGTGTGTCATCAACAGATGCCCCATAACAGTGTGTCATCCACAGATCCCCCCATAACAGTGTGTCATCAACAGATGCCCCATAACAGTGTGTCATCCACAGATTCCCAAACCAGTGTAATTCACAGATCTCCCATAACAGTGTTTCATCCACAGATCCTTATAACAGTATCATTTATATATCCCCCATAACAGTGTCATCCACAGATCCCCATAACAGTGTCATCCACAGATCCCCATAACAGTGTGTCATCCACAGATCTCCCATAACAGTGTGTCATCCACAGATTCCCCATAACAGTGTGTCATCTACATATCGCCCATAACAGTGTCATCCACAGATCCCCATAACAGTGTCATCCACAGATCCCGCCATAACAGTGTGTCATCCACAGATGCCCCATAACAGTGTGTCATCCACAGATTCCCCATAACAGTGTGTTATCCACAGATCCCCCATAACAGTGCCATCCTCAGACCCCCCATAACAATGTCATCCACAAATCCCCCATAACAGTGTCATCCACATATCCTTCATAACAGTGTCATCCACAGATCCCCCATAACAGTGTGTCATCCACAGATCCCCCATAACTGTGTGTCATCCACCTATCCCCCCATAACAGTGTTATCCACAGATCCCCCATAACAGTGTGTCATCCACATTTCCCCCTATAACAGTGCCATCCACAGATTCCCCATAACAGTGTGTTATCCACAGATCCCCCATAACAGTGCCATCCTCAGACCCCCCATAACAGTGTCATCCACAGATCCCCCATAACAGTGTCATCCACATATCCTCCATAACAGTGTCATTCACATATCCCCCATAACAGTGTCATCCACAGATCGGCCATAACAGTGTGTCATCCACAAACCCCCCATAACAGTGTGTCATGTACAGATCCTCCATAAAAGTGTGTCATCCACGGATCCCCCATAACAGTGTGTCATCCACAGATCGGCCATATAGACAGCCTAGAAACAATAGATGGCTCTACTGACTTCAACCCATAACAATAATATGACGGCTCTAAAGACCCCACCTCTAATGACACTGAAAGGACTCAGGAGATCTTCCTCAGACTACACAGCAAAGCTTGCGTTCCTTTGGTGGACATTTCAGATATTGTAATATTCAAAGGGAACACAGTTGCTACAATAATCCTGTCCAGTGATGTATTCAGGGTTATGGACTGATAAAAGTTTTTTTTCTGTAAGTGTTGATGTATAAATCGAGCTCAGAGGCAGCAGAGTGAACGCTTCCATTTCCATTATTTTCCAGTCATCAGTTTTGTGGACAGCGTTGGCCGTGCCGCTGTTGATACATTGGCCGCCCAGGGCTTTGCTGCTGCTTACCTTATTAAAGTTTGGTAAATTTAGAGGAAGGTGTTTGCCAAATCTCTGCAGGGGATTTCAGGACCGCGGACAGCAGCCCGATTCTTCATCCATTCATCTCTCATTCTGACCACTGAACGTTTCACGTTGTCTCCGACTAAGTAACAAATTCAATTGCTTACATTTTGAAATTGGCCATAATCCTCCATTCTCCCTATTTTCCACTGAGCAGTTCTTTGGAAAGACTTTGCTCTTCCGCTGATGGATTTCAAGCCCAGAGCCTTGGCTATTGTTTAACTTATTTCAGCCCGGCGTTTTGCGGGGAACGAGGTTGTAGATTGTCTTTTCTGTTCCCCTGCAGAAAAACAAAATATCACCTCTCTCACTCTCAGATCCTCAGTGATCTGTTCCTTGGCCACAAAATGTTCCCTTTGTGCTCCTCACCAAGAAACTAATGAAATTATTGAAAGTTTCAAATTGACCATATAACTCGGTAAATCTAGAGTCAGTGAAATTAAAAGCAAGTCCTGTCCGTAAATTCAAGTCAGCAGTTTTCCAGATAGAGAAAGCCATGCTGCTGATACATTGCAAGCACAAGGCCATAGCTATTACTTAACTAATTACAGTCCTGTGTAGTCTGATGGAGGACATTGTTGTAAAAGTTCACGGGGAACATTAAAGACCAGGTGTCAGGACTCGAACCCATGGCCAGTCATGTCCCAGGCGGTAGCTCTACCCACTAGGCTACCGTCTCTCCTTGGACTATTCTCTTGCTAACTTCTAACTACCTCTCTTGTCCTTGCCTTGACCTGCTGATTATTCCAATCTCTTGCACCTGCTACTTCCCTATAAACCCAGCCCTTGAACCCAGCCCTTTGCTGGTTATTGTGCCTCCAAGCCTGTAGCAAGCTTCCTCTCTGCTCCTCCACCACTATTGCTGTTTTACCCTCGTTGCCAACCCGGACCGTTTGACCTCGCTGATTTGCCGCCTGCATTGACTCACTGCTTACCACCGACCACGCCTCCGTCTACTCCTGCTGTTACCTCGCTGCCATCTCTGCTGCCGACCCGGACTGATCGACCACGCTACCTGCCTCCTGCTTCTGCGGGCCATTGCCACTGGACTCCATACTTCCAGCTCGGGTGTCCTCTGACTCAGGTGAGCCTCAATTGACACTACCACCCTAACAGAATAACCAGCCTAAAAAAAAATGGAGTCCGTAATGGCCACCCTGCGCAAGCAGGTGTCTGAGCTGCAAGAGTTCGGCACCACCTACCAGGAGAAATTTTCACTACTCCAAGGCCAGGTACAGAGTCAACAGGGGGAGATCATTGAGCTCCAACGGCAACTCCTGGACGTACGCGGCGCGGCTGCAGACACCCGCATGCCACTACCCTCGAAATTCAATGGAGATCGTCGCCAGTACCGGGGCTTTCTCAATCAGTGCCGTATCTACTTCCGGATGCATCCGGCCCCCTTTTCCACTGACGAGAAGAAAGTATTGTTCATTGTTAACCTCTTGACGGACGAGGCCCTGGCATGGGCGTCTCCATACGTGGAAATCGATAGCCGTCTGCTGCACGATCTGGATGTTTTCATCACAGCTATGAGCCAGGTCTTTGATGACCCCAATCGTTGTGCGACAGCTGAGGCAAGACTACACAGTCTTTGACAGGGAAGACGCTCTGTTGCCGAGTACGCCGCCGAGTTCCGCCGCTGGGTCTCAGACACCAACTGGAATCCAGCTGCTCAAAGGAGCCAATTTCGGCGAGGTCTATCGGAGGCGATCAAAGATGAACTTGCCAGACTTGAAGCCCCGGATGATTTGGACGACTTCATTCAGGTGTGTGTCCGTATTGATCAGAGGCTCACCGAGAGAAGGAAAGAAAGGCTCTGGTTCCAAGGCGACAGACCCACTTACTCTTTCTCCTCTACTACCCAGCAGGTCGCCCAACCTCCCATTGAGCCGATGCTGGTTGACACATTGCGCAAGACTCTGTCCGTAGCAGAAAAAGAACGACGACTGGCCGAAGGCCTCTGCCTCTACTGTGGGGATCCAGGGCACATTGCCATCAAATGCCCCAACAAATCCCGCAGAACCATTGCCGTCACTAAACTGCGAGAGCAGTGGCAGGCCGCAACCCCACCGGTGACGGCAGAGACAACTGAGTTAGCAGCCACCGGGTCCCACTTCACCATTCCAATTGTCATTACCATCGGGGATCGACGACTTCTCTGTTCTGCAATGCTCGACTCCGGAGCTGGCGACAATTTTATGGATCTAACTTTTGCTCACGAGAACAACATTCCGCTTGTAACCAAGACAGCCCCCATCGATCTGGAAACGGTGGATGGGTCTCCACTCTCCTCGGGGCCAGTTACACATCAGACCGCAGATTTACAGCTCCACATTAAAACCGACCACCACGAGACGATCCACTTCTCTTTGATTGCCTCCCCCAAGTTTCCGGTGATCTTGGGCATCCCGTGGTTAGCCACTCACAACCCGTCGGTGGACTGGGAAACCCGCTGTCTACAGTTCACATCCGAGTTCTGCTCTTCGAACTGTCTGCATGAACCTGCTTCCCCAATGCCCAAAGAATCTTTCATCTCGGAACCAACTGTCAAGGAGCTGTTGCCTCCACAATATAGCGAGTTTCAGGATGTCTGCGACAAAAAAAACGCAGACAAGCTGCCCCCGCATCGACCATACGACTGCCCAATTGAATTATTACCTGGTGCTGAAATACCCTTCGGCAGCATCTACTCCCTCTCGGAGCCTGAACTCAAGGCCCTGAAGGACTACTTGGACGAGGACCTAAAGAAGGGCTTCATTCGACCCTCCACCTCCCCTGCGGGAGCACCCTTCTTCTTCGTGGAGAAAAAAGACTCCTCTCTACGCCCTTGCATTGACTACCGCAAGCTGAATGATGTTACGGTAAAAAAACGTTACCCTCTCCCCCTGATTTCGGAACTTCTCGAGAGACTCCGGGCTGCGAAGGTGTTTACGAAGCTCGATCTTCGAGGGGCCTATAATCTGGTTCGCATTCGCCCCGGGGATGAATGGAAGACCGCCTTTCGCACACGATACGGACATTTTGAATACCTAGTTATGCCCTTCGGACTTTGCAATGCCCCAGCCACTTCCCAACATTTCATTAATGACGTCCTTAGGGACATGCTAGATCTGTTCGTAGTGGTATACCTGGACGATATTTTAATTTTCTCGGAAAATCTCGAACAACATCGCGAACATGTCCGCAGGGTGTTACAAAGACTCTGCGAGCAGTCTCTTTACATCAAGCTCGAGAAATGCGAGTTCGAACAGACCACACCCAGTTTCTCGGTTACATCATCTCCCCGGAAGGGCTGAGTATGGATCCTCGGAAAATTCAGGCTGTAATAGATTGGCCTCCCCCTAAGAATGAAAAGGAAATACAGAGGCTTGTCGGCTTCGCCAACTTTTACCGAAAATTCATTCGGAACTTCTCAAAAATCGTTACTCCAATTACCCAGTTAACCAAAAAGACTTCTTCTCTCGCCAAATGTCCCCCGCAGAAAGGAACTATGAGATCGGGAATAAGGAATTGCTTCCAATCAAAGATGCCTTCTCGGAGTGGAGACATCTATTGGAGGGGGCCATCAATCCCATAACTGTGTTTACTGACCACCGAAACCTCGAATTCATCCGTTCTGCCAAGAGGGTTTTCGCCAGACAAGCCAGATGGAGCCTTTTTTTTTCTCGATTCAATTTCATTATCACATATCGCCCGGGGTCGAAGAATGGCAAAGCAGATGCCCTTTCCAGGATGTTCTCTGAACCTTCACAGGACAACAAGGGCCAAGCCAGCATTCTACCCGAGAAAAAGGTCTTGGGAGCTACCTACCCAAAGGAACTCCTGGGGTCAATCAAGAAGGCTTATGAAAAGGACCCCTTCCTCACCCACCCAGCAGAAGACGTCAACCTCACCCTCAAGGGTGGCTTCTGGGTATACCTGGATCGACAACTGTACGTACCAGAAATGGCACGGCTCGAGGTACTAAAATATAACCACGATACCAAGTTGGCTGGCCATCCAGGTACAAGAAAGACCCAGGAACTCCTGCCCCGCTCCTTCTGGTGGCCGTCATATAAGGAAGATACTAAAAGGTTTGTCTCCTCATGCACGGTCTGTGCCCGCAACAAGACTCCCCGCTCTTCACCCGTGGGGCTGCTGCGACCACTCCCCATCCCCTCCCGCCCTTGGGGTTCAATTTCTATGGACTTTGTAGTTGACCTACCCCCTTCAAAAGGGATGAACACCATCTTGGTTGTCGTGGACCGCCTTACCAAGATGGCGCATTTCATCCCCTGCAAGGGCCTACCCACGGCCAAACAGACGGCTGACCTGGTATTGCGTGAAATCTTTAGGTTACACGGGGTTCCGGATGATGTGGTCTCTGACCGAGGAGTGCAATTCACCTTTAAATTCTGGAAAGACTTCTGCCTGGCCCTTGGGATCACGGTAAACCTGTCCTCCGCCTTCCATCCCCAGTCGAATGGGCAGACAGAGAGAACGAACCAGACCCTCGAGCAGTACCTACGTTGTTTCATCACTTATTTGCAGGATGACTGGTTGGACCACCTTCCTACGGCCGAGTTTTCCTACAATAACGCGGAACACAGTTCCACTCATTACAGTCCTTTCTACGCCAACACTGGCCTGTATCCAGCTTTCATCCCACGCCTGCCCATCACTTCCACGCTTCCAGCTGTGGCCGAACGCCTGGCAAATTTACAAGAGGCACAAGAGAACATTTCCAATAATCTCCTTGAGGCTCAGACGCTTTAAGCGGGCGACAGACAAACATCGTAGACCCGCTCCGGACTTTCAGATAGGAGATCAAGTGTGGCTCTCCACAAGAAACCTAAGACTGAAGGTACCTGCTCAGAAACTGGGCCAAAAATACTTGGGGCCTTTCCGGATCTCTGGTCGGATTAATGAAGTCACCTTCCGACTGGACCTCCCACATTCCATCAGGGTGCACCCAGTCTTCCATTGCTCTCTTCTCAAGCCGTTTGTAGAGAACACCTTCCCCCACCACCAGTAAGGGTACAAGGCGAAGAGGAGTACATTGTCTCTAAGATCCTTGACTCCAGACTCCACCGGGGCAAAATCCAATACTTGATTTCCTGGAAAGGCTATCCTCCAGAAGACAACTCCTGGGAACCGGAGGAGAACATTCATGCCCCCAGACTTGTCAGGGAGTTCCATCTGAGTCACCCAGACAAACCTTCCCCTGCAGTGCCCGGAGGTCACCTTGGAAGGGGGGAGTACTGTCAGGACTCGAACCCGTGGCCAGTCATGTCCCAGGCGGTAGCTCTACCCACTAGGCTACCGTCTCTCCTTGGATTATTCTCTTGCTAACTTCTAACTACCTCTCTTGTCCTTGCCTTGACCTGCGGATTATTCCAATCTCTTGCACCTGCTACTTCCCTATAAAACCCAGCCCTTGAACCCAGCCCTTTGCTGGTTATTGTGCCTCCAAGCCTGTAGCAAGCTTCCTCTCTGCTCCTCCACCACTATGGCTGTTTTACCCTCGTTGCCAACCCGGACCGTTTGACCTCGCTGATTTGCCGCCTGCATTGACTCACTGCTTACCACCGACCACGCCTCCGTCTACTCCTGCTGTTACCTCGCTGCCCTCTCTGCTGCCGACCCGGACTGATCAACCACGCTACCTGCCTCCTGCTTCTGCGGGCCATTGCCACTGGACTCCATACTTCCAGCTCGGGTGTCCTCTGACTCAGGTGAGCCTCAATTGACACTACCACCCTAACACCAGGGTTTGGCGTAACTCATATCCGGCATCGTTTTGCATTTATTTATATGGACTGCCGAAAAAAGTGTACGCCTGACTCCAGTGGGCTTCTTGGTAACACTGGTGTAGGAGACGTCAGGATTAGTATGAATGTCTTTTTGTGTTTGTGAGAGTGTGTTTGTTCTGTTTATGAGTGTCTTACAGGAGTTGCCCCATTACACTGATCCCCTACCTCATATGTATGCCTGTGTGTGTGTGTGTGTGTGTGTGTGTGTGTGTGTGGGGGGGGGGGGTAAGTGTGTGTGCATGTCTGTGTGTATCTTCTGTTTGTGTCTACAGTATGGGTATTCTAGGTATGTCTATGAGTGTGTTGCTACATATCTCTATATATTTGTGTCTTTGTGTTGCGGTTATGTGTGTCTTTTATTTTTGAATGTATTTAAATGTATGTTTACATTGTATATTTGTGTCTTGTGTGTGAGTATACCTGTGTTGTTCTAGTGTGTATGAGCCTGTGTATATTAGTACTTTGCTCTGTCTGTGTTATTCTGTCTGTGGATATGTGTAGCGATGCTTTATTTTGTCATTGTGTATCTGTGGTATATGTGTACTGTATTTGTGTTTTTAAATCTGTGTGTTTGTATCTGTGGTTTGTTTTCTATGTTTGTGTGTTTTCTTGGTGGATATTTTTGTGCTTTTGCTTCTTTCTGTTTAAGTGTCTCCGTGACTGTGGCCAAAGCATCTCCTTTATAAATGGCCAGCTAATGTTTTCCCATTAGGAGAGTTCATGATGGTTCAATCAATTCTCTGGTCATTTTTTTTGTGTGTGTGTCTTTTACTCCGAGCTACTTTATCTGAGATTCTATATAGCGGTAGGGTGTACTTCCTAATGTTTCTATTCATCACGACAGAACCTAGGACCTTCAGCTACCAATTTATATTTTCAAGCCTATTTGAAAATTCTTACATTATTGCACCTCAAATACCACATTAATCCATAAATACCATAATACCCTACATTTACTACATTACCCCGTATACAGGTGCATCTCAATAGAGTAGAATATCATTGAAAAGTGAATTTTTGATATAACACAGTGGACCAACACCAGCAGATGACATGGCTCCCCAAACCATCACTGACTGTGGAAACTTCACAATTGGTCTTCAATCAACTTGGATTGTTTGCCTCTCCACTCTTTCTCCAGACTGCGGGACTTTGATTTCCAAATTAAATGCACAATTTATTTACTTTCATATAAATCTTTGACTTTGGACCCTGAGCAACAGTCAAGTCTTTTTTCACCTAGGTTAGACACTTCTGGCGTTGTCTCTGGGTCATGAGTGGCTTGACACAAGGAATGTGACATTTGTAGCCCATGTCCTGGATATGTCTGTGTGTGGTGGTTCTTGAAGCACTGACTCCAGCCACAGTCCACATTTTTTGAATCTCCTCCAAATTTCTTGTCAGTTCTTTCAAGGCTGTGGTTATTCCTGTTTGTGTACCTTTTTTCTACCACACTTTTTTTTTCCTTCTACTCAACTTTCCATTAACACAGTATGTTTGAATACAGCACTTTATGAACAGCCAGCTTCTTTGTTTCTTATTTTGACCTTTTGTGGCTTCCCCTCCTTGTGGAGGATGTCAATAACTGTCTTCTGGACAACTGTCAAGTCAACAGTCTTCCCCATGATTGTTTAGCCTACTGGATGTTCTCTTCCCTCATTTTCTCTACTTCCAGGGATGGATTGGGAACTTAAAGTGGCCCTGGAAAAAAAAAAAATATATAAAAATAAAAACCACATTTTGACGACGTTTGCAGCCCTCTAGCCCTTTCCATGACATTTTTACAGCCATTTTAGTGCTCAAAAGTTCGGGTCCCCATTGACTCCAATGGGGTTCGGGTTTGGGGTGAAGTTCGGGTCCCGAACTCAAACTTTTTTCCGAAGTTCGGCCGAACCCGTCAAACCCGAACATCCAGGTGTCCGCTCAACTCTGTGGCAACCAAAAAGTCTTTAGAAACTTTTTGAACAATGTTCTGAAAAAGCAGTTCTTCTAAGTGTAGGTATATATTTTAAACCTTGAAAGTTTTGTTTAGGTTATCAAAATGATATTAAAAGGGGTTGTCACTTCAGCAAATGGCATTTATCATGTAGAGAAAGGTAATACAAGGCACTTACTAATGTATTGTGATTCTCCATATTGCCTCCTTTACTGGCTTGATTCATTTTTCCATCACATTACGCACGGCTCGTTTCCAGGGTTTACAACTGAAAGAAGACCGGGGGCTGGGCCCACAGGTACAGAGGGAACACGATGCCACACATACACAGATGACAGTACTAAACAATGCAGTGAACAAGAAGCTGAGAATATATAAAACAGATTGGTAACAGAGAATAAACAAACAGTAAATGTAACACTTTCTAACAATAAACCAGTAACTGTGATGTTTTCCCCAAAGTCCATTAAGCAGCCTAGCCTGGGCGAGTTCCTCGTTGGGGTGCACCCTAAGTATTGTGCAACACTATTTGTAATCCACAAGGAAATTATGTCTGTCTCTTGTAACTTTAATCCTTACTCTAGCTTCCAGTATATAACACCCTATGAGCAGCCAGAGGGATAGGAAGGTGTCAGCGTACGAGTCCCTTAGGGCTATGCTTTAGCTTGCAGCCTGTACACCTCAATGTAACTGTACTTGGAGCGTTATTGTATGTCCAAATGCCACTTCAACAGTGTGGTGCAATGTGACATGGCAAAGCTGCACTTACAGTTCCTTGAGCAGGTTCCTGGTGCTTTTTATTATTTCTTGGTCCACTCCAGAACTGGATCCTACAAACACGACACTCCTAGGGTCGTCGCTGCAAACCTCCCCTTTGTGCTGTCGCCAGTCTCCACCGTGAGCCGGTCCATTACCTTCCAGATTCAGCAGAGATGATCCCTTGTGGTTTCCAGCAGCACCAAGCACAGCCTCCATCTGCTCACTTCCCGCTTCTCGAGGAACCTCCTCCCCTTACACAGGGAGAGTGTGATTCAAAAAGTAATTTGCTAAGTGCAGTGTCAAATCTGCATATTCAGTTTGCTATCACACTTGTAAGGGTCCAAAACAGTCCATAAATTAGCTATTTACCAACTTTGCAAACAAAATAGGTTATTAGAATCCCTCTGATAGGCAGCTACAATGTAGACGTTTAATATCTTATCTTTTCCTGCTATCTACTGACCAAAGTGAGATGTTGCAGTAATTATAAAATTTACAACACAGAGTAATACATTTAAGGTCCCTTGCCCCACTTCCTTACACGACCACCCTGTAATCCAGCATTTGTGGTCATGCTTGTACACTATAGGAAAAGTTGCTGGCCTCTCCGGGACAATGGGAGTGCACATAGATACACATGCACAGCAGCTCCCGTCTCGGCCATCTTATATCTGTGCTGCAGTGGTGGCTGAAACCTTTGGATATGAGCAGTGTATAATGTAATGGAAAAATTAATCAAGCCAGCAAAGGAGGCAATATGGAGAATCACAATACATCAGTAAGTGCCTTGTATTAACTTTCTCTACATAATAAATGTCATGTGCTGCAGCAAAGTCTCGCTGTAAAAATTTTCGTTGGATAATTCTGCTTAAAAGGGAACATTAAGACTGTTTTCATGGGTTCTAGATCATTGGAAGTACAATGTGTCATTGGCTGGGACAGCAGGGTATATAAAGCAGAATCAGTCCCTCTATCCATCATGGAAACCATAGACAGAGACATCCTGGATCATATTAGACCCTAGTACCTATCACCTAGACCTGTTCAGTTCCTACTGACATCTGATCTTCATCTGAAGGTCAAGGGAAGTGACTCAACAATGCATAAAAAGGCACCACATGCCTTACCCGCCAAAGACTAAACACAGCACAGAATTCATGATGAATTCGAACACTGATGGTACGTACACAGGAGTGGATTATAAAAGGAGAGAAAGTATAAAGGACTGACACCACTCCACCTCTTTTTTTTTAATTCACTCCTGGTTTTGGCTTCCAAAACTGCATCAAGAAACCTGACCACGTGGTCGCATCCTAAGAGATCCTGAACCCGGTCTTTTTTCAAACTTCATATAATTAGACTAAAGCTGGCCATAAACTATTTCATTAATGCCAGTTGTATATGTCAGGGAGCTATAAGGTTCAGGCTGTTGGATTTCAACATGGATTTCATCCATTTGCTGTCAAGTCAGATAAGCCTGACACCAGGCTCCAGGTATGTTGTTTGTAACCAGCAGATCTAGGGTATTTTTTTCCTTCTATGAATGCACATTTTTGTCTCAATGTTTGTTGATTGGGCGTCCTCTTCCTGGTGTCAGAACTGTGCTGCATCCTCTGATAACACCCAGAGAAAAGCCCTAGGAGAACTGGCGAATCTGGATCAGGTGGTTATAAAAAATGGCTGACAAAGGTGGTTCAGTAGTGGTTTTGGACAAAAGCGTGTATCAAAAACAAATGCTGAATATTTTATCAGATGCCTCCACCTATGAACAGCTGGATCGAGACCCTTTAGGGAAATATCAGAGAAAATATAATGATCTTTTATGTAAAGGTTATGCTCTGGGTTTCTTTGATCACAAACAATACCGTTTTTTATGTATGGAGGCTCCTATTACTCCAATATTACACGCTCTGCCCAAAGTCTGCAAGGGTATTAATTCCCTGCCATTGTGCCCCATCGTGTCAGGTATTGGCTCTCTTACGGAACGCTTAGGGGAATGGCTAGATTCTTCATTCCAACCTATGGTTAAGAGAGTACCAGGTTACATTAAGGACACAGCAGACATGTTGAAATTCATGTACGATACAGTATGGAAACCTGGTTCCACATGGATGACCACGGATGTTATCTCTCTATATCCCTCCATCCCCCATTATATAGCGTTATTGGCTTGGAATTTCATCTTCATTATGTGTTGGAGGTTACGTTTTTCCTACTAACACATAACAATTTCTCTTTTGATACTCAATTTTATTTGCAAATCTGATGTGTGTCAATGGGGGCGAAATTTTTGCCCTCCTTGGCAAACCTCACTATGGCGTATTGGGAGGAGCGGTATATTTACAGTCTGGATAAATCCATTTTTACAGCACATTGTTTGGTATGGCAGATACATAGATGATCTGCTCTTTATTTGGAGCAGAGATGTGTCTGCCATACCAAAATTTAAACAGTATCTAAACAACAATACGTACAATCTGCATTTTACTTGTGCGGTCAATACGCATGATATATGTTTTTTGGATCTCAGACTAACCGGCCTTCCCAATCAACCAATACTAGTCACCACCCCATTCATACTATTGTTCGGGAATTTTCGCGTGCACGCAGGAACTGCAGCACTGAACCTAGTTTCCAAAAGCAGTGCCAGATTATCAGTTCCCATCTAAGTAAAAGAGGTTATTTGCGGTGGATGTTACAGAGAGCTATCAATATAGCATCAAGTAAATCTAGGTTTGAGTTACTGTTTAAAAGGAGACCAAAAACCGATAGGAACACTTCAGTAATAAATAAAAATAATAATAAAGGTCAACACATTAATTGTGTTAAGTGTGAATATTCGAATAGCGAATTTTTATCTCGAATATCATAACTTCGAGAATTAGCGAATATTTCAAATATATATTCTAACCCCCAGGCATTCCCATGGTGACAGGGACGCTTGTCGGGAAGGAGTATGCCGAAGTGGAAAAACTGTACAGGTTGAAAAATAAAAAGTCAAATATTCAAAAAAATATATATATTCGATATAGTGCTATATATTCGTTTTTTAGAATATTCATAATTTTTTTCCATCTGAAATCATGATTTCTCCCTGCTTAAGTTACTTAAACAGGGAGGAATTATGACTTCAGATGGAATAAAATGACGAATATTCTAAAAAATGAATATATAGCACTATATTCTATAGTGCTATATATTCGTTTTTGACCCACGCCTGTATTGATTGCATAATTTTCGCGATCATTACCTTGACGATTTTTCGAGTAAAAAAAAAGTTTAATATAATGAATATTCGAATTTGCAAATATTCATTGAATATTCTACAAAATATTCTCGAAGAATCGCGAATTTGAATATGACTCCTGCCGCTCATCACTACACATTAAACAGAATAATAGTGTGGATACTAACAGGAGGGGAGAGAATCCACCTACTTTAGTATTGATGTACAGCCGGCAATTTACACGAATACAGGGTATTATTAGGAATTGCTTGCCTATATTATATGATGATGAGATTTTATAGAATACTTTAAAAAACGGCTGTAGAATTGTCTCCAGGAGAGCTCCCACTCTTGCTAGTTCCCTTTCCCTCTCTATGTGTCTGTCCACAAAAGCTGCACGGGATACTTGGATTAAATATAATGGCTTCACTAGATGGGGCAGCCATCCGTGCAAAACCTGCAGTTTTGTGTGTGTAACTAAAACCTTCCAAAATGCTGACCACTCATTGACCTTTCCAATAAAAACCTACATCAATTGCAACGGTGCAGGTGTAATTTATGTCATTCAATGCACCACTTGCGACTTGATGTATGTTGGGAGCACAATTTAGGAACAGGATTTTGGAGCATTTGAATTATATTTCAAATCCTTCTGCATTGAATATATCCAATGCTGCTAGACATTTCATTCACACACACGAACGCAGAGGTAACTCATTCCGTGCTTTTGCTATTGAGAGTGTTTTTTCTCCCCCTAGAGGAGGTGATCATAAAAAAAGTTATTTTATTAAGGGAAGCTTACTGGATCTTCAGACTCAATACTAGGATGCCCACAGGTTTGAACCATAGGAAGGAACTTATGTAATTCTATCAGTAACTGGTTCAATTGTAATCTGTGGACAACCAAGATTTATAGGCAAATTTAACACCATTGTATTTTTGTGAATTGACTTTAGATTTTATATTATTTTAGCTCATGCATTTTGTAAATTTATTATGTCTTTATTCACATCATGTGGGTTTTTGTTATGAAAGATTTGATGGTGCTCCTGGGGATCATCAAAGATTTAGATATTTTTTTTATAACCTAACCCTGATTCGTATTTCTCAACAACATTGTCCCTTACTTGTTTGGAGAGTTCCTTGGTCTTCATGGCAGTGTTTGGTAAGTGATGCCTCTTAGGTGTTGCAGCCTCTGGGACCTTTCAAAAAAGGTGTGTATATGTAACGACAGATCATGTGACACATTTAGATTGCACAGGTAAGTGGTAATTGGTTACACCAGAGGTTTTTATGGGCTTCCTAACAAAGGGGGTGAATACATACGCACATGGCAATTTTCTGTTTTCTATTTCTAAACAATAGTTTTATTTATATATTTTTCTCATTTCACTTCACCGACTTAGACTATTGTGTTCTGATCCATCACATAAAATTCAGATTAACAAAACATTGAACTTAAGACTGTAATTTAACAAAACACGAAAAAAGTCAAGGAGGTTGAATACTTTTGCAAGGCACTGTATGTCTTATTGTGTTACCTTAATGCATACACACCAGTATTAAACCCACATGTGATTTTGGAACAGGTGGCTTGATGCTGGAGGGATGATTTTGTTCTTACCTCCCCACCCCCCACTTCCTGTTGGCGTGGAGTGTTTGGGGGATCTTTAAATTCTCTCATTCCAGCATCAATCTGAGTTACGACTAAGGACATTGGTCCGAAACACGTCAACTACCGCATGTTGCAAGGATTTGTCTGTACATGGATTTATGTTACATTAATAAAGAGGAAGTTTCTACTGAAAAGTATCACAGTACCGGAAACATTTTTTCTCACCTGCATCCTCTGACTCAATCGTGTTATCCTTGCTACTCCTCTTTCCCTCTTCAGGCTGTTTCACTAAAAACACTAAGAAATGGGAGGTCAAAAGCAACAGCTGCATCCCCCTCCTCTCCCTCCTACCGCTCCTCTCCCCTTATCCCTGTCTTCAATTTCTCGAATCACTCTGTATGAATTTTGTGAGAACTGAGGATCTTTATGAACACTGGCAGAGCCTACATGCAGGAAAAATGTAAGATGACACTGTTGCCCTATAAAGTATATTACAAAGTTTTATATATTCACATATACAGTGGGATGCGAAAGTTTGGGCAACCTTGTTGTGACGAAATGCTCCTGGCACCCCGACCGAGTGCCTCCGTTGATAGATGCTCCTAGTGCTTTCCGAGGACTCCAAGCACTCCACTAACGGTGTCTCCGAGCTGCTTCTCCTCACACTAGGATGCCATCCCACTGCTGCCACCAATGTAACGGATCTCCTAGCACCCCGACCGGGTACCTCCGTCGATAGATGCTCCTAGTGCTTTCCGAGGACTCCAAGCACTCCACTTGACACCGTACGCCCTGCAGACCCCACAAACCGCCGCAGCTTGGTTGGGGTCTCACCGTCCTCCACCCACGCTGGACCTACGACAAGGCTCCAGTGGGTGAACCTCTCCTACAGCCAGAGAGCAGGAACAGCTCTTACAAGAGCTAGTAGTTATGCCAGGGGAGTATAGCAAATCTTCAGCGTATAGCAATCCCCCAGTTTTGATCAGTTATCCAAACACCAGTCTCAACATGATGAAGGATAAAACAGGAACACTTTATTGAGGGCTACCCGCCCGTATTTATGCAGGTCCCCATCTGGTGGACACGCCCACAGGGGACCAGAATGGAGACTGCGACACACCGAACAGATACAACACAAATGTAACGGATCTCCTAGCACCCCGACCGGGTACCTCCGTCGATAGATGCTCCTAGTGCTTTCCGAGGACTCCAAGCACTCCACTTGACACCGTACGCCCTGCAGACCCCACGAACCGCCGCAGCTTGGTTGGGGTCTCACCGTCCTCCACTCACGCTGGACCTACGACAAGGCTCCAGGCTCCAGTGGGTGAACCTCTCCTACAGCCAGAGAGCAGGAACAGCTCTTACAAGAGCTAGTAGTTATGCCAGTGGAGTATAGCAAATCTTCAGCGTATAGCAATCCCCCAGTTTTGATCAGTTATCCAAACACCAGTCTCAACATGATGAAGGATAAAACAGGAACACTTTATTGAGGGCTACCCGCCCGTATTTATGCAGGTCCCCATCTGGTGGACACGCCCACAGGGGACCAGAATGGAGACTGCGACACACCGAACAGATACAACACAATCCCCACAATGCATCATGGTTTCCTCCTCTCTGCCCCAGAGACAACCGAGGAATAATCCAATTATCTCTCAGGACAAAGGGGAGATCGCCAATACACATGTGGGGACAACAGGACAGACATCACCATTTAAACACACAATGTCACACCCTCCCAGCAACCACAGATATTTAACATATTCCCAGATAGCTCAAGTCTGAGTGCATATCATTAGGCGAATGGCACTCAGAATACACGAATACAATTAAACTAGCCATCTGGGTGCCCTCACATAACAAAATACAATTCCAAAGACAGATTTAAGCTGCGCGGCCGGCCTGTCTTCTTTAAAGTTAGTATGGGCCATAATCCTGAGGCAGGAGGCTGGCAACCAGCCCCCTCCAAAACACCGTGGCGAGGTTGGTTTCGTCACACTTGTTAATCGTCATGATTTTCCTGTATAAATCGTTGGTTGTTGCAATAAATAATGCCAGTTAAATATATCATATAGGAGACACACACAGTGATATTTGAGAAGTGAAATGAAGTTTATTGGATTTACAGAAAGTGTGCTATAATTGTTTAAACAAAATTAGGCAGGTGCATAAATTTGGGCACCACAAAAAAGAAATGAAATCAATATTTAGTAGAGCCTCTTTTTGCAGAAATTACAGCCTCTAAACGCTTCCTGTAGGTTCCAATGAGAGTCTGGATTCTGGTTGAAGGTATTTTGGACCATTCCTCTTTACAAAACATATTTTAGTTCATTCAGGTTTGATTGCTTCCGAGTGTCACGGCCACGGTTATGGCCGTGACTCCTTGGGAGCCGCATACAGTTGCCCACGGTTTGGGTAGTTGTTTCAACCGCAGCTTGAGGCATGATGTTGTTTGCCTCAAGTGCGGTTGCCGCGGATGACAGCTATGTGTGCGGTTCCCTTGGAGTTGTGTGCGTGTGTGGATGCACGTTTGTATGTCTGGTGTGCACTTTGTGTTGTCTGGTGTGCACTTTGACATCTTCCTTTCTCTGTGGCTGCCCGTGGCAACGTTTGGTATGTTGTACATGTGGTGGCAGTGTCCCGGCCTTCGGGCTGTCTCCCAGGACGGCTGCCACCCATGTCATTGCCAGCGGCAACAGCCACAGTGTGATCTAAGTTTGGTCACTTCCCCTTTAATGTGTGTTTCCCTTCTGTGGTGCTGGAAGGGTTAACTTCCTTCCCAGTGTGTGTGTGATGTCACTGGGTGTGTCCGACGATGGGGTGTGGCTTCTTGGCCTATATAGCCTTGATGTTTGGCATGGTTCAGTAGGTTGCTTCAGTCATGCTTGGCTGGAGCAGCCTCCTGTGCATATGACCTGCCAGTGAGAGCCACCCCTGTGGTCATAAAGATATTGTCCTTATGTTTATGTCTTGCTGTGTGTTGATGTTGTATGTTATGTTCTGTTGGGACCTTCCTATGTGTTTGGTGCAGCTTACAATTCTGGATTCCTGTTTGCGCAGGGATCCAGTCAGCAAGGCTGTGACAGGTTGGTGGAACTATAGTTCGCCTGTCATTCCCGTAAGGCTGTATGAGTTCCCCTTTTCCCAACAGCTTGGCCATTGAGACTCCTGCTCCTCCGTTCCTAGGAGGAGTAGGTCGTCTTACCCAGCTCCTAGCTCAGGGACCTGCGGAGGGTAAGTCAGGGCTCCGAGGTTCCTGCGCATGGGTCCTCCTACCTTAAAGGTCGGCCCATGCAGGTAGGAGTTAGGGTCAGGTTAGGGATGCTTGAGGAGGTGACCTGCTCCCTATCCTGTTCTCCTGGCCGACCAGCCACTACAACATCTGGCATCACACGGCTGAGGGTTTCCCTCATCCTCAGCCGTGACACCGAGCATGGACAGCTCTCTTTAAGTCACAACACAGATTTTCAATTAAATTCAGGTCTGGGACTGAGATGGCCATTCCAGGGCGTTGTACTTATTCCTCTGCATAAATGCCTTAGTGGATTTTGAGCAGTGTTTAGGGTTGTTGTCTTGTTGAAAGATCCAGCCCTGGAGCAGCTTCAGCTTTGTCACTGATTCCTAGACATTGGTCTCCAGAATCTGCAGATACTGAGTGGAATCCATGCATCCCTCAACTTTGACAAGATTCCCAGTCCCTGCACTGGCCACACAGCCCCACAGCATGATGGAACCACCACCATATTTTACTGTAGGTAGCAGGTGTTTTTCTTGGAATGCTGTGTTTTTTCCTCCATGCATAACGCCCCTTGTTATGGCCAAATAACTAAATTTTAGTTTCATCAGTCCACAGCACCTTATTCCAAAATGAACCTGGCTTGTCCAAATGTGCTTTAGCCCACCTCAAGCGGCACTTTTTGTGCTGTGGGCGTAGAAAAGGCTTCCTCTGCATCACTCTCGCATACAGCGTCTCCTTGTGTAAAGTGCGCCGAATGGTTGAACGATGCACAGTGACTCCATCTGCAGCAAGATGATGTTGTAGGTCTTTGGTGCTGGTCTGTGGGTTGACTCTGACTGTTCTCACTATTTGTCGCTTCTGTCTATCCGAGATTTTTCTTGGTCTGTCACTTCGAGCCTTAACTTGAACTGAGCCTGTGGTCTTCCATTTCCTCGATATGTTCCTAACTGTGCAAACAGACGGCGGAAATCTCTGAGACAGCTTTCTGTATCCTTCCCCTAAACCATGATGGTGAACAATCTTTGTCTTCAGGTCATTTGAGAGTTGTTTTGAGAATCCCATGTTGCTACTCTTCAGAGAGATTAAAAGAGGAGGGAAACTTACAATTGACCCCCTTAAATACTCTTTCTCATAATTGGATTCCCCTGTGTATGTAGGTCAGGGGTCACTGAGCTTACCAAGCCAATTTGAGTTCCAATAATTAGGTCTAAAGGTTTTTGAATCAATAAAATGACAACAGTGCCAATATTTATGCACCTGCCTAATTTTGTTTAAACAATTATAGCACTTTCTGTAAATCCAACAAACTTCATTTCACTTCTCAGATATCACTGTGTGTGACTCCTATATGATATATTTAACTGACATTTTTTATCGTAACAACCAACGACTTATACAGGAAAATCATGACGATTAACAAGGTTGCCCAAACTTTCGCATCCCACTGTACAGCTGATATAATAATTGGTGTTGGTGCTCTTTAATATTGAGAATTATTGAGCATATACCCTCGTTTTTTGGGATGATTTCTTAGATGCAGAAATTGAACTGTCAGAAGTGGCTGAATTTATGAAAGGAGATGTTGCTCGGATTGGAGCTGATTGGAATACAACTAACTTCATTTGGAACAACAATCAGTGCTAATCACTTTAGTTTTATTATAGTTGGGGATTATTTAGGGCACGTTGTTTCGGGTCCTTTTATCAGCCAGGTTGATTGACTCCAGAGAATCTTCAAAGGCTATAATTTATTTTAGATTTATTTGAGATTTTTGCAGCACACAGATGTCTCCTGGGAGAAGGCAACGGTTCATACATACAAGTAACACAATTTGCCTGACTCATAAAACATTATTTACTTTGTGCAGACTCAATATGAAACTGTGAAATTCATTAAATTAAAATTGTGTTAGTTCTTATAAATAATCATAAAGCAAAATCTCAGTAGGCGAAGAAAAGCCAGGGAAATGTTTTATTAAACCCAACAAGCCAAAAAGACCTGAAGCTGCGAGTTCAACAATCCTGCTAGAAGCAGAGGAAGGGACTAGTGTTGGTCGAGCACCAAAGTGCTTGTGTGCTCTTAGGGTTGTTTTGATACCATAAAAAAGTATTGCGATACTCAATACCATTCGATACCACGAGAAAAAAAGTAAAACACCAAAAAATCCGCGTACATTCCGCATTTTATGGAACCATAGTAGAACAGTCCGATCCTATTTTTGGGGGGACAAGGTGACTAAAAAAAATGGCGAATCGCGCAGTTTTCATTTTATTTTTTTCTGTTACGGTGCTAACCGCATAGGACATTTAAAAAAAATATTTTAATAGTTTGGACTTTTCAGATGTGGCGATATGTAATATGTTTATTTATTTATTGTTTATATTTTTTATATGTAAAATTGGGAAAGGGGATGATTTATACTTAATATTTTTACTTTTTATTTAATAACTGTTTTCCCCCTTAGGGGCCAGAACCTAGGATCTTTTAATCCCTTGTCCTATTCACCCTGATAGATCTCTATTAGGGTGAATAGGACTTCACACTCTCCTTTCTGCCCTGTGCATAGTACACAGAGCAGCAGGGAGCTGACTATGGCAGCCAGGGCTTCAGTAGCATCCTGGCTGCCATGTTAACTGATAGGAACCCTACACTGCTAGGGCTCTGATCGGAACTGCCACTGCAACCAATGAGGAGGAGGGGAGGGGATTATGTGGCCACTGCCACCAATGATTTTAATGTTGGGGGGCGCACTGTGCCACCAATGATTTTAAAAATGGGGAGGAGGGAGGTGTCACTACCAGAGCTTTGAGACGTTCTCACAGCTCTGTGTCTCCACCCCTGTGATGATGTCACTTAGAGTTTGGAGGTGTTCTCACTGTTCTGTTTCTCCGCCCCTGTGATGAGGTCTTTACTCCCAGCTGTCTCTCCTGCGTTTGATTTCCCTGCCTTTAAATCACCCCTCCTCCTATTGCAGGGCGTGGATTATATTTCTCTTTTCAGTTGTAGCTCTGCCTTGAGTATCTTCACTTCTTAAGCTACTAGTTCTCTGGACCTGTGTTCTGCTGCTGCAAGCACTCCGGATATTGCCAGCGGCCCTTGGATCCGTCTTCTCTGCGGCTGCAGCTCCATCAGCTAAGTGTGCAGACTTTGTTGTGTACCTGGTGATTTCCTGACTGGATCTGAGGTGGCCACGGTTCCCTCCATATTCTGAGCAGGGCATCGGTGGCCGTGCCCCTTCCACTATTGTAGGGGTTACAGGGCTCATCAGTCTAAGGTACGCGGGCATGCCTCGTTCCACTATTTGGATCCGGGCATGTGCTTTAGCAGCATAGGGAGAGTGCTGAGGGTCTGACAGGGGTCACCCTTTCTCTTCCCTAGTTTGGGTCCGGTCAGTAGCTCTTCTTACTGTGTATGCTCTGGTTACCCTTAAACAGCCGTGACATTATAATCCACCAAAACCGTCCTTGTTGACATGGATCCGTTTTCTGGCTTGGTTGACCGCATGCAGGGTCTTTCTTTGGAAGTAGCGGATCTCCGTCAATCTGTGACTCAGCTACAAACATTGGGCTCTGCTCCGGCTCATGGAGTCTGTTGCGAGCCAAAGGTCTCACTTCCGGAAACGTTCTCCGGGGGCAGTGAGAATTTTGTTCGCTTCAGAGAGGCATGTAAACTCCATTTTTGTTTGTGTCCCCACTCCTCTGGTAATGAGGAACAGAGGGGGAGGATTGTCATCTCCCTGCTCAGGGGTAAGGCTCAGACTTGGGCTTTTTCGCTGCCATCAGGGGATCCCTCCCTTCGATCCGTGGAAAGATTTTTTGTGGCCCTGGGGCAGATATATGATGACCCGGATCGTGTTGCTCTGGCAGAATCGAACTTACGTGTTTTATGCCAGAACAAACTGTCTGCGGAGCTTTATTGTTCTGAATTTCGGAGATGGGCAGCTGATTCAGGCTGGAATGATGCTGCACTCCGAAGTCAGTTCTGTCATGGTCTCTCAGAGGGTTTGAAAGATGCCTTTGCTTTCCATGAGAGACCAACGTCCTTAGAGTCTGCCATGTCATTGGCGGTACGCCTTGACAGGCGTCTAAGGGAAAGAAACAAGACCTCTCCGTCCAGCCATTGTCAGTCTAGGGGCAATGGTGCGGACTCATTCAGTATGCAGGGGTCTCATCCTGTCTCGCTCCCCTCTGAGGAGGAGCCCATGCAGCTAGGCCGACTTGCCCCTGATAAAAGAGGATTTAGTCCTTAGAATATGGTGTGTTTTTGTTGTGGGGGCATAGGTCATTTGGCAAATGTTTGTCCGTCTAGGAGATTCCTGAACTGTACTAAGAGCGATAATAAGAGAAAAACCTCAAGAGGTAGATCAACAAATTCTGCTTCATCTGCTACTTTGGGCAAAGTTGATGTGGGAATTGATGTTATTCCTCTGACCTGCAGTTCCCGTTTTCTCCTGTCTGCCAGGGTGGCGCTAGAGAGCAAAGTCATTCCTTGTGAGATTTTTGTCGATAGTGGAGCGGCCGTCAATCTTATTGACACTCAATTTGTAGCCTTGCATGGTTTTCAGGTTTGTACATTAGAAAAGGATATACCTGTTTTTGCTATCGACTCTGCTCCACTCTCGCAGAGATCTCTGAAAGGCATTGTTCACAATATCCGGCTAGCTGTAGGTGACACTCATGTGGAGGAGATATCTTGTTTTGTCCTTAACGGATTGCCTTCTCCTCTAGTTTTGGGGCTACCCTGGCTCACTAGACATAACCCCACTATTGATTGGCAAGCAAGGCAAATAAATGAGTGGAGTGACTTTTGTAGAGAGAATTGTCTCACAGCGACTTTTGCAGAGGTGTCTACTAAAACTGTGCCATCATTTCTCTCTGATTTCTCGGATGTGTTTTCCGAGAGCGGTGTTCAGGAGCTACCTCCTCACCGGGAGTTTGACTGTCCCATTAACCTCATTCCTGGCGCCAAGCTGCCAAAAGCACTCCTCTACAATCTCTCACAACCGGAAAGACTCGCAATGCGAACCTATATCTCAGAGAGTCTCGAGAAGGGGCATATTCGTCCCTCAAAGTCACCTGTTGCCGCGGGTTTTTTTTTTGTTAAAAAAAAAGATGGCTCTCTGAGACCTTGTTTAGATTTTAGGGAGCTGAACTGTATCACGATTCGCGATCCCTATCCCCTTCCTCTGATCCCGGACCTCTTCAACCAAATTGTTGGGGCCAAGGTGTTTTCCAAATTGAATCTGAGAGGCGCGTACAACCTGGTCAGGGTCAGAGAGGGGGATGAATGGAAAACGGCCTTTAATACCCCTAACGGGCATTTCGAGAATCTCGTTATGCCTTTCGGCCTGATGAATGCTCCGGCCGTCTTTCAGCATTTTGTTAATAGTATTTTCTATCATTTAATGGGGAAATTTGTATTGGTGTATCTTGATGATATTTAGATTTTTTCCCCTGATGTTCAGACCCATCAGGATCATCTTTTTCAGGTCCTGCAGATACTGCGGGAGAATAAACTGTATGCCAAGCTGGAGAAATGTCTTTTTATGGTATCGGAGATTCAATTTCTGGGTTTTCTCCTCTCTGCTTCTGGTTTTCGCATGGATCCGGAGAAGGTCCGTGCTGTGCTGGAGTGGGAGCTTCCTGAAAATCAGAAGGCATTGATGCGCTTTCTGGGTTTTGCTAACTACTACAGAAAGTTCATTTTGAATTATTCCTCTATTGTCAAACCCCTTACTGACATGACAAAAAAGGGGACGGATTTTTCCTCTTGGTCGGAGGAGGCGCTTGCAGCCTTTTCTAAGATTAAAGAGAGTTTTGCGTCTGCTCCCATCTTGGTGCATCCCGATGTTTCCTTACCTTTTATTGTTGAGGTGGATGCTTCCGAGGTGGGTGTGGGTGCAGTTTTGTCCCAGGGCCCCTCTCCTGCCAAATGGCGACCTTGTGCCTTTTTCTCTAGAAAACTCTCCCCGGCAGAGAGAAACTATGATGTGGGAGATAGGGAGTTGTTGGCCATCAAGTTGGCTTTCGAGGAATGGCGCCATTGGTTGGAGGGGGCCAGGCACCCTATCACCGTTTTTACCGACCATAAGAATCTGGCGTACTTGGAGTCGGCCAGGCGTATGAATCCGAGACAGGCCAGATGGTCTCTGTTCTTCTCCAGATTCAATTTTGTTGTTACTTTCCGCCCTGGGATCAAGAATGTGAAGGCTGATGCTCTCTCTCTCTGTTTTCCGGGAGGAGGAAACTCCGAGGACCCGGGTCCCATTTTGGCGGAGGGGGTAGTTGTTTCTGCTCTATATTCCGATTTGGAGGCCGAGGTCCAGGCTGCCCAGACTGAGGCACCTGCCCGTTGTCCCTCCGGGAAGTTGTTCGTGCCTCCTGAGCTACGTCACAAACTCTTTAAGGAACATCATGATACGGTTCTTGCTGGTCACCCCGGGAGTAGAGCCACGGTAGATCTCATTGCTCGGAGATTTTGGTGGCCGGCTCTTCGTAAGTCTGTGGAGGGTTTTGTGGCTGCTTGTGAGACGTGCGCTCGCGCTAAGGTCCCTCGTTCAAGACCTTCAGGTTCCCTTCTCCCGTTACCCATACCTTCCCGTCCTTGGACACACCTGTCCATGGACTTTATCACGGATCTTCCTCGTTCCTCGGGGAAGTCGGTGATCCTGGTGGTCGTGGACTGTTTTAGCAAGATGGCTCATTTCGTTCCTTTCCCTGTGTCATGGTCTTACCTTCTTACTGTTCTCCTTCGTTTGACATGTGCTGGCGGCCATCTTTGTTTCTGGGTTTCTTGTAGCCTCCCACCCTGCGGCTTCTCCTTCCCACTCGGAGGAGCTGGATGCCTAGCTCATATATATAGGAGGTCTGTGGCTTCAGTTCCTTGCTTGGTCCTCCTGTGTTCACATGCTTCTAAGACTGCTGCTGCTTCTGGTTCCTGATCCTGGCCTCGTCTGACTACCCCGTTGGTTCCTGATCCTGGCTTCGTCTGACTACCCTGCTGGTTCCTGATCCAGGCTTCGTCTGACTACCCCGTTGGTTCCTGATCCTGGCTTCGTCTGACTACCCTGCTGGTTCCTGATCCAGGCTTCGTCTGACTACCCTTCTGGTTCCTGACCTCTGTCTACGTAGACCCTGCTTCGGTTTAGCCATCCGTTTGGACTTTTGCTTACAGCTTGCTTTTCAATAAAGCCTTCTTATTTCCACTTATCCTTGTTGTACGTCTGGTTCATGGTTCCATGACATTAGGACCAAGCCATGAATTTTGACGGTACAGGGCCATCCTCGCTACCTACGCTGGTTGCCAGACTTGATCAGCAGGATCACCTGTTGGGTCGGTTCGCTGTGGCGTTGCAAACCCTGCTTGAACGCACGGCTCATTTTGCTTCCGTTGCCGATGGGTCGGTTGTCGCTCCTGGGCCCGCTCCTACTGCCGCTCCGGTTGTTGCGCCAGAGTCTACCCCGACACCTGTTGCTGCGCCTGCGGTGTCTCGGGGTATGACCGGTTCTGCCCCCCTTCCACAGCGCTTTGGGGGAGAGCCAACTCAGTGCCGAGGTTTCCTTAACCAGGTGGGCATTTATTTCGAGTTGCTGCCACATGCCTTTCCTACTGAGAGATCAAAGGTGGGCTTCTTGATCTCGCTGCTCTCAGACAAGGCCTTGGCCTGGGCCAGCCCTTTATGGGAGAACAACAATCCGGTGGTTGCCGAGTTTTCCGGTTTTGTTGCTTCTCTTCGGAAGGTATTCGATGTGCCGGCTCGTGCTGCCTCTGCTGCGAAGCTCATTATGTCCATCAGACAGGGTTCACGATCCGTAGCTGAATACGCCATTGAGTTTCGTACCCTGGCAGCAGAGGTGGGCTGGAATAATGAGGCTCTGGTCGCTGCTTTCTCTCATGGTCTCTCGGATGCCTTGAAGGATGAGGTTGCAGCTAAGGACCTACCGGTGGAGCTCGAGTCTCTTATTTCTTTCCTGATTTTGATTGACACCAGACTCAGGGAGAGACCTTCCTTTAAGGAGAGCCTGCGGAGGTCTTCTAACAGATTGGCGCCTACGTTTGCTGTCCCACCCGTGCCTCCCTCTCCTCCCACGCCTCCTGGGGATGACTTGTCTGGGGGTGAACCCATGCAGCTGGGGTTTGCTCGCCTGTCCGAGGGGGAGAGGGTACTCCGGAGACGCGAGGGCCGATGCATGTACTGTGGTCTCGGTGGGCATTTTCGGTTGGCATGTCCGAACCGTCCGGGAAACGCTCGCACCTGAGATCCTGTCGGGGGCAGATCTTGGGTGGAGTCTCCTCGTCCCCGGTTTCCCGTGTTGACAAACCACTGATTACTGTTGTCCTCTCCTGGGTCGGGGGCTCGGTGACGACCCAGGCGTTGGTGGACTCTGGTGCTGGTGGTTTGTTCATTGATAGTGTGTTCGCTGCCGCCAATTCCATTCCTCTGCAGCCTCGAGGTTCCCCACTGGCTCTTGAGGCGATAGACGGCAGACCCCTTCTGCCGCCACACGTGACTCATGAGACCCTTCCAGTGGGAATAGCCATTGGTGCCGTTCACAGAGAGTCGGTCTGTTTCCAGGTGATTTCGTCTCCACACTACTCGGTGGTCTTGGGGTACCCCTGGCTCCAGAAGCATAATCCGACTTTCGATTGGAGATCGGCCGAGATCCTCTCGTGGTCACCGCAGTGTGGGGCTAGTTGCATCCATGGGCCTGTCAAGTTGCTGTGTACTTCCTCGGACTCTCTGTTGCCTCCTGAATACGAAGAGTACCGGGATGTATTCGATAAGGTGCGCGCGGTTGCCCTACCTCCGCACCGCCCATACGATTGTGCCATAGAGTTACAATCTGGTGCCGTTCCTCCTCGTGGCAAAGTCTATCCACTGTCGGTAGCGGAGAATGAGGCCATGGAGGAGTACGTGAGGGAGGCGCTTTCACGCGGACACATTCGCAAATCCTCGTCCCCGGCAGGGGCTGGATTTTTCTTTGTGAAAAAGAAGGGCGGTGAGTTGAGGCCTTGTATCGATTACAGGGGTCTCAATCGCATCACGATCAAGAACGCTTACCCGATACCCTTGATTTCCGAGCTGTTCGATCGCCTCAAAGGGGCCACGGTCTTTACCAAATTCGACCTGAGGGCGGCATATAACCTGGTAAGGATCAAGGCGGGCGATGAGTGGAAGACCGCGTTTAACACCAGGACCGGTCATTATGAATCCTTGGTTATGCCCTTTGGGTTGTGCAATGCGCCCGCAGTCTTCCAGGAATTCATCAACAATGTTTTCCGTGACCTGTTGCAGCAGTGTGTGGTGGTCTATTTGGATGACATCTTGGTATATTCTGAATCCATGGAGGCCCACATTATGGATGTCAGACGAGTGTTGCAACGGTTACGAGAGAACAGGCTGTTCGGTAAGCTTGAGAAATGCGAATTTCACCGATCCCAGGTAACCTTCTTAGGTTACATCATTTCCGCTGAGGGGTTCTCCATGGATCCTGAGAAGGTTTCGGCTGTCTTACAGTGGCCCCAGCCCAGTGGTCTCCGTGCCCTGCAGCGCTTTTTGGGCTTCGCCAATTATTATCGGAAGTTCATCAGGGACTTTTCTATGCTAGCCAAGCCTCTCACGGATCTGACCAGGAAGGGCAGTAATTTCCAGGTCTGGCCGCTCGAGGCCATCCGAGCTTTTGAGGCTCTAAAGTCCGCCTTTGTGTCGGCTCCGATTCTGTCGCATCCCAACCCTGGGTTGCCCTTTGTCCTCGAGGTGGACGCGTCTGAGACGGGAGTAGGCGCCCTTCTGTCTCAGCGTAGAACACCCGAGGGTCCTCTGCTTCCTTGTGGGTTTTACTCCCGGAAACTGTCTTCCGATTGGTGACAGGGAGTTATTGGCCATCGTGCAGGCCCTTAAAGAATGGAGGCACTTGCTCGAGGGTTCGGTGGTTCCGATTCTCATCCTGACGGACCATAAGAATCTGACCTACCTTTCTGAGGCCAAGAGATTGACACCACGTCAGGCCAGATGGGCTCTGTTCTTGTCACGTTTTAATTAAGTGGTCTCCTACCTACCCGGTTCCAAGAACATCAGAGCGGATGCCTTATCACGGCAGTACTCCGAGCTTTCCGGGGAGGAGTCGATTCCGACTTCGGTCATACCTCCGAATCAGATCCTGGCCGCCATTCGCACCAGCCTGACCTCTCCCCTGGGTGAGCAGATTTTGGCGGCTCAATCTGGTGCTCCCTCTGGGAGACCTAACGGCAGGTGTTTTGTGCCTGAGGAGTTGCGCACTCGGTTGTTGCGAACCTACCATAACTCCAAGGCCGCGGGGCATCCTGGAAAGAATCAGCTGTCCTGGGCTGTTTCACGTCTGTTCTGGTGGCCTTCTCTACGTTCCGACATCACCGCATATGTAGCGGCATGCTCCGTTTGTGCCCAGAGTAAGTCCCCTCGGCACCTTCCGTTGGGCCTTTTGCAACCCATAGCCACCGGGGAGCGCCCATGGTCATACCTGGGGATGGATTTCATTGTGGACCTCCCTGCATCCCGAGGCCATACAGTCATTCTCATGATTGTGGATCGGTTTTCCAAAATGTGCCACTGTGTTCCTCTCAAGAAGTTACCCTCTGCACAAGAGTTGGCCACGATTTTCGCCAGGGAGGTCTTCCGGTTGCACGGTTTGCCCAAGGACATTGTGTCGGATCGGGGGAGTCAGTTTGTGTCCAGGTTCTGGCGCGCCTTTTGCTCCCAGTTGGGGATTCATCTCTCTTTCTCCTCGGCCTACCACCCTCAGTCCAATGGGGCCGCAGAACGATCCAATCAGGCCTTGGAGCAATTCCTTCGTTGCTATGTCTCCGATCACCAAGACAATTGGGTTGACCTCCTGCCTTGGGCTGAGTTTGCCAGGAACACGGCGGTGAACTCTTCCTCTGGGACGTCTCCCTTCATGGCCAATTATGGGTTCCAACCTGCCGTGTTACCGGAGGTATTCTCTCCCCAGGATATTCCGGCTGTGGAGGATCACCTTTCCGTCCTACGTGCTTCTTGGGTACAGATCCAGAGGTCCCTTGAGGTCTCTGCGCAGCGCCAGAGACTCCAGGCTGATCGCAGACGAGCGCCCGCTCCTTCCTACCAGGTCGGAGACCGTGTATGGTTGTCCACCCGCAACCTTAACCTTCGAGTGCCCACTCCCAAGCTGGCGCCTCGCTTTGTTGGTCCCTTCCGAGTGCTTCGCAGGGTAAACCCGGTAGCCTATGCCCTTGCGCTTCCTCCTGGCATGCGGATCTCCAACGTGTTTCATGTCTCCCTGTTGAAGCCATTGGTGTGTAATCGTTTCACTTCCTCGGTTCCTCGGCCCCGTCCGGTCCAAGTGGGCAATCGTGAGGAATATGAGGTGAGCAATATCCTGGACTCACGCCTGGTCCGCGGCCGGTTGCAGTTTTTGGTCCATTGGCGTGGTTATGGTCCAGAGGAGCATTCCTGGGTTCCCTCCGCAGATGTCCATGCTCCTGCTTTGCTCCGAGCCTTCCACCCACGCTTCCCTCTGAAACCGTTCCTTACTCCGCGGAGGAGGGGCCCTTGAGGGGGAGGTACTGTCATGGTCTTACCTTCTTACTGTTCTCCTTCATTTGACATGTGCTGGCGGCCATCTTGGTTTCTGGGTTTCTTGTAGCCTCCCACCCTGCGGCTTCTCCTTCCCACTGGGAGGAGCTGGATGCCTAGCTCATATATATAGGAGGTCTGTGGCTTCAGTTTCTTGCTTGGTCCTCCTGTGTTCACATGCTTCTAAGACTGCTGCTGCTTCTGGTTCCTGATCCTGGCCTCGTCTGACTACCCCGTTGGTTCCTGATCCTGGCTTCGTCTGACTACCCTGCTGGTTCCTGATCCAGGCTTCGTCTGACTACCCCGTTGGTTCCTGATCCTGGCTTCGTCTGACTACCCTGCTGGTTCCTGATCCAGGCTTCGTCTGACTACCCTTCTGGTTCCTGACCTCTGTCTACGTAGACCCTGCTTCGGTTTAGCCATCCGTTTGGACTTTTGCTTACAGCTTGCTTTTCAATAAAGCCTTCTTATTTCCACTTATCCTTGTTGTACGTCTGGTTCATGGTTCCATGACACCCTGGTTTACCCAATGCTAAAACGTTGGCGCAAGCTTTTGTCGACCATATTGTTAAATTGCACGGCATTCCCTCTGATATTGTTTCCGATAGAGGCACGCAGTTTGTGTCCAGGTTCTGGAAGGCTTTCTGTTCTCGCCTGGGGGTTTCTGCTGTCCTTCTCTTCTGCTTTTCACCCGCAGTCGAATGGTCAGACTGAGCGCCTCAATCAGAATCTGGAGACATATTTGCGCTGTTTTGTGGCGGAGAACCAGGAGGATTGGTGTTCATTTCTCCCTCTTGCTGAGTTTGCTTTGAACAACCGTCGTCAGGAATCTTCTGATAAGTCACCATTTTTTGGTGCATATGGGTTCCATCTGCAGTTTGGGACATTCTCGGGAGGGGCTCTTTCTGGTTTACCTGAGGAGGAGAGATTTTCCTCGTCTTTGTCTACCATTTGGCAAAAGATTCAGAGTAATCTCAGAAAGATGAGTGAGAAGTATAAGCGTGTGGCTGATAAGAGACGTGTGCCTGGTCCGGACCTGAATGTGGGTGATCTGGTGTGGTTGTCTACAAGAAATATTAAACTGAAGGTTCCCTCCTGGAAATTGGGTCCCAAGTTTATTGGGCCTTATAAAATTTTGTCAGTCATCAATCCTGTTGCCTTCCGTCTTGATCTTCCACGGGTTTGGAAGATACATAATGTATTTCACAGATCTCTCTTAAAACCATATGTCCAGCCCACGGTACCCTCCTCTTTGCCTCCTCCTCCGATTTTGGTTGATGGCAATCTGGAGTTTGAGGTTTCCAGAATTGTGGACTCTCGCATTGTCCGCGGTTCTCTTCAGTACCTCGTTCATTGGAAGGGTTATGGTCCTGAGGAGAGGATGTGGGTTCCGATGTCGGACATTAAAGCCACTCGCCTTATCAGGGCATTTCATAGGGCTCATCCTGGGAAGGTGGGTCCTGGGTGTCCGGAGTCCACCCATAGAGGGGGGTACTGTCACTACCAGAGCTTTGAGACGTTCTCACAGCTCTGTGTCTCCACCCCTGTGATGATGTCACTTAGAGTTTGGAGGTGTTCTCACTGTTCTGTTTCTCCGCCCCTGTGATGAGGTCTTTACTCCCAGCTGTCTCTCCTGCGTTTGATTTCCCTGCCTTTAAATCACCCCTCCTCCTATTGCAGGGCGTGGATTATATTTCTCTTTTCAGTTGTAGCTCTGCCTTGAGTATCTTCACTTCTTAAGCTACTAGTTCTCTGGACCTGTGTTCTGCTGCTGCAAGCACTCCGGATATTGCCAGCGGCCCTTAGATCCGTCTTCTCTGCGGCTGCAGCTCCATCAGCTAAGTGTGCAGACTTTGTTGTGTACCTGGTGATTTCCTGACTGGATCTGAGGTGGCCACGGTTCCCTCCATATTCTGAGCAGGGCATCGGTGGCCGTGCCCCTTCCACTATTGTAGGGGTTACAGGGCTCATCAGTCTAAGGTACGCGGGCATGCCTCGTTCCACCATTTGGATCCGGGCATGTGCTTTAGCAGCATAGGGAGAGTGTTGAGGGTCTGACAGGGGTCACCCTTTCTCTTCCCTAGTTTGGGTCCGGTCAGTAGCTCTTCTTACTGTGTATGCTCTGGTTACCCTTAAACAGCCGTGTCAGGAGGAGGGCGCACTGCGCCACCAATGATAATATAATTAACATTTAATACAGGAGGCGGGTGCTGCACCTGAGGGGTTAACTGCTGCTAATCGCAGCTCCCCGCCAGCCAGCATTTGTATTAAAGAGGACCTTTCATCTGTCAAAAAATTCTGAACTAAGTATCGTGATCTGTACAGCGGTGCCCAGGGATTTCACTGCACTTACTATTATCCCTGGTCGCCGCTCCGTTTTCCTGCTATGTCCTCCGGTATCTTCGGGGACATGGTTATACTGGGAGGAGACTGCCCTTGTTCTCCTGGGCGTCTACTCCCAGGCTGTAGTGCTGGCCAATCGCAGTGCATAGCTCACAGCCAGTAATGCTGAGCCCCCTCTTACTCTTAAGGGGAACCTGTTATTTTGAACATTTAGTACTATCCTTTTGGAAACATGCCACAGAGCAGAACATGCTGAGCAGATTGATATATAGATCTGTGGAGAAAAAAACAGGACAACTTGTATTTTATTCATTGAAATTCCAGCACATTCTGGGTTTAGGTGTCCAGTGGGTTTTCCTGATTATGGCCGCCCAATTGACCCCTAAGCCCAGAACAAGCGGGAATTCAAGTGAACAAAATACAAGTTGTCCGGGAAAAATAGAGGATGCTCAATTTTTTGACGTTCGTTTTTCACTGACCGTCAAAAAAATTGCCATACGAATAACCTCATAGACTATGATCTTAAAACGGACGTGTGATGGCTGTTAAAGAAATGTCCACCACATGTCCGTGGACACATGTCCATGTAGTCTAAAGCTAGCCACTTGGCAGTGTTAATTAACTATGCAGGGAAATAAAGCCACCAGCTACCACTTCAGGAGAATCTTATGTCTTAGTTCTGTATTTTTCGTGACGCCAATTGCAGGGTACTACCCCAGGGCCCTTCCAAGGTGTTAAAACGCATGCCCCAGACTAGGAATGCCAGAGTGGTGTAATGGCCTATAATGTCTCTATAGGGTGGTGATAATTGTGTCAACGGTGTCTCCTACCTGGGTACGGCTGGACTCCTGGCTCCTTTGCAATACATTTTAGTGTAGTGATAGTAGGAGTAATAGAGGGATTTTGCTGAAGAAATGATGTTCAGACATTTTATTTACTGAAGATAGCTTGTATCCAAGCAGTATATAACTTTGGTCCCTGGTCCCAGCAGGTTTTGGCGATCATTGGCAGGAATAAATGCTTCTGCTTGATATGTTGGGAGCTTGCAGGATAGGACGTCTGCTTGGTAGCTCTGTAACTGTGGCAGGAATTATTCTTCTGCACTTTTCTGTACCTTCTGTTTTGTGGGGACAGACTAGCTTAGGAGGAATAGCTTCTCCCAGGTCTCTGGACTTAATTCACAGATGATTTCTCAGGGGATGCTTTCTTCCTGGAACTCTGGAGGTTGTCTGCAGTTTTCTGATTCTGTTCATCCAGCTGAGCTGCAGGGCTCAGACTGGGAATTTGATCAAGTCTCAGATTGAGACTTGGTCCTTGCTGTCTTCCCTATGCAGGGGCCAACTAGAACTGGTTCTAACTGTTTTTTTCCTCCCTTGCTGCAGGAAGACGGAAACCTCCACTTATCTTCAGCAGGAGGGCAGAATAGAACAGGCTTGTTCCACTCTGAACGGCCATAACTTTAAAACCAATGATGCTGCCACCTGCTGGTAAACCTGGAAAATTACAAGAACAATTGAATTTAACATAGGTTTTACATGCACATTTGTGGAGGACATAAGCAAAATCACATCAGAAGACAGTATAAAAGCTCTTAACAGATAGTAGCGGGGTAGAAGCGTGTGGTAACACAACTCTGGGGTGTTACACTTACCAAGTGTGATATTGGATGTCTACCAACTATGTATCAAAATGAGTCAGACATGTGAGTTTTAGGGTACTCTAGTAGGAATTTAAGGTTTTGTTGAGTGGTTCTTGCTCCAGACCACCTTTAATCACTGGAGAAGATATGGTGGAACCTGATGTATGTATAGTGAGTGTCTTACACTTGAAATCTTTCAAAGATTTCAAAGGCTGAAGAACATCAGTGTCTTCACAGTTCCTCGGGCAGTATTTGTTAACATGCTGAAGAAAATAAATCATTTCTTAGAAAAAAAGAATTCATAGCGGAGAATATCATATTCAATTTCTGAAGACTATGACCCATTTCCATTTTTTTTTTCTTTATTATGGCTCTATAAAGCCCTAAATGTCTTGGAAGTGGAAACACACGTGACTGCCCATCTATGCCCTTGCTCACATCCTATTTCTAATGTGTTATTCATAACGCCAACACAAGACATGAAATTTACTGGGGAAGTGGAGGAAAATGTCTTTTGATCTGTAGCCAAACAGTTGCAAAGATTAGATACAAAATGATCTTTCATCCTTGTAAAGTGTTTCATTTCATTGATTTCCATGAAAACTTTTTGTAACGCTTTGTACTTCTCATCTGTGTGTGTGAAATTATATCATCTAATTATTCTCCAATTATTATACACTAAGTACCCGGCCAGTTCCTACTGCTCCGCACTCTATTGGCTCTACATTCAACCAAATGGAGCTCCACTAGAAGGGAGATATAATGGGCTAATGCCCTTTAGAGTCTGTTTTCTTGATGCACTGAATAACTTTCCTATGGGGGATGACGTTTTATCTCGGAGAGTCCTCCAAACCTTCCCAAACTGCTTTGATGAAAAAGATAATAGACAACTGGACATATTAATGTTCTCTTTCGCTCAACATCAAACAGGCTTGAGTCTTTTCCGAAGAAGATGTTCAAAGGGTAATTTACCAATTAGTGACATTAGTGATATTGTTGAATACAATGCAACAAGAAGAAAGACTAAGTGGTGATTTATGAAATATGGAAGTATATGTCTAGATGAACTGTAGCATTTACTAAACACTCAGAGGAGGGCCAGTTGAAGACAACGGACTGTAGGAAGACTATAGGAAATCATAATTAGAGATGAGCGAATTTCTTAAAAGTTTGATTCGGCCGATTTGCTGACTTTCACTAAAAAATTTGCTTCGTTACCAATTACTTTGTCATGAAGCGCATTTTTTTGTAAGTAGCAGGTGCAATAACATGGAGCGGCAATAGCGCATCTGAGGGTAAAATTAACAATAACTTTTTTTTATCAAACTTACCGCCTCCATTTGCTCGCGACGGGACGGCCGCCACCATCTTGCTTGAAGATCTCGGCCGAAATCCTGTGCGGCGCGTGATGATGTAATCTCGCGGCGCACAGGATTTCGGCCGAGATCCTCAAGCAAGATTGAGGCTGGCGGCCCGTCGCGAGCAAATGGAGAAGGTAAGTTTGAATTTATTATATTTTTTATACTATTTCAGGTTAAATCGATTCGCTGACACGAAGCACGAGGAAATTTGGCTTCTAGGCAAATCAAATTTATCCTGAAATTTGGAACGAATTCCACTTTGTGGGATTCCATTTGCTCATCTCTAATCATAATGTATCAAGGTTCAAGGTACATATTGTACATTTTTTATCTGGGGCTTAGGCTTCGTTGACATCTGGTTTAGAGGCCAGCAGAGAACAGCCTGCCAGAGCTCTCTGGATCCGACATAGCCGGACATTACTTTGCGCTCGCTGAGCCCTTTGACTGTAGCAGGATCCATTGGAGATCCAGCTGCTAAGTGAAATTTTTTTTGTCCAGCCAAATCCTGGCTGGATCTCTACTGGATCCTATTACAGTCAATAGGGGGGGACATGTGGTAACATCTGGCTATGTCAGAATCATTCCAAAATGAGTCGGGCGTGACCACTAGCAACCTCACCACCACCAGCATGATCCGCCACATGGCATCCAAGCACTGTAATAAGTTTGGGTCCACAATCTGTGTCTGCGGGTCACACCACTGCCTCCTCTTCCCCTGTGAACCCAAGCGCAAATACCCAGCCACCCACCCACAGGCCATAGCACTAAATGTGCAGCTTTCCAAATTACTGGCCCTAGAAATGTTGCCATTTAGGCTTGTGGACACTAAGGTCTTGCGCAGCCTGATGTCGGCGGCCGTCCCGCGTTACGCAGTCCCCATCCGCCACTATTTTTCAAGGTGTGCCGTGCCCTCCTTACACGAACATGTGGAAGGTCCACTTAACCTCGAACACATGAACAAGTGAATTCGACATGGACGCTACATTTTCCTGACGGCACACTGGGTGAATGTTGTGGAGGCCGGGAGCGAGTCGTACCCTGGGATGGCACAGGTGCTACCGATGCTAAGGATTGCAGGCCCTAATTCCATCAGGGTTTCTGCCACCACCTACGTTAGTGGCTCCAACCCCCACTTCTCCTCCTCCGCCTCGTTCTCCACTTCCACCTCAGAATTATCCTCTTGCAGCACCAGTCAGCCATCAGTCAGTAGCTGGAAGCAATGTAGCACTGCAGTGGGGAAGCGGCAACAGGCCGAGCTGAAGATGATCTGCTTAAGTGACAAACAGCACACCGCCGCAGAGCTGTGGCAGGGTATAAGAGACCAGACTGAGGTGTAGCTCTCGCCACTCAACCTACAACCAGGCATGGTTGTGTCTGATAATGGCCGTAACTTGGTGGTGGCTTTAGAGCTCGGCAAGCTCACACACATCCCATGGCTAGCCCATGTCTTAAACTTAGTGGTTCAGCGGTTTCTTAAAACTTACCCCAATTTGCCTAAACTACTGGTGAAGGTGCGCTGCGTGTGTGCACATTTCCGAAAGTCATCGACAGCTTCAGCCGGTCTGTCAACGCTGCAGCAGCGCTTGCAATTGCCAGCTCACCGGCTGTTGTGCAACGTGAGCACGCGCTGGAACTCCACGTTCCACATGTTGGCCAGGCTTTGTGAGCAGCAAAGGGCAGTAGTGGAATACCAGCTGCAACATGGTCGTCGCCTTTCTAGTCGGCTTCCGCTATTCACAAGAGAGGAGTGGGCATGGATGTCTGACCTCTGTGAGGTTTTAAGAAACTTTGAGGAATCAACACAGATGGTGAGCGGCGATAACACTATTATCAGCGTAACCATCCCACTTCTGTGTCTACTCAAACGCTCGCTGCTCACAATGAAGGAGGACGCTTTGCATGTGGAAGTGGTGGAAATGGGGAAAGACAGTACACAGGGTGATAGCCAGACCACCCTCCGTTCGTCTTCTTAGCGCGAATCGGACGATGAAGAGGAGGAGGAGCAGGATACGGTTGCTTCCGCTACAGAGGGTAGTACCCATGGAAGTTTAATTCCACCTGTTCTGCGTGGATAGGCAGAAGAGGATGAGGAGATTGAGAGTGATCCTCCTGATGACGACAGAGAAGTTTCGCCTGTTGGTACTCTGGCACACATGGCTGACTTCATGTTAGGCTGCCTTTCCCGCTACCCGCGCGTTATACGCATTTTAGACAACACGGATTACTGGTTGTTCACTCTTCTTGACCCCCGCTACAAAGAGAACTTCTCATCTCTTATTCCTTTGGTGGCGAGGACGAGCAAAATGGTGCAATACCAGAAGGTCCTTGTTTAAAAATTGCTCTAAAAAATTCCAGCTGACAACGCTGGCGGCAGAGGCCGTAGTTCCTTGGCCAACCAAGGAGAGGAGACGAGAGGAACACAAAGCAGTTCCAACAGAGGCAGGGCAACACTCTCCAAAGCCTGGGACAGTGTTATGACACCCCGCCAGCACCCTCACCCTGATGCGGTGCCTAGTGTCACAAGGAGGGAAACATTTTGAAAGATGGTGAAGGAGTACGTAGCAGGCGTGTCAGCGTCCTCAGTGATCCCTCAGTGCCTTACAACTACTGGGTGTCCAAGCTGGAAACGTGGCACAAACTGGTGCCCTACGCCTTGGAGGTGTTGGCCTGCCCTGCCGCCAGCGTTTTGTCAGAGTGGGAATTTAGTGCTGCTGGAGGCATAATAACTGATAAGTGTATCCGCCTGTCAACTGAAAATGCTGACAGGTTGACTCTTATAAAAATGAACAAGGCCTGGATTGCCCATGACTTCTCGACTCCACCAGAGGAAAGCGGCTGAACATAAAGGCACTCTAAATGTGTTGTTTATAATGTACTGAATACACTATATTCCCATGTAGAGATGGCCTTGCGGTTCGCCCAGCGGTCGTTTCTCGGCAAACTTTGCGTGTTTGCGATTCGCTGAACATGCTAACATATGGAGATATTCAGGCCCGCCATATTCTTTTACATTGTGAAGAACTTTGACCGATGACACATCCATCAGGTGGGACAGGACAGACAATTGAGACGTTTCAGCACATGGACATACCCCCTACCTTATAAATACACCCGATCTGGCCGCCATTTTACATTCAGTCTTTTGCCAGTGTAGGGAGAGGTTGCTGTGTGGAGCAGGGACAGGCTGTTAGGGACACTAAACACTAGCTAATAGGGCCACAAAAGTCCTTTTATGGACTGGTATAGGTGTGCTATCGATATGTGTGATACACAGAGGGGTGCGATATACTTATAATATACTTTTATAATGAGTCAAAAACACCTAGATCTATATAGTGATCATCTAGAAGTCAGGGGGCTAGGGGCTTACTAGGGCCATTTTTATATAGGGTAAGGTTCCGGACGGGGTCGCTCTTATCAGGGCGGGTGGTCTGTGGTTAGGCTATCAGGGCCAGAATAGCACCCCCCTGTAGGGCAATATCAGGGACAGAGTCACTAAAGCGGCAGCGGCCCTTGCTCCAAATGTTTTGGAGGGTCACCAGCAGGCCAGCAATCATAATTTTTCAAGGGTGTGTATGATGCCCTCCTTTATGTGTAATAAAGGGTGTATTGGAGCGCCATTCCTTATAATTTTTGGCAGTCCTTTCACTTAGTGCATAGGCTTTATGAGTGTAGGAGTCCCACTACCTGAACAATTGTACCACAATGTGAATGAGGCCCTCCATTATGTGATATACAGATTGTGCCTCTTCCTTGTAATTTTTGGCAGCACTTGCACTTTATATACAAGTAAATATACAGAAAAGAATGTTTCCTAACAATTATTTCTCTAAAATCGATTGTATCTTCGGTTTTGTGCGTATTATTGTCAGTCTGTAAAAGTGGCGCACTACTCGGACAACATGGTTCCCAGCAGCGACCTGGGAGTCCAAGATGCATCCAGACATCCTCCCCATGCTGTTCCCGAACCATTACAGTGGTGTTTCCATCAATTTCTGACATTTTCCTATGAACCACCAGACACCCTCCCGTCTTCAGAGCAGGGGGTGCCTGGTTTAATGCTCGGGTTCTCCCATTGACTTCCATTGTACTCCGGTGTTCTGTAGATGTCGGCCCGAGCACCCGAGCACTTTGGTGTTCGATCAACACTATTATTATTCAACTGGGAAGACATAAAATAGAGGCGGTCGTGCCCCATTTGTGGTTCCCGACAGCTAAAAGGATTACAAAGTAGCAGAACTGTATACCGCGTAGTGTGGTGCTCTTCAGGCCCAACACTGATGTGCACATAACCGGAGATGCCGATCTGAACCAAAGCAGCGCCGTTCTGCTGCGGGGATCCCAAACAGGTCTCAAACTTGTAGGGAACAGGAAGCAGTAAAAGAAGCAGATTGAAGGAAGCTAAGTCTAAGGGCTCATGCACACGACCGTTGCTGTTTTGCTGTCCGTTTCTCACGGATCCGTTGTTCCGTATCTGAGTTATTTTTCTCTCTGATTTAAGTACTCTTCCGTTCCGTTATTCCACAAAACATATCCGTATGGTTTCCGTATGCGATCCGTTTTTTGTGGATCGGAAACGGAAACATGAGCAATATGGGCTGGGCATAGCATTTCTACAGTATGGATCCGCAAAATACAGATTACATATGGATGTGTTCCGTGTGTGTTCCGTATTTTTTGTGGACCAATTGACTTGAATGGGGCCTCGGACCGTGATTTGCGGACAATAATAGGACATGCACTACTTTTTTGCGGAACAGAAATACGGAAACGGAATGCACATGGAGTACATTCCGTTGTTTTTGCGGACCCATTGAAGTTAATGGTTCCGCATACGGTCTGCAAAAATAACGGAAGTGGAAAGAAAATACGTTTGTGGGCATGAGCCCTAAGGCTAAGACTAGTTTTAAACTAGTCTTAGCCATACACTTAGCGACTCTCAATCTGCTTCTTTTACTGTATCTGGATGATCCTTTTACGGCTAACACTTCTATCTTCGAACTTCTAAAACACCCATTTACTAGAGGAATATTGCGACGATATTGGGGACTTTGCAGTTGATAAATCTGGCTGATATCAGCTCGACGGGCCCACCAGGTCCACTTCCCACCTACTTTTTAAAACTGAATAGTGTAAAATTGCAAAACGTAGCAAAAATTTTTGATCAAATGAACTCAAATTGTTTCAAAGCCTTATTTCACAACATTAAGGGTACTTTCACACTAGTGTTTTTGTATTCCTGTGACGGAACTCAATACTGGAAAAAAAACGGATCAGTTTTATCCTAATGCATTCTGAATGGAGAGCAATCCGTCCAGGATGCATCAGTTCAGTCCCTCTTACGTTTTTTGGACTGAGAAAATTCCGCAGCATGCTGCAGTTTTTTCTCCGGCCAAAATATTGAACACTTGCCGGATCCGGCAATAATTTACATTGAAGTGTATTAGTGCCGGATCCGGCTTGATAAATCCCCCCTTGTGTGTAGGTCTTGTAGTTGTCCAAATGCTGCACCCACGTTACGAGCCATACCTTGCAGACCCCTGCACTAGTTATATGTAGGACAGGGATAAACCTGACATCTCTTTGGTTGTGTGTAGACAATGCTATGCCTCATGGTTATTAAATGCCCCCTCCCTCCACTGTATGGCATCATATACAGGTATTGATGCTATCATAATGTGATCTAGCTGAGAATTGTGAACTGATTCCAATATATCGATCCTCTTCTCTCCATTTATTTATCTATGTAATTTAATTTTGGATCTAATGTGTCCCAGGCACCAGAACAGATTAGTTAAATGGCATTTACATAATGGATCATTCAAAACAGATTTATCCACACTGAAATACAATTAAAAATCCAATATCTTATCTTCCACAGCCGGTAATGCTATTCCAAAAAGTCAATCACTGAGCGGCATATCTGCTTAATTTGTTGATCGCCTGAAATGTACAGTATGAAAAGTCCAGCACTCATGAATAAAAAATGAATCCTGTCATACACAGAGCAAAACTGTGTTTCAATTTCATTATGGGATTATTAAAGTTGTATTGTATTGTATAAGGATGTAGCATAATCCAAACTGCACCAAAGGAGTAACCACCGATGGTCCCAGACTATAACTAGATTATAGGGTTTATGGGCTACAAGAGAGATTAAAATTAAAACAGTTCACAACCCTAAATAACACTGAAAAGTGAGGAGAGCAGTTTGTTTGGTTGTTCATAACTATATAATACTACCTCTTATGTACAGAAATATGACTACTATAATACTGCCTCTTATGTACAGGAATATAACTATATAATACTGCTCCTATGTACAGGAATATAACTACTATAATACTGCTCCTATGTACAAGAATATAACTACTATACTACTGCCTCCTATGTACAAGAATATAACTACTATAATACTGCTCCTATGTACAAGAATATAACTACTATAATACTGCTTCTATGTACAAGAATATAACTACTATAATACTGCTCCCATGTACAAGAATATAACTACAATAATACTGCTCCTCTGTACAGGAATATAACTACTATAATACTGCTCCTATGTACAAGAATATAACTACTATAATACTGCCCCTATGTACAAGAATATAACTACTATAATACTGATCCTATGTACAAGAATATAACTACTATAATACTGCTCCTATGTACAGGAATATAACTACTATAATACTGCCTCCCATGTACAAGAATATAACTACAATAATACTGCTCCTCTGTACAGGAATATAACTACTATAATACTGCTCCTATGTACAAGAATATAACTACTATAATACTGCCCCTATGTACAAGAATATAACTACTATAATACTGCTCCTATGTACAAGAATATAACTACTATAATACTACTCCTATGTACAAGAATATAACTACTATAATACTGCTCCTATGTACAAGAATATAACTACTATAATACTGCTCCTATGTACAGGAATATAACTACTATAATACTGTTCCTATTTTCAGGAATACAGCTACTATAATACTGCTCCTATGTACAAGTATATCACTACTATAATACTGCTCCTATGTACAGGAATATAACTACTATAATACTGCTCCTATGTACAAGAATATAACTACTATAATACTGCTCCTATGTACAAGAATATAACTACTATAATACTGCCTCCTATGTACAAGAATATAACTACTATAACACAGCCTGCTATGTACAAGAATATAACTACTATAATGCTGCCTCCTATGTAAAAGAATATAACTACTATAATACTGCTCCTATGTACGAGAATATAACTACTATAATACTGCTCCTATGTACAAGAATATAACTACTATAATTCTGCCTCCTATGTACAAGAATATAACTACTAGGGGGGGCAGAGCTAGCGCCGGACGGAGATGGCAGCTTAGTTTCCTGCTCTCCTAAGAGGATCGTTATAACGCTAGCCTACATCAGCACTTTCGGGCGAGAATGGTCAAGATCGGCAACCCGAAACAGGGTGACCACTCTTCTACCTCTAAAGGCCAAGTTCCGCCTGGAGAAATGGAGAAATTCCTTAAAAAGGCAGCCGCAACGGTTGCGCTGAAGGAAACAAAGATGGCGCCGACACTACCATCTAAAGCACAGAAGCGCGCCCAGGTCCTGTCGGAGGGGGAAAGCGAAGCGGAGGACTCTCTGGAAGCCTGCTCTGATCTTCCCCTCACCAGAAGGTATTTGGATCGAGCCCTGAGCAGGGTTATGGAACCCATACTCACAGAAATCTCGGCATTCCGGCAGGAGGTGAGGCACATAGGGGACCGGGTTGAGGCCTTAGAGTCGCGCCAGACAGCGTCCCTGAATCACCACTCTGCAGTGTCAGACGCCTTACGCCGAGGTTCCACCTACCTTAATGGGCTCCACAATGCGGTCGAAGACCAGGAAAATCGAGGGCGCCGCAACAACTTACGGTTTCGCGGGATCCCCGAAACAGTGCTGCCGGGAGACATACCAGCAACGGTCGTAGCAATTTGCGGTGCGCTGCTGGGCCCTGAATTTCACAAGAAGTAATAATTCAGCGAGCTCACAGGGCCCTCCGTCCGAAACCCAAACCCTCTGATCCGCCCAGGGACGTCATTTGTAAGTTCCTGAATTTTCCGATTAAGGCAGCCATTTTAGAAGCAGCTCGCGGTAATAAAAACCTTTCCTATGAAGAATGCAAGCTTGAAATCTACCAGGACCTGGCCCCTGCTACCTTAAAGAAAGGCAGGGCATTGAAGCCCTTGACCGACTGGCTTCGGTCCAACAAAGTCCTGTACCGCTGGTCTTACCCGTTTGGACTCTCATTTGCCTTTGCGGGGAAAAGAATATTCATCTCATCCTTTACAGACCTACAGGCTACCTACGACGCTTTGAACATTGACCCCTTGCCAATTGAGAACTGGGAGCTTTATCAAGATCTGAGTGACTTTCCAGAACTTCCTAAAATACTCCCCTTTGAAGTCCTGCGGACCCCGAAGACCTCCAGATCAAGGAAAAGAGGCCTACAGTTCACCCCTAGAAGCCAATCACGAGACCAACAGCCCAATCCCTAGCAACTTTCATCCACATGATTGGTTGTATCGTTTTGCCTTTTTCTCCTTTTTCTCTGAGCAGGTTATCGTCCCCTCTGTCTATTAATATGCTGTTATTTGTTTAGACGGGGAAATGTATATCTCTGCTTACCTGTTCAGATTGATCCTTTCTCCCTGATAATTCATTGGCTCTACTTGAGGCGTTATATGTCCTCTCTCATGGTCACAAGACCACACTTCCCCCTCATGTATGTAGCATATACACATATGCTTTGTTCTTTTTTGTTCACTGTTTTATGTTTTGTTCTCTGTTCTCATCCCATTCCTTCCCCAAGGTATAGGCTACTTCGGTTTGCAACACGTGACCCTCGCTGCGCCTGTGACATACTTGCGCACCTGGAGAGGAGCATACACGGTATCCCCATGCTCTCTTGGAGGAGGCACCATCTGCTTAAAGGTAACTCCACTCTCACTCCACCTTATGGCTGACCTACACATTGCTTCCTATAATGTCAAGGGCTTCCACTCCCCTTCCAAAAGGAGTCAGGTCTTTGCCGTTTTAAGGAAAGCCAAGGCTGAGGTGGTGTTCCTCCAAGAGACACATTATCGCTTTAACCGTTACCCCAACATGCAATTTTCATTCTACTCTGATTGGTATCACTGTGGGGGTAATTCGTCTGCCTCATGTGGGGTTAGCATAGGGTTTCATAAAAAATTACCATTTAAACTAATTGACCAAACTCTTGACCCAGATGGAAGGTACATACTAATCAAAGGCTCCATTGGCCAACAAGTATACACATTCATTAATATATATGGCCCTAATGCCAACCAGTCACAGTGGATAGCCAACATGGTCTCAATTGTCAGCCCCTTTAAAGAAGGAATAGTGATAATGGGAGGAGACTTAAACATTGCCCTAGTCCCACAGCTTGACATCTCCTCACATAAGTCGTCCCACTCAAGCAAATCCCTGAAATTAATCAGAAAAAACCTCTGGGATCTCCACTTGGTTGATTATTGGCGTTCCCTTCACCCCGATACCCTTGACTACACCTTTTACTCGTCAGTCCATGGTACGTACCACCGGCTGGACTACCTTTTTATTTCTTAGGAACATCTTCACCTGTGTAGTTCGGCATCGACTGGTTCCATCCACCTGTCGGACCATTCCCCAATATTTGTCAAGTTGCTAGCCCCTACAAAAAACCCTACCTGTTTTAACTGGCGTTTAAACGAGACCTTATTAGGCTCCCAAGATACAGTAGACCAAATCTCCAAACACCTAACAGATTACTTCTCTCTGAATGAAAGCGCGGATGTCTCATCTAACACACTTTGGGACGCCCATAAACCGGTTATTAGGGGTCAGTTTATCAAAATTGGGTCCTATAAAAAGAAATTGCAAGAGAAAGCCATAGACGAAGTCCTCAAAAAAATACAAGACCTTGAGTCTTGCCATAAATCATCCTCCACTGATCCCCAGTTAAAGGAACTCTCGGAATATAGGGCGAAACTAAAATCCTTGCTTTCCTCTAAAGCAGCCAAATACTACATGAGTGTGCAACATAAGTTCTTTGCTCATGGGGATAAGGCTTCAAAATTCTTGATGAGTAGAATTAGGGGAAGGAGGGCCTCGAATTATGTCCACCAGCTATCCTCAACTGGTGGTAAACCGATCTTCTCTACTTCTCAGATAGCTGCACATTTCCGAGACTTCTATAATAACCTTTACAACCTTGCCTCCCCTGGATCTACTGATGAGAGGGTGTCAGCCGTACGGGTTTTCTTAGACTCATCCAAAGTGCCGCATTTCTCCCCAGACCAGAAGCTACAATTGGAGGCCCCGTTCACCATTTCGGAACTTAGGAATGCTATGCTCCAGATGCCGTTAGGGAAGAGCCCTGGCCCTGATGGCTTTCCACTCTCATATGATAAAATATTTCAGGAACTCCTCCTCCCCCACCTCTTGAAGGTTTGTAACCAGTCCCTGACGGGCTGCCCGCTTTCTAGAGACATGACTATAGCGCACATTTCCATAATACCAAAAGAGGGGAAAGACCATAAACAATGTTCCAACTATAGACCCATATCCCTCCTAAACATAGACCTCAAACTCCTGGCAAAGATGTTGGCCAACAGGCTGGCTATTCTTCTACCCCTTCTCATATATGGAGATCAGGTTGGCTTCGTCCGAGCCAGGGAAGGCAAGGATAACACTTCTAGAGTGATCAATGTCCTGTGCCATGCCAAAAAGCTTTCTTCCCCTCTGCTTCTCCTTAGTACAGACGCGGAGAAAGCTTTTGATAGGGTTGACTGGCATTACCTAGAGCAGACTATGCTGAAGTTTGGCCTTCCTGATCCTTTTGTAAAGGCGACTTTTTCCATGTATGGGCAGGCGTCAGCTAGGGTACAAGTCAATGGTAGTCTGTCCGCCCCCTTCTTGATAAGCAATGGGACGAGACAGGGATGCCCCTTATCGCCTCTCTTATTTATCTTAGCACTAGAACCCCTTCTTGCAACTATAAGGTGCGATGAGGAGATTTCAGGTCTATGCTTGGGAGGCAGGGAACAGAAAGTGGCAGCTTTTGCGGACGATGTCCTTGTAATGACAGTCAACCCCCTAACCTCCTTACCGCATATCCAAACCCACCTAAATAGTTTCAGCCTAGCTTCAGATTTTAAAATTAACGCAGGTAAATCTCTGGTCCTCTGCAGGGGAATACCCCAATCTACAAAGAATCAGTTGATGGTGGACTCACCTTTTAACTGGTCTACGCCTACCCTCACATACTTAGGGGTCAAACTTAGTCCCAACATACAAGACCTCTTTGCTCTAAACTATATCCCCCTTAAGGAATCCATTTTTGAGGCCATAGACAAGCTAGCGCATTCTAACCCAACCCTTTCTTGGTTCGGCCGTAAGAATCTCCTTACATCGCTTATCCTTCCACGACTTACCTATCTACAACAGGTATTACCTATACCGGTTCCCAAGCAATACTACGAGCAAAGTTCCCAAAAATTTAGATCATTTATCTGGTGTAATAAAAAGGCGAGACTGTCGTTTTCTCTGTTAACTAGGCCTAGGCAGGCGGGTGGGATTGGACTACCAAACCCTGAAATCTATGGTAGGGCTATCCTCCTTACCCGGGCGGTTGCCTGGCTACGTTCCTCCCCGAAGTCACCCATAGTGGACATTGAAGTGGATATCCTTAAGACATCCCCCAGGGCTCTCCTGCTAGGCTCTCAATTGGTTTTTCCGGGACAATTCTCGGATTATCCAATAATAAAAGCCACACTGGAAGCCTGGAAATGGCTCTCGTCCTCACACTGCTCTATCCCTTTCCCCTCCCCCCTCTTGACAGTAGCAGATGTTATCGATACGGCCCCTCCTCCCATAAGATCCGCGACCTCGCAAGGGCTTAGGTCCTCATTACTACCCATAAACGCTTTGGCACCCTCCTCGGGGGGGTGGATGGATTACCAAGCGACAAACACTCTCCTAAACCCTCACCCTTGCGACATCTTCACTATTGTATATCTTAGAGCATATTTGAAACAGCACATAAATATAGGGGACCTATGCCGCCCCTTGGTTTGGTTCGAGTCAATTTTCTCCATCCATCCTACCCCTAGGAAACTTATATCACTAATTTATAGTAAACTCCGCTCACCCCCCATGCTGGCCAAGCCATCGTTTGTGAGGAGTTGGGAAGGGGATCTTAATATAGTAATCCCGTTTGATTGTCTACCTAGTCTCCTTTGTTCTCCCCATGGGGCCTCCCGCTGTGTACGAATTCAGGAAAATAATTATAAGATCCTTACTAGATGGTACAACACACCTGATAAGACATCTCTTTACTCTGAATCAGCGTCAGACGCTTGCTGGAGGTGCCATGGGGAGAAGGGCACCTTTTTCCACATATGGTGGTCCTGCCCTCCCATTTATAAATGGTGGAAGGAAATTTTTTCTTATGCTAATAAGATCTGTGGGACCTCCTTCCCAATCTCTCCACAACTGGCTCTCCTGTCCCTCCCTTCGTCCGACCATACTGCTAAACCACCATATGTATTTACTCAAATGCTAATAGCCGCGCGCCTCTTGCTTCCCAAGCATTGGCTACACTCCCATATACCATCCTTGGATGAATGGATCCAAAAAATGGATCAAATACACAGGTTCGAAGAACTTTCCTCATTGGAAATGCGATCCCATACCACCTTTCTCAAGAAGTGGCTTCCTTGGTCGGTATTCAGAAACCCCCAAAAGTAAATCAAGTACCTTGCCAATGATACTATGCCTCGGGTTTTGGGGGAGAGACCCTTACTTTAATTGCCCACTCTCTGGATAGCCTTCCACTCCAGTGGCTTTTGGAGTTGGGATCTTGCCCTGAGAACCACTCGGCCTTCCATAAAGCTATGTCCTTTTCCCCCCTTAGATACGGCTCTCGGTCTAAGACTATGCCTTTCCTAACATCAGGAAGTGTATTGCCCTCTTTCCTAAGGTAAGATATATTTTAAGATATGTAGTTCATGTCAGCTCATAAATCTTTCTCTCCTAATTAGGGATGAGCGAACTCGAACTGTATAGTTCGGGTTCGTACCGAATTTTGGGGTGTCCGTGACACGGACCCGAACCCGGACATTTTCGTAAAAGTCCGGGTTCGGGTTCGGTGTTCGTCGCTTTCTTCGCGCTTTTGTGACGCTTTCTTGGCGCTTTTTGAAAGGCTGCAAAGCAGCCAATCAACAAGCGTCATACTACTTGCCCCAAGAGGCCATCACAGCCATGCCTACTATTGGCATGGCTGTGATTGGCCAGAGCACCATGTGACCCAGCCTCTATTTAAGCTGGAGTCACATAGCGCCGCCCGTCACTCTGCTCTGATTAGCGTAGGGAGAGGTTGCGGCTGCGACAGTAGGGCGAGATTAGGCAGATTAACTCCTCCAAAGGACTTGATTAACTGATCGATCTGCAGCTGTGGATCATTGAGCTGCTGATCCTCAATTGCTCACTGTTTTTAGGCTGCACAGACCGTTTGTCAGTCACATTTTTCTGGGGTGATCGGCGGCCATTTTGTGTCTTGTGGTGCGCCAGCACAAGCTGCGACCAAGTGCATTTAACCCTCAATGGTGTGGTTGTTTTTTGGCTAAAGCCTACATCAGGGTGAAGCTGTCACACCAAGTGCATTTAACCAGCAATAGTCTGTTCATTTTTTGGCCATATACAAAATCAGGGGCAAGCTGCGCCTGTCACCAAGTGCATTTAACCCTCAATGGTGTGGTTGTTTTTTGGCTAAAGCCTACATCAGGGTGAAGCTGTCACACCAAGTGCATTTAACCAGCAATAGTCTGTTCATTTTTTGGCCATATACTAAATCAGGGGCAAGCTGCGCCTGTCACCAAGTGCATTTAACCCTCAATGGTGTGGTTGTTTTTTGGCTAAAGCCTACATCAGGGTGAAGCTGTCACACCAAGTGCATTTAACCAGCAATAGTCTGTTTATTTTTTGGCCATATCCCAGTCTAATTCTGTCACTAAATCCATACCGGTCACCCAGCGCCTAAATACTAGGCCTCAAATTTATATCCAGCTAAATCTGTCCCTAGTGCTGTAGCTGGGCGAGTTATTTAGTGTCCGTTCAAGCACATTTCTTGTTCTGGGTTGAAATACAATTCCCAATTTAGCAATTTCATAATTTAGTGGTTTCTGCTATATCAGAGCTATTTGAAATCTATCCCTAAAAGGGTATATAATATTCAAGGTGCACATTGGGTCATTCAGAATAACTTCACACACACCCGCTACTGTGTATTTCCAAGTCTAATTCTGTCACTAAACCCATACCTGTCACGCAGCGCCTAAATACTAGGCCTCAAATTTATATCCAGCTAAATCTGTCCCTAGTGCTGTAGCTGGGCGAGTTATTTAGTGTCCGTTCAAGCACATTTCTTGTTCTGGGTTGAAATACAATTCCCAATTTAGCAATTTCATAATTTAGTGGTTTCTGCTATATCAGAGCTATTTGAAATCTATCCCTAAAAGGGTATATAATATTCAAGGTGCACATTGGGTCATTCAGAATAACTTCACACACACCCGCTACTGTGTATTTCCAAGTCTAATTCTGGCACTAAACCCATACCTGTCACCCAGCGCCTAAATACTAGGCCTCAAATTTATATCCCGCTAAATCTGTCCTTAGTGCTGTAGCTGGGCGAGTTATTTAGTGTCCGTTCAAGCACATTTCTTGTTCTGGGTTGAAATACAATTCCCAATTTAGCAATTTCATAATTTAGTGGTTTCTGCTATATCAGAGCTATTTGAAATCTATCCCTAAAAGGGTATATAATATTCAAGGTGCACATTGGGTCATTCAGAATAACTTCACACACACCCGCTACTGTGTATTTCCAAGTCTAATTCTGGCACTAAACCCATACCTGTCACCCAGCGCCTAAATACTAGGCCTCAAATTTATATCCCGCTAAATCTGTCCTTAGTGCTGTAGCTGGGCGAGTTATTTAGTGTCCGTTCAAGCACATTTCTTGTTCTGGGTTGAAATACAATTCCCAATTTAGCAATTTCATAATTTAGTGGTTTCTGCTATATCAGAGCTATTTGAAATCTATCCCTAAAAGGGTATATAATATTCAAGGTGCACATTGGGTCATTCAGAATAACTTCACACACACCCGCTACTGTGTATTTCCAAGTCTAATTCTGGCACTAAACCCATACCTGTCACCCAGCGCCTAAATACTAGGCCTCAAATTTATATCCCGCTAAATCTGTCCTTAGTGCTGTAGCTGGGCGAGTTATTTAGTGTCCGTTCAAGCACATTTCTTGTTCTGGGTTGAAATACAATTCCCAATTTAGCAATTTCATAATTTAGTGGTTTCTGCTATATCAGAGCTATTTGAAATCTATCCCTAAAAGGGTATATAATATTCAAGGTGCACATTGGGTCATTCAGAATAACTTCACACACACCCGCTACTGTGTATTTCCAAGTCTAATTCTGTCACTAAACCCATACCTGTCACCCAGCGCCTAAATACTAGGCCTCAAATTTATATCCCGCTAAATCTGTCCTTAGTGCTGTAGCTGGGCGAGTTATTTAGTGTCCGTTCAAGCACATTTCTTGTTCTGGGTTGAAATACAATTCCCAATTTAGCAATTTCATAATTTAGTGGTTTCTGCTATATCAGAGCTATTTGAAATCTATCCCTAAAAGGGTATATAATATTCAAGGTGCACATTGGGTCATTCAGAATAACTTCACACACACCCGCTACTGTGTATTTCCAAGTCTAATTCTGGCACTAAACCCATACCTGTCACCCAGCGCCTAAATACTAGGCCTCAAATTTATATCCCGCTAAATCTGTCCTTAGTGCTGTAGCTGGGCGAGTTATTTAGTGTCCGTTCAAGCACATTTCTTGTTCTGGGTTGAAATACAATTCCCAATTTAGCAATTTCATAATTTAGTGGTTTCTGCTATATCAGAGCTATTTGAAATCTATCCCTAAAAGGGTATATAATATTCAAGGTGCACATTGGGTCATTCAGAATAACTTCACACACACCCGCTACTGTGTATTTCCAAGTCTAATTCTGTCACTAAACCCATACCTGTCACCCAGCGCCTAAATACTAGGCCTCAAATTTATATCCTGCTAAATCTGTCGTTAACGCTGTCCTGTTGTGGCTGGGAAAGTTATTTAGTGTCCGTCAAAGCACATTTTTTGTTCTGGGTTGAAATACAATTCCCAATTTAGCAATTTCATAATTTAGTGGTTTCTGCTATATCAGAGCTATTTGAAATCTATCCCTAAAAGGGTATATAATATTCAAGGTGCACATAGGGTCATTCAGAATAACTTCACACACACGCTTCTGTGCATTTCCAAGTCTAATTCTGTCACTAAATCCATACCGGTCACCCAGCGCCTAAATACTAGGCCTCAAATTTATATCCAGCTAAATCTGTCCCTAGTGCTGTAGCTGGGCGAGTTATTTAGTGTCCGTTCAAGCACATTTCTTGTTCTGGGTTGAAATACAATTCCCAATTTAGCAATTTCATAATTTAGTGGTTTCTGCTATATCAGAGCTATTTGAAATCTATCCCTAAAAGGGTATATAATATTCAAGGTGCACATTGGGTCATTCAGAATAACTTCACACACACCCGCTACTGTGTATTTCCAAGTCTAATTCTGTCACTAAACCCATACCTGTCACGCAGCGCCTAAATACTAGGCCTCAAATTTATATCCAGCTAAATCTGTCCCTAGTGCTGTAGCTGGGCGAGTTATTTAGTGTCCGTTCAAGCACATTTCTTGTTCTGGGTTGAAATACAATTCCCAATTTAGCAATTTCATAATTTAGTGGTTTCTGCTATATCAGAGCTATTTGAAATCTATCCCTAAAAGGGTATATAATATTCAAGGTGCACATTGGGTCATTCAGAATAACTTCACACACACCCGCTACTGTGTATTTCCAAGTCTAATTCTGGCACTAAACCCATACCTGTCACCCAGCGCCTAAATACTAGGCCTCAAATTTATATCCCGCTAAATCTGTCCTTAGTGCTGTAGCTGGGCGAGTTATTTAGTGTCCGTTCAAGCACATTTCTTGTTCTGGGTTGAAATACAATTCCCAATTTAGCAATTTCATAATTTAGTGGTTTCTGCTATATCAGAGCTATTTGAAATCTATCCCTAAAAGGGTATATAATATTCAAGGTGCACATTGGGTCATTCAGAATAACTTCACACACACCCGCTACTGTGTATTTCCAAGTCTAATTCTGGCACTAAACCCATACCTGTCACCCAGCGCCTAAATACTAGGCCTCAAATTTATATCCCGCTAAATCTGTCCTTAGTGCTGTAGCTGGGCGAGTTATTTAGTGTCCGTTCAAGCACATTTCTTGTTCTGGGTTGAAATACAATTCCCAATTTAGCAATTTCATAATTTAGTGGTTTCTGCTATATCAGAGCTATTTGAAATCTATCCCTAAAAGGGTATATAATATTCAAGGTGCACATTGGGTCATTCAGAATAACTTCACACACACCCGCTACTGTGTATTTCCAAGTCTAATTCTGGCACTAAACCCATACCTGTCACCCAGCGCCTAAATACTAGGCCTCAAATTTATATCCCGCTAAATCTGTCCTTAGTGCTGTAGCTGGGCGAGTTATTTAGTGTCCGTTCAAGCACATTTCTTGTTCTGGGTTGAAATACAATTCCCAATTTAGCAATTTCATAATTTAGTGGTTTCTGCTATATCAGAGCTATTTGAAATCTATCCCTAAAAGGGTATATAATATTCAAGGTGCACATTGGGTCATTCAGAATAACTTCACACACACCCGCTACTGTGTATTTCCAAGTCTAATTCTGGCACTAAACCCATACCTGTCACCCAGCGCCTAAATACTAGGCCTCAAATTTATATCCCGCTAAATCTGTCCTTAGTGCTGTAGCTGGGCGAGTTATTTAGTGTCCGTTCAAGCACATTTCTTGTTCTGGGTTGAAATACAATTCCCAATTTAGCAATTTCATAATTTAGTGGTTTCTGCTATATCAGAGCTATTTGAAATCTATCCCTAAAAGGGTATATAATATTCAAGGTGCACATTGGGTCATTCAGAATAACTTCACACACACCCGCTACTGTGTATTTCCAAGTCTAATTCTGGCACTAAACCCATACCTGTCACCCAGCGCCTAAATACTAGGCCTCAAATTTATATCCCGCTAAATCTGTCCTTAGTGCTGTAGCTGGGCGAGTTATTTAGTGTCCGTTCAAGCACATTTCTTGTTCTGGGTTGAAATACAATTCCCAATTTAGCAATTTCATAATTTAGTGGTTTCTGCTATATCAGAGCTATTTGAAATCTATCCCTAAAAGGGTATATAATATTCAAGGTGCACATTGGGTCATTCAGAATAACTTCACACACACCCGCTACTGTGTATTTCCAAGTCTAATTCTGGCACTAAACCCATACCTGTCACCCAGCGCCTAAATACTAGGCCTCAAATTTATATCCCGCTAAATCTGTCCTTAGTGCTGTAGCTGGGCGAGTTATTTAGTGTCCGTTCAAGCACATTTCTTGTTCTGGGTTGAAATACAATTCCCAATTTAGCAATTTCATAATTTAGTGGTTTCTGCTATATCAGAGCTATTTGAAATCTATCCCTAAAAGGGTATATAATATTCAAGGTGCACATTGGGTCATTCAGAATAACTTCACACACACCCGCTACTGTGTATTTCCAAGTCTAATTCTGTCACTAAACCCATACCTGTCACCCAGCGCCTAAATACTAGGCCTCAAATTTATATCCTGCTAAATCTGTCGTTAACGCTGTCCTGTTGTGGCTGGGAAAGTTATTTAGTGTCCGTCAAAGCACATTTTTTGTTGTGGGTTGAAATACAATTCCCAATTTAGCAATTTCATAATTTAGTGGTTTCTGCTATATCAGAGCTATTTGAAATCTATCCCTAAAAGGGTATATAATATTCAAGGTGCACATAGGGTCATTCAGAATAACTTCACACACACGCTTCTGTGCATTTCCAAGTCTAATTCTGTCACTAAATCCATACCGGTCACCCAGCGCCTAAATACTAGGCCTCAAATTTATATCCAGCTAAATCTGTCCCTAGTGCTGTAGCTGGGCGAGTTATTTAGTGTCCGTTCAAGCACATTTCTTGTTCTGGGTTGAAATACAATTCCCAATTTAGCAATTTCATAATTTAGTGGTTTCTGCTATATCAGAGCTATTTGAAATCTATCCCTAAAAGGGTATATAATATTCAAGGTGCACATAGGGTCATTCAGAATAACTTCACACACACGCTTCTGTGCATTTCCAAGTCTAATTCTGTCACTAAATCCATACCGGTCACCCAGCGCCTAAATACTAGGCCTCAAATTTATATCCCGCTGAATTTGAATACAATACATTGGGCCAAATAATATATTTGTTGTTGTGGTGAACCATAACAATGAGAAAAACATCTAGTAAGGGACGCGGACGTGGACATGGTCGTGGTGGTGTTAGTGGACCCTCTGGTGCTGGGAGAGGACGTGGCCGTTCTGCCACATCCACACGTCCTAGTGTACCAACTACCTCAGGTCCCAGTAGCCGCCAGAATTTACAGCGATATATGGTGGGGCCCAATGCCGTTCTAAGGATGGTAAGGCCTGAGCAGGTACAGGCATTAGTCAATTGGGTGGCCGACAGTGGATCCAGCACGTTCACATTATCTCCCACCCAGTCTTCTGCAGAAAGCGCACAGATGGCGCCTGAAAACCAACCCCATCAGTCTGTCACATCACCCCCATGCATACCAGGGAAACTGTCTCAGCCTCAAGTTATGCAGCAGTCTCTTATGCTGTTTGAAGACTCCGCTGGCAGGGTTTCCCAAGGGCATCCACCTAGCCCTTCCCCAGCGGTGAAAGACATAGAATGCACTGACGCACAACCACTTATGTTTCCTGATGATGAGGACATGGGAATACCACCTCAGCATGTCTCTGATGATGACGAAACACAGGTGCCAACTGCTGCGTCTTTCTGCAGTGTGCAGACTGAACAGGAGGTCAGGGATCAAGACTGGGTGGAAGACGATGCAGGGGACGATGAGGTCCTAGACCCCACATGGAATGAAGGTCGTGCCACTGACTTTCACAGTTCGGAGGAAGAGGCAGTGGTGAGACCGAGCCAACAGCGTAGCAAAAGAGGGAGCAGTGGGCAAAAGCAGAACACCCGCCGCCAAGAGACTCCGCCTGCTACTGACCGCCGCCATCTGGGACCGAGCACCCCAAAGGCAGCTTCAAGGAGTTCCCTGGCATGGCACTTCTTCAAACAATGTGCTGACGACAAGACCCGAGTGGTTTGCACGCTGTGCCATCAGAGCCTGAAGCGAGGCATTAACGTTCTGAACCTGAGCACAACCTGCATGACCAGGCACCTGCATGCAAAGCATGAACTGCAGTGGAGTAAACACCTTAAAACCAAGGAAGTCACTCAGGCTCCCCCTGCTACCTCTTCTGCTGCTGCCGCCTCGGCCTATTCTGCTGCTGCCGCCTCGGCCTCTTCCTCCGCCTCTGGAGGAACGTTGGCACCTGCCGCCCAGCAAACAGGGGATGTACCACCAACACCACCACCACCACCTCCGTCACCAAGCGTCTCAACCATGTCACACGCCAGCGTTCAGCTCTCCATCTCACAAACATTTGATAGAAAGCGTAAATTCCCACCTAGCCACCCTCGATCCCTGGCCCTGAATGCCAGCATTTCTAAACTACTGGCCTATGAAATGCTGTCATTTAGGCTGGTGGACACAGACAGCTTCAAACAGCTCATGTCGCTTGCTGTCCCACAGTATGTTGTTCCCAGCCGGCACTACTTCTCCAAGAGAGCCGTGCCTTCCCTGCACAACCAAGTATCCGATAAAATCAAGTGTGCACTGCGCAACGCCATCTGTGGCAAGGTCCACCTAACCACAGATACGTGGACCAGTAAGCACGGCCAGGGACGCTATATCTCCCTAACTGCACACTGGGTAAATGTAGTGGCAGCTGGGCCCCAGGCGGAGAGCTGTTTGGCGCACGTCCTTCCGCCGCCAAGGATCGCAGGGCAACATTCTTTGCCTCCTGTTGCCACCTCCTCCTTCTCGGCTTCCTCCTCCTCTTCTTCCACCTGCTCATCCAGTCAGCCACACACCTTCACCACCAACTTCAGCACAGCCCGGGGTAAACGTCAGCAGGCCATTCTGAAACTCATATGTTTGGGGGACAGGCCCCACACCGCACAGGAGTTGTGGCGGGGTATAGAACAACAGACCGACGAGTGGTTGCTGCCGGTGAGCCTCAAGCCCGGCCTGGTGGTGTGTGATAATGGGCGAAATCTCGTTGCAGCTCTGGGACTAGCCAATTTGACGCACATCCCTTGCTTGGCGCATGTGCTGAATTTGGTGGTGCAGAAGTTCATTCACAACTACCCCGACATGTCAGAGCTGCTGCATAAAGTGCGGGCCGTCTGTTCGCGCTTCCGGCGTTCACATCCTGCTGCTGCTCGCCTGTCTGCGCTACAGCGTAACTTCGGCCTTCCCGCTCACCGCCTCATATGCGACGTGCCCACCAGGTGGAACTCCACCTTGCACATGCTGGACAGACTGTGCGAGCAGCAGCAGGCCATAGTGGAGTTTCAGCTGCAGCACGCACGGGTCAGTCGCACTACAGAACAGCACCACTTCACCACCAATGACTGGGCCTCCATGCGAGACCTGTGTGCCCTGTTGCGCTGTTTCGAGTACTCCACCAACATGGCCAGTGGCGATGACACCGTTATCAGCGTTACAATACCACTTCTATGTCTCCTTGAGAAAACACTTAGGGCGATGATGGAAGAGGAGGTGGCCCAGGAGGAGGAGGAGGAGGAAGAGGGGTCATTTTTAGCACTTTCAGGCCAGTCTCTTCGAAGTGACTCAGAGGGAGGTTTTTGGCAACAGCAGAGGCCAGGTACAAATGTGGCCAGCCAGGGCCCACTACTGGAGGACGAGGAGGACGAGGATGAGGAGGAGGTGGAGGAGGATGAGGATGAAGCATGGTCACAGCGGGGTGGCACCCAACGCAGCTCGGGTCCATCACTGGTGCGTGGCTGGGGGGAAAGGCAGGACGATGACGATACGCCTCCCACAGAGGACAGCTTGTCCTTATCCCTGGGCAGCCTGGCACACATGAGCGACTACATGCTGCAGTGCCTGCGCAACGACAGCAGAGTTGCCCACATTTTAACCTGTGCGGACTACTGGGTTGCCACCCTGCTGGATCCACGCTACAAAGACAATGTGCCCACCTTACTTCCTGCACTGGAGCGTGATAGGAAGATGCGCGAGTACAAGCGCACGTTGGTAGACGCGCTACTGAGAGCATTCCCAAATGTCACAGGGGAACAAGTGGAAGCCCAAGGCCAAGGCAGAGGAGGAGCAAGAGGTCGCCAAGGCAGCTGTGTCACGGCCAGCTCCTCTGAGGGCAGGGTTAGCATGGCAGAGATGTGGAAAACTTTTGTCAACACGCCACAGCTAACTGCACCACCACCTGATACGCAACGTGTTAGCAGGAGGCAACATTTCACTAACATGGTGGAACAGTACGTGTGCACACCCCTCCACGTACTGACTGATGGTTCGGCCCCATTCAACTTCTGGGTCTCTAAATTGTCCACGTGGCCAGAGCTAGCCTTTTATGCCTTGGAGGTGCTGGCCTGCCCGGCAGCCAGCGTTTTGTCTGAACGTGTATTCAGCACGGCAGGGGGCGTCATTACAGACAAACGCAGCCGCCTGTCTACAGCCAATGTGGACAAGCTGACGTTCATAAAAATGAACCAGGCATGGATCCCACAGGACCTGTCCGTCTCTTGTCCAGATTAGACATTAACTACCTCCCCATAACCATATATTATTGGACTCCAGGGCACTTCCTCATTCAATCCTATTTTTATTTTCATTTTACCATTATATTGCGATGCTACCCAAAGTTGAATGAACCTCTCCTCTGCCTGTGTGCTAGGCCTAAATATATGCCAATGGACTGTTGCAGTGGTGGCTGACATGAAGCCTGATTCTCTGCTATGACATGCAGACTAATTCTCTGCTGACATGAAGCCAGATTGTCTGTTACGGGACCTCCCTCCTCTGCCTGGGTGCTGGGCCTAAATTTATGACAATGGACTGTTGCAGTGGTGGCTGACGTGAAGCCTCATTCTCTGCTATGACATGCAGACTGATTCTCTGCTGACATGAAGCCAGATTGTCTGTTACGGGACCTCTCTCCTCTGCCTGTGTGCTAGGCCTAAATATATGCCAATGGACTGTTGCAGTGGTGGCTGACGTGAAGCCTGATTCTCTGCTATGACATGCAGACTGATTCTCTGCTGACATGAAGCCAGATCCTCTGTTACGGGACCTCTCTCCTCTGCCTGTGTGTGTGCTGGGCCTAAATATATGCCAATGGACTGTTGCAGTGGTGGCTGACGTGAAGCCTCATTGTCTGCTATGACATGCAGACTAATTCTCTGCTGACATGAAGACAGATTCTCTGTTACGGGACCTCCCTCCTCTGCCTGGGTGCTGGGCCTAAATATATGCCAATGGACTGTTGCAGTGGTGGCTGACGTGAAGCCTCATTCTCTGCTATGACATGCAGACTAATTCTCTGCTGACATGAAGACAGATTCTCTGTTACGGGACCTCCCTCCTCTGCCTGGGTGCTGGGCCTAAATATATGCCAATGGACTGTTGCAGTGGTGGGTGACGTGAAGCCTGATTCTCTGCTATGACATGCAGACTAATTCTCTGCTGACATGAAGACAGATTCTCTGTTACGGGACCTCTCTCCTCTGCCTGTGTGTGTGCTGGGCCTAAATATATGCCAATGGACTGTTGCAGTGGTGGCTGACGTGAAGCCTCATTCTCTGCTATGACATGCAGACTAATTCTCTGCTGACATGAAGACAGATTCTCTGTTACGGGACCTCCCTCCTCTGCCTGGGTGCTGGGCCTAAATATATGCCAATGGACTGTTGCAGTGGTGGCTGACGTGAAGCCTCATTCTCTGCTATGACATGCAGACTGATTCTCTGCTGACATGAAGCCAGATCGTCTGTTACGGGACCTCTCTGCTCTGCCTGTGTGCTAGGCCTAAATATATGCCAATGGACTGTTGCAGTGGTGGGTGACGTGAAGCCTCATTCTCTGCTATGACATGCAGACTGATTCTCTGCTGTCATGAAGCCAGATTGTCTGTTACGGGACCTCTCTGCTCTGCCTGTGTGCTAGGCCTAAATATATGCCAATGGACTGTTGCAGTGGTGGGTGACGTGAAGCCTGATTCTCTGCTATGACATGCAGACTAATTCTCTGCTGACATGAAGACAGATTCTCTGTTACGGGACCTCTCTCCTCTGCCTGTGTGTGTGCTGGGCCTAAATATATGCCAATGGACTGTTGCAGTGGTGGCTGACGTGAAGCCTCATTCTCTGCTATGACATGCAGACTAATTCTATGCTGACATGAAGACAGATTCTCTGTTACGGGACCTCCCTCCTCTGCCTGGGTGCTGGGCCTAAATATATGCCAATGGACTGTTGCAGTGGTGGCTGACGTGAAGCCTCATTCTCTGCTATGACATGCAGACTGATTCTCTGCTGACATGAAGCCAGATCGTCTGTTACGGGACCTCTCTGCTCTGCCTGTGTGCTAGGCCTAAATATATGCCAATGGACTGTTGCAGTGGTGGGTGACGTGAAGCCTCATTCTCTGCTATGACATGCAGACTGATTCTCTGCTGTCATGAAGCCAGATTGTCTGTTACGGGACCTCTCTGCTCAGCCTGTGTGCTAGGCCTAAATATATGCCAATGGACTGTTGCAGTGGTGGGTGACGTGAAGCCTCATTCTCTGCTATGACATGCAGACTGATTCTCTGCTGTCATGAAGCCAGATTGTCTGTTACGGGACCTCTCTGCTCTGCCTGTGTGCTAGGCCTAAATATATGCCAATGGACTGTTGCAGTGGTGGGTGACGTGAAGCCTCATTCTCTGCTATGACATGCAGACTGATTCTCTGCTGTCATGAAGCCAGATTGTCTGTTACGGGACCTCTCTGCTCTGCCTGTGTGCTAGGCCTAAATATATGCCAATGGACTGTTGCAGTGGTGGGTGACGTGAAGCCTCATTCTCTGCTATGACATGCAGACTGATTCTCTGCTGACATGAAGCCAGATTGTCTGTTACGGGACCTCTCTCCTCTGCCTGTGTGCTAGGCCTAAATATATGCCAATGGACTGTTGCAGTGGTGGCTGACGTGAAGCCTGATTCTCTGCTATGACATGCAGACTAATTCTCTGCTGACATGAAGCCAGATTGTCTGTTACGGGACCTCTCTCCTCTGCCTGGGTGCTGGGCCTAAATTTATGACAATGGACTGTTGCAGTGGTGGCTGACGTGAAGCCTGATTCTCTGCTATGACATGCAGACTGATTCTCTGCTGACATGAAGCCAGATCCTCTGTTACGGGACCTCTCTCCTCTGCCTGTGTGTGTGCTGGGCCTAAATATATGCCAATGGACTGTTGCAGTGGTGGCTGACGTGAAGCCTCATTCTCTGCTATGACATGCAGACTGATTCTCTGCTGACATGAAGCCAGATTCTCTGTTACGGGACCTCTCTCCTCTGCCTGTGTGTGTGCTGGGCCTAAATATATGCCAATGGACTGTTGCAGTGGTGGCTGACGTGAAGCCTCATTCTCTGCTATGACATGCAGACTAATTCTCTGCTGACATGAAGACAGATTCTCTGTTACGGGACCTCCCTCCTCTGCCTGGGTGCTGGGCCTAAATATATGCCAATGGACTGTTGCAGTGGTGGCTGACGTGAAGCCTCATTCTCTGCTATGACATGCAGACTAATTCTCTGCTGACATGAAGACAGATTCTCTGTTACGGGACCTCTCTCCTCTGCCTGGGTGCCGGGGCCTAAATATCTGAGAATGGACTGTTCCAGTGGTGGGTGACGGGAAGCCAGATTCTCTGCTATGGAACCTCTCTCCAATTGATTTTGGTTAATTTTTATTTATTTAATTTTTAATTTAATTCATTTCCCTATCCACATTTGTTTGCAGGGGATTTACCTACATGTTGCTGCCTTTTGCAGCCCTCTAGCTCTTTCCTGGGCTGTTTTACAGCCTTTTTAGTGCCGAAAAGTTCGGGTCCCCATTGACTTCAATGGGGTTCGGGTTCGGGACGAAGTTCGGATCGGGTTCGGATCCCGAACCCGAACATTTCCGGGATGTTCGGCCGAACTTCTCGAACCCGAACATCCAGGTGTTCGCTCAACTCTACTCCTAATGTCACATTTCACCTGACTTTAACTAACTATGTTATGCTCTAGGTTCACGATAAGATTGTACGACATGAGTCTAGGTTGTGCCGCTAGATAAAATGCAATGTACTCTCTATTGATTTGATCCAGGCCTGCGTGCCTTACCTTGGTACCCTGTTACCCCCTGTTATTGTTGGAAAAACCAATAAAATACAAATAAAAAAAAAAAAAAAAGAATATAACTACTATACTACTAATCCTATGTACAAGAATATAACTACTAGAATACTGCTCCTGGGTAGAAGAATATAACTACTATAATACTGCCCCTATGTTTAAGAATATAACTACTAGAATACTGTATCTTATGTTCAAGAACATGACTACAATAATACTGCTCCTATGTACAAGAATATAACTACTATAATACTGCTCCTATGTACAAGAATATAACTACTATAACACTGCATCCTATGTACAAGAATATAACTACTATAATACTGCCTCCTATGTACAAGAATATAACTACTATAATACTGCTCCTATGTACAAGAATATAACTACTATATTACTGATCCTATGTACAGGAATATAACTACTATAATACTGCCTGCTATGTACAAGAATATAACTACTATAATACTGCTCCTATGTACAAGAATATAACTACTATAATACTGCTCCTATGTACAAGAATATAACTACTATAATACTGCTCCTATGTACAAGAATACAACTACTATAATACTGCTCCTATGTACAAGAATATAACTACTATAATACTGCCTCCTATGTACAAGAATATAACTACTATAATACTGCTCCTATGTACAAGAATATAACTACTATAATACTGCTCCTATGTACAAGAATATAACTACTATAACACTGCATCCTATGTACAAGAATATAACTACTATAATACTGCTCCTATGTACAAGAATATAACTACTATATTACTGATCCTATGTACAGGAATATAACTACTATAATACTGCCTGCTATGTACAAGAATATAACTACTATAATACTGCTCCTATGTACAAGAATATAACTACTATAATACTGCTCCTATGTACAAGAATATAACTACTATAATACTGCTCCTATGTACAAGAATACAACTACTATAATACTGCTCCTATGTACAAGAATATAACTACTATAATACTGCTCCTATGTACAAGAATATAACTACTATAATACTGCTCCTATGTACAGGAATATAACTACTATAATACTGTTCCTATTTTCAGGAATACAGCTACTATAATACTGCCTCCTATGTACAAGAATATAACTACTATAACACAGCCTGTTATGTACAAGAATATAACTACTATAATGCTGCCTCCTATGTACAAGAATATAACTACTATAATACTGCTCCTATGTAAAAGAATATAACTACTATAATACTTCTATGTAAAAGAATATAACTACTATAATACTGCTCCTATGTACAAGAATATAACTACTATAATACTGCTCCTATGTACAAGAATATAACTACTATAATACTGTCCCCTATGTACAAGAATATAACTACTATAATACTGCTCCTATGTACAAGAATATAACTACTATAATACTGCTCCTATGTACAGGAATATAACTACTATAATACTGTTCCTATTTTCAGGAATACAGCTACTATAATACTGCCTCCTATGTACAAGAATATAACTACTATAATACTGCTCCTATGTACAAGAATATAACTACTATAACACAGCCTGCTATGTACAAGAATATAACTACTATAATGCTGCCTCCTATGTAAAAGAATATAACTACTATAATACTGCTCCTATGTACGAGAATATAACTACTATAATACTGTCCCCTATGTACAAGAATATAACTACTATACTACTAATCCTATGTAAAAGAATATAACTACTATAATACTTCTCCTATGTACAAGAATATAACTACTATAATACTGTCCCCTATGTACAAGAATATAACTACTATACTACTAATCCTATGTACAAGAATATAACTACTAGAATACTGCTCCTGGTCCTGGGTAGAAGAATATAACTACTATATTACTGCCCCTATGTTTAAGAATATAACTACTAGAATACTGTATCTTATGTTCAAGAATATGACTACAATAATACTGCTCCTATGTACAAGAATATAACTACTATAATACTGCTCCTATGTACAAGAATATAACTACTATAATACTGTTTCTATGTACAAGAATATAACTGCTATAGGCCACGGATAAATTTTTGCAGACTCTGAACCTCCCCTCCATATCCTCATCCAAAGCCTCCCACTTGACTAGGCCCATCTCTGACTCGGAGATTCGTAAGGTTCTTATGTCTATCCCCTCAGGTAAAAGCCCTGGCCCGGATGGATTTTCCATCACTTATTATAAGTCCTTTCAGGATGTTTTAATCCCCCGTTTCAGGAATTTGTGCAATTACCTGCTCACTGGAGGCTCCCTTGCTCCTCACTCCTTATTGGCGCATATTACTGTCCTCCATAAGGAAAACAAGGACCCGACTAGCTGCAGTAACTATAGGCCGATCTCTTTGCTTAATAATGATGTGAAGTGCTGGGCGAAGATTTTGGCCACTAGGCTTCAAGATGTTCTGCCTGACATTGTCCATGAGGAGCAAGTAGGTTTTGTCCATGGCAGACAGGGGTCTGAAAACACGGTAAGGCTTCTCCATCTTGTAAATTGGGCCAAGAGATCCTCTAAACCCTTGGTTTTGGTGAGTACGGATGCGGAAAAAGCCTTCGACAGGGTCAGTTGGCAATTTATTTGTGCCATTTATACCTTATATTCGGCCCCCTCTGCCATGGTCAAAGTTAATGGAGCATTGTCCCCACCATTTCGCATCACCAATGGGACGAGGCAAGGGTGTCCCCTCTCTCCTGCACTATTCATTTTAGTGATGGAGACCCTTTTATGTAAAATTAGAGCAGATCCGGTCATTAAAGGCCTACAGATTGGCTCTTATACTCATGTTACTGCAGCATTTGCGGATGATCTTTTAGTCATGACCTCCAATCCTAAAGAGGCCTTGCCCAAATTGCTGAACATATTTGAGGACTTCGGATTTGTATCCAATTTTAAAATTAATTATGGGAAATCCATGGCACTCAATATCTCCTGCCCCCAAACTGAGATCAAGGTTCTTAAGCATACTACCCCATTTACTTGGGCCTCCAGAGACATTACGTTCTTAGGGACACATATTTCAGCCAACGTCCAAGATCTAGCCTCCCTTAACTACATGCCGCTCCTGCAAACTGTCCGCACCCATCTACAAAACTTGAAACTTCCATTTGTCTCCTGGGTTGGAAGAAAAAATTACCTTTATCCTCCCCAAATTTCTATATTTGCTGCAATCCCTCCCTATTTGGCTACCAAACTCATATTTCACAGAGGTCCGCCGAGTGTTCACACGCTTCCTCTGGAATGGCAAATCACCTCAAATTGCTTACTCTGTTCTCACAAGAGACAGGAGGTTCGGAGGCTTTGGGATGCCAGATGTGAAGCTTTATTACACTGCTGTACAGCTCTGTAGATGTGTAGCTGCTCTGTCCCATCAGTCTAGCTCCCTTTGCTCTCGTCTTGAGTCTGTACTGCTCACCAACCAAGAACAACTTACTTTGTGGGGTGTTAGGCCCTTCTCAGCCAATCACTACTCCTCCTCTCCGATTTGGAAGGGTATGTTGGTGGAGTGGTCCAAAATGGTTCAGTTCCAACTATTTAGCTTTCCTAATCCCTGTATGCCACTCAAATTTATACAAAGCCACATCCACCCTTCTGTGTCAAACCCCTCCGGGATTTGGTCTAGGCTCGTTGACTTATCTCTGCGAGATGTCCTTCTCCCAGATGGTAGTTTACATTGGGATTCAATAATGGACCGCCCTGAGGTTAAAGCTGCACCATTTATCCATTTAGAAAATTTCAAAAGAGATACTAAATTGTGTATTGGATCCTTTACTGGCAGTAGTTCTCCTTCCTGGCTTGAGAAGAAGGTCTTGGCTACTAAGCCCCCCTTAGACCATTCTCCCAGATGTATAAAGAAATACTTTCCTCCTTGCCACCGGAGCTCCATTATGTGGTCTTCTGGGAGCGGGAGCTCTCTCTGAACCTTACGGAGCCGGAAAAAGCCTTTGTCCTGGCACATTCACACGGCTTCAACCGTTGCGTGAAGATTCAGGAGAATTTCTTTAAGCTTCTTAGTAGGTGGTATAAAACACCTGAATTCTTGCATAAGCTAAACCCAGAAGTCCCCGAAACATGCTGGAGGTGTGGCATAGAAACTGGCTCTCTGTCACACATTTGGTGGCTCTGCCAGAAGATCCAACCGTTTTGGAAGTCAATTGAGTCATTGATTAACCGAATATGCAATACCAGGATCACCCTGGATGCTAAACTTATCCTGTTATGGTGCCCTAATAGTACCCTCACTCCCGCCAAGAACAATCTCCCGACGATGCTGCTCACAGCAGCTAAATTACTTAATCCCTTTTTGTGGAAAAATGATTCCCCTCCGACTCTTCCTATGTGGACTGATAAGGTGGACCAGATCTACCGTTTTGAGGAGCTAGCGCATTGGGAAACCAACTCACGCTCTCGCTTCTTAAAACTGTGGTCTCCGTGGAAAGCACATAGAAAACTTTACATGACAGAGCAGAATCCTCTCTTCCCTGTTTTCCCTACCCCCTTCCTTTCCTGAATGTTCCTCCCCGTTCTACTTCTTTCCCTCTTTGATATTTGTCTCCAATTGATGGCTATGATCACATGTAATGTTTACACATGATATGTATGCTTGATAACTATTCTGAGTCTCGTTGTCACCATATTGATGTCATGTGTGGGCATGTAGCCTTGATTTTTCTTTCAATAAAAATAAATCTGGTTAAGAATATAACTGCTATAATACTGCTCCTATGTACAAGGATATAACTACTATAATACTGCTCCTATGTACAAGAATATAACTACTATAATACTGCTCCTATGTACAAGGATATAACTTCTATAGTACTGGTCTTTTGTACAAGAATATAACTACTACAGGGGGGCACTGCCTCAGTGATTCAGCAGCTAAATAATAAATTTAACCTTCTGAACAATCCCTCCCCCTCTATGCCAGCAGACTTACTCCCCTTCGCTACGCGTCCGAATGCAAAACAAATAGCTCAGATTTGGCTTAAAATGCGCAAATTTAAGACAGAGGAATTTCTAAGGGCGACCTCTGGTGCCCTCTCTAGTGACCACCCGATACATACACTTATAAGCTCCTGTAATTTCCTAGATCTGATCGAGCTTAACTCAGTCTCCAAGCCATTGATAGGAAGTAACAGACACAATCCTACCCTGTCTTGGTTTAAAAAGCTCTTGACGTTTGAGACAATTCCTCGCAAGCTCATTTCCCTGTGCTATTTAACCTTGGTTAGTCGCCGCTCCCCTGGAACTCCGCAATACTTGAGGCATTGGGCTGCTGAACTAGATGTAGTGCTGAATGAGACGGATATTATGCGCATTCATGCACATTCCCATGGGTTTTCTAGGTGCACCAGGATACAGGAACATACATTACCCAATGGTATCAGACTACGAAGCAAATGTCCATTAGGGGTATGAGACAGGATGAAAAATGTTGGTGGTGCTTAGACACCACCGGCACTTTATCTCATATCTTCTGGTTTTGCCCCAAGATTCGGCCATTTTGGGAAGGGGTCTTGTCCACCATTAAGAAAATAACACATGTCGCCGTGGAGGTGCCCCCTACCCTGGTGCTCCTGTGGCTCCCAACTCCTACTTTCTCACCCTCAAAAAGGTGTTTGACCACTCATCTTCTCCAGGCTGCGAGATTGGTCATCCCACAACACTGGTTACGCACAGAACCCCCTACTGTGAAAGCTTGGCTCAATAAAGTGGATCATATCTGTCGTATGGAGGAATTGGCGAGTTGGGAGGACAGGACTCACAATATTTATGTGAAGATTTGGACACCTTGGTTCATGTTTAGGGGTGACCAAACGAGCAGACATTTGGCACACGAGACCACTAGCGACACTGTAGAGTGAGCCGTATTCGGATTGACTAAATATACACTTATTGCTGATTCATAGTATTATCTGTGTTTAGCCATCATAATTTTATTGCTTATACCCACGGGTGCAATTAGTGCGTACTCTCTTTATTTGATATGTTGTAATTGGCTATAAGCCATGGACAGATGACCAATTTTGGTTCCCTTCCCCATGTTTTCCCCATTTCCCTTATCCCCCGCTTTTTCTTCTTCCTTGTGATTCCTCGGTCTTCACCCCCTTCTCTCCCCTTCCCCCCCCCCCCCCGTTTTCTTCTCGATTCTTATGTCATATTGTTCACCTGTCATACTACAAAGTTCTAGGCATATTTGTGATATGTAAATGCAGCTTATGACTGACAGTTAGTCAGCGGACTGTGCCTATTTCACCTGCACATGAGTCCTGAAGGATGTATATGTTTTCGTCAACTAGATGAAGGATTAATATTTTAAATGCTTATCTCTATACTGTCAGGATATTGTGCTATACGCTTGTAATGTCAATGCTGTATTCTATTGCCTACATCATTGTAAACAGTTGTGGTATGCATTTTTATTGTGATTTTCAATAAAAAGAGACTTGTCAAAGAAAATAACTACTACAATACTGCTCCTACGTACAAGAATATAACTGCTATAATACTGCTCCTATGTACAAGAATATAACTACTATAATACTGCTCCTATGTAGAAGAATATAACTACTATCATACTGCTCCTATGTACAAGAATATAACAACTATAATACTGCTCCTATGTACAAGAATATAACTACTATAATACTGCTCCTATGTACAAGAATATAACTACTATAATACTGCTCCTATGTACAAGAATATAACTACTATAATACTGCTTCTCTGTACAAGAATATAACTACTATAATACTGCCCCCTGTGTACAAGAATATAACTACTATAATACTGCATCCTATGTACAAGAATATAACTACTATAATACTGCTCCTATGTACAAGAATATATCTACTATAATACTGCTCCTATGTACAAGAATATAACTACTATACTACTGCCTCCTATATACAAGAATATAACTACTATAATACTGCCTCCTATGTACAAGAATATAACTGCTGTAATACTGCCTCCTATGTACAAGAATATAACTACTATAATACTGCTCCTATGTACAAGAATATACCGTATATACTCGAGTATAAGCCGACCCGAATATAAGCCGAGGCCCCTAATTTTACCCCCAAAAAATGGGAAAAATTATTGACTCGAGTATAAGACTAGGGTGGGAAATGCAGCAGCTACTGGTAAATTTCAAAAATAAAAATAGATACCGTACCAATAAAATTACATTAATTGAGGCATCAGTAGGTTAAAGGTTTTTGAATATTTATTTCAAAGAAAAACAATATGGTATCAACAATAACTTTAACAGTACAAAAACCAACTAAAGCGAATATTCGATTTTTGGGAAAATACCAGTTCATGCCAATTTTTAATGCGAAAAATTTTAATGCAATTTTTTTTGCGAATTTTCGCAATCAAGACCTAGACTAGAGTATAAGACGAGGGGGCTTTTTGAGCACAAAAATATGTGCCAAAAAACTTGTCTTATACTCGAGTATATACGGTAACTACTATAATACTGCTCCTATGTACAAGAATATAACTACTATAATACTGCTCCTATGTACAAGAATATAACTACTATAATACTGCTCCTATGTACAAGAATATAACTACTATAATACTGCTCCTATGTACAAGAATATAACTACTATAACACTGCATCCTATGTACAAAAATATAACTACTATAATACTGCTCTTATGTACAAGGATATAACTACTATAATACTGCTCCTATGTACAAGAATATAACTACTATAATACTGCTCCTATGTACAAGAATATAACTACTATAATACTGCTTCCTATGTACAAGAATATAACTACTATAATACTGCTCCTATGTACAGGAATATAACTACTATAATACTGCACCTATGTACAAGAATATAACTACTATAATACTGCCTCCTAGCTGTGAGGACGTGTGTAGGTGGTTCTCCTCATGTCTGGAGCTAGCCCAGGGAAGGGCCTCCCTGGGCGGGGAACTTCCCCAAGCAAGGCCCAGGCTTCCAGGCCTCCACTGGGAGGAAACTCCCAGGCTCTTTCCAGTATGGATACAAGTCCAAAAGTGAATCCTGTGACAAGGGATGGCCAGAATGGAGGAAACACCAGTGCATTAAGTGCAAGTAAGAAAGATGGAGTAACAGTTGTGGTTCCAGAAAGGAAAGAAGGATTCAGCCGCAGTGAGTACAGCTCAGAGATGTGATGTGAAGCAGACCTCCAGCCCAGGCCTGCAGCGTCCAGTGCAGCATAGTGACCCCCAAAAGGTATCTTCTGTGAGTGGAAATCCCAACCTGCAGGCTGCACAGGAGGTGAGACAGGGCGCAGCACATGCATCAGGTGTGCAGCTCACCCCTCCAGCACACAGGCAGCGGAGGACATCTCTGGAGAGGCTGACATTACAGCAGAACCTGCAGCAGTGTGAGGTGGTGACCATGGCACGCTTAGGCCGCACCAGGTCTCAGTCTGGAAGTGGCAGCAGCAAAAATGCTGAAAGATCTATGGATGTGGCACAAGAGAGATCTGCAGAGAAATCTGATGGAGGCTCCAGGTCTGCTGAGTTCAAACAGCCTGAGAAGCTGCCCAAGACTGGATCCCAAACGAGAGAGACCCGTGCACCTGAGCTGCAGCTAGCAGAGGAGATCCCTGCCCTGGTGAGGAACATGGAGGAGCTGAAGGGACACAAACAAATGCTGCAAATGGAGATTGACTGTGTATACAAGCTAAAGACTGCAAATCCAAACTGTGCAGCCGTGTACGACCGTAAGCTACACTCACTCAGCTTGGAACTTGGTGACCTGGTAAAGCAGATGGACATTGTACTGGACAGGATGGGACCACTTGCTGAGTCCTATAGGAACCAGGAGCAGTTTTGCCAGCCAAGGCCTGAACCTTGAATCTGGATTTTTCTGATGCTGAACTGGATTCCAGTGTTACCCCTGAGGAGGCCCAGCAAGCGACAAGACCTGTGCTGCAAGCCGCAAAGTTTTCCTTTCAAAAAGGAGAGATTTATAAACAGGACAGTTTGCAACAGTGGCCACAAGGATCTGCAGCTATCCCTGAGGAGACACATGGACCTCAGACACCAGCACTACAAGTCCCAGGAGGCACAGTGCAGCAGGACAATGGACATCTATCCGTACATCCAGGTGATGGGGTGGCAGAGCAGATCTCTACTGCTGGGGCAGAGACTGGGGGTGATGGTGGACATGTACCTGAGGGGTCAGTGTCTGGGGGGAATGTACAGTCTGTATGGGAGATATCTGAGGATGGCATAGAGGTGGACGGGCTGGAGGAATCTCCACAGAGTAATGAGGGCGATTTTCCACCTTTACCCTCGAGCACAGAAGGTGTGAGTGACCCCCCTAGTGCAGACACCCCCCCAATAAGTCAGGGCCCTGAACCCCGCCAGGTCCCCCCCAGTAATGCCTGGAGCCGTGGTGCTCCATCTTTGTCCTCCGGCGCTCACTATACAGGTCAGGCCTTTAAAAGGAGGAATGTAGTGAGGTTTAAACATCGAGGCGCCAAAGAAGACCTCCCAGATCGGAGGCTTGTGGTCCGAGAACTCCTGTGTCGCCAGATGGGGTTTGTGCCAGCGGACATCTTGGCAGTCATTAATCTACCAGATAGACAGGGCTATGACATCAGCTTTAAGGTCATGTCTAATCTGGATAGATTTTGGGCTAATTTCCCTAGGTTCAGAGGACACTGACGATTGGAGTAAATTTATTTTTATTCCAATATCCAAGCCAGATACCGTCACTGTTAATATCATCTTCTGGAATGAAGCCGTCCCTCCCCAGGACATTGTTGTGTGGCTCAGGAGGCACTGTGACATGGTCTCTGATCTCACCAAGAACCGAGATGATGATGGTATCTGGACTGGAGGGTGGAAGGTTTTGGTGAAGCTGCGACAGCATAATAATGTCACGTGGCATCTACCAAACTCCTTCTTCATTGGGAGAGAGAAAGGCGTCTGCTTCTACCCAGGTCAGCCCAGGAAGTGTTTTAAATGTGGCAGAGCCGGTCATGTCGCGAGTGTGTGCACTGTGGTCAAGTGCAATCTGTGCAGTGAGGTCGGCCACATAAGTGCAAATTGTCAGAACATCAGATGTAATCTATGTGGTGCGATGGGTCACCCTCACAGAGATTGTCCGGACGCATGGCACAATGTCTGTAAGGAGCTTCCTGATGAGGAATTGTTAGAGGCAGATGCTGTAGAGGAGGAGGCCTTAATGTCAGGGTCCATTCTGACCACACAAGAAGTCCAGCAGGGATCAGGTACTGCAGCTCCAGAACATGAGGTCCCAGATACTGCACAGGGGAGTATGGAGGTTGTCCCTGAGGGCCAGCAACAGTCAGAGGTAGCCTCTTCTTCATCGCCAGCAGTATTTGAGGAAAGTAAGAGCAACAAGAGGAGGAAAAAAGACAAGTCCTCCCGTAAGCCTGAGGGTACAGCATGGCCGAGAGTGTCAGGAAGAAAGTCCATAAGGGGTCAGAGGTTATGGCCATATCCAACAGGTATGAAGTACTGTCAGAATCTGAGGGAGATTATGAGAGAGAACTGAAGAAAATAGATGATGAATGTGAAGGGGACACTGAGGATCCTCCGACCAAAAGGAAACCCTATGCTGTAGAGTCCCAGGTAGAATCAGACATGGAGACAGGTGGTAAGCAGGGCAACTCCGACCGACCTATGATGATGGGTATTACCTCGCTGCTCTTCCTTTTGTGTTGTGTAATGATGGCCGGGTTCTCTTTAAAAGTGCTTTCCAGCAATGTCAATAGTATTAAAGTAAGAAAGACAAGGCACATAGTGTATGACCACCTGAGATCTATTGATGCAGATGTCATCTTCTTACAGGAGACGCGTCTGACCACATCAGGACTTCTACGTGAGGCTGAGAGGGAATGGAGGTCTGGTCCTTCTTTCTGGTCACTGGCTGTGGAGCCTTATGCCGGGGTTGCTATATTGTTCACCACCAATGATGTGACTATACATAGACTGACAGAAGTTATTATGGGTCGATGTCTGGTCCTGGAGGTCACAATCCATGGTAGACGACTCCGGCTCATTAATATCTATGGTCCACAGTCAGTGGCGGAAAGGGTCCAGTTATTTAACGAGGTTAAGCCGTATCTTTTTACCTCTGTCCCAGTGGTGTTGGCTGGAGATTTCAATGTCACTAGGACATCGGGTGACAGATCCTCTGGCCGAGCAGTGACCAGGGACTCCAAGGTCCTAAATAGCATGATCCAGCAGGCAGGCCTCAGCGATGTGTTCACACAGGGTGGTAGGAAGCCAAAATTTACATACTCCTGTGCTGACAGAAGAAGTCGCATTGATATGGCTTTTGTAAACCCTACAGAAGTGGTTAGTGGGATGTGTGAGAAAATTGTCCCTTTCTCTGATCACTTGGCCTTGTCATTCTGTTTGGGATCCATGAAGCGTCCAGATGTTGGTAGAGGGCTATGGAGACTTAACTCCAGTCTCCTGGAGGATCCTTATGCCCAGGATTGTGTCCACTTTCTTTTTCAGCAACAACTAGAGAGAGTGGACTTTTATGATAGCATGGCTGACTGGTGGGAGGACGTCAAGGAGGAGATCAGATCCCTCTTGAGGAGACTGTCATTTAAGAAGGGGAAGAGTAAGTACAGCCAGTATCTCAAGCTGCGGAAAGAATTGGAGTCACTGTATTCGGCAGATGGGGGGGACCAACAAAAGATAAACCGACTGAAATCTGAGATAAGGCAGTATCAGTACAGCAGGTACACCTCCCTGGTTCTGGAACGAGATTATGGTTCCTTAGGGTCACCTGATCCCTTTGAGAACTGCCGGGAGCGTGTAGTAAACAAGGTGGTCACAGGTCTCACTGACTCCCAGGGTGTTTTGCAGGAATCTCGGGAGGGTATCCTGGGGGTGGTGAGATCTTACTATACTGACTTATTTCAGAAGAAGGTTTTGGATAAAGAGAAGATGACACAATTCTTGGAGGCAACTCCAGGCCCTGATACTCATGATTTGGACTTCTCTCCTTTAACAGCAGAATTAACGGTGGAGGAGGTTAAAGTGGCCATTGATAAATTACATCTGAAGAAGGCACCAGGTCCGGACGGTATTACCGCAGAATTCTATAAGAAATTCAGAGACCACTTGGCTCCAATCCTCGTGGACGTGTATAAAAATTGTCTAGAAAATCACCTGATGCCTCCGTCCATGAGGGTGTCATCGCTAATTCTGCTTTCTAAAGGTAAGGAGCCTAGCGACATCAAGAACTGGAGGCCGATTGCCCTCTTGAATGTCGACAGGAAAATTCTGGCAAAAATCCTTTTCTCTAGATTAGTCTGTTTGTCCCGGGCACTGTTGGCAGGCTGTCAGTTCGGCACAGTGAAAGGGCGGAACATCTCTGGAGCAGTCATCTCGATAAGGGAGATGTTTGAGAGATGTAAAGCTCTGAGGTGTGGGAGATATGTTGTTGGTCTTGACCAGGCTAAAGCCTTCGACAGAGTAGACCACGAGTATCTATGGGCCACTTTGTCAAAGTACGGTATTCCGGGACAATTTATTGATTGGCTGAAAACCTTGTACAGAGAGGCAGAGAGCTTTCCTCTGGTCAATGGTTGGCAGGGTGGCACGTTCAGGGTTGCGGCAGGGGTGAGACAGGGTTGCCCGTTGAGTCCACTGCTGTATGTGTTTGCCTTAGACCCGTTCCTGAGGTCGCTGCAGGAGTGTGATTTTCGGGGGGTACCGGTCCCCCACTGCTTGCCTCTGAGTGTTGTTGCCTACGCGGATGATGTGACTGTGGTGATATCTGAGCCTCGTGAGGTGCAGATGTTGTCGGCAGCCATCAGAAGCTACTCGGAGGCCTCAGGGTCTCTGGTCAACCTTGAGAAGAGTCAAGCTTTCTGGACACTGGATTCTGATCCAGACTTTGACCTGCCACAATTTGCGAAAGCCTCCACCTATATTAAGATCTTAGGGGTTAAATTTGGGAGGGACGATAACGCCAGGATAAATTGGGAGGAGAAGTTGGAAACCGGAAATGCAAAGGTTCAGCGATGGAAGAACTGGAGGCTGACCTATAGAGAAAGGGTTAAAATGCTGAAGACTTACCTGGTCCCTGTCTTCTTGTATATCTCTGTCGTTTTTCCTTTGCCAGAATCTTTCTCGGCTAGGCTCTTTAGCCTGTTCTTCCAGCTTCTTTGGGGGAACAGGTTAAACCCAGTAAAAAGAGGGATCACCTACCTGCAGAGGAGAGAGGGTGGGCTGGATATGTTAAATCCAAGGGTGTTCTTTGACTCCTTGTTCCTAAAAGTCAATTTTGGTGACCTGGACTCAGAGAACAGCTCCCTGTGGGTGAACAGTGTCAGGGACTGGATATTGCCTTTTGCAGAGTCTTGGGTGCGAGGCGGCAGTCTCAAGAGGGGTCGGTTGACTCGTGGCTTCCTCCCCCAGTACCTGAACTATGGTCTCCGATGCTTGAGAAACTGGCGGATTGATAAAGGGTGTATTGAGAGTAAGACCAGGAAAGAGCTGTACCTGACCATATGTAGGACTTTCTTTTATATACAGCCCGCATTAAAAGACTGTACAACAGTAACCTTAAAAGAAAGTCTGAGGTTTCTTAATGGAGTCAGGCTCCCTGCAAAATTTTTTGACATAGCCTGGCTGTCCTTGCATGGAAAGCTTTATGTTAAGGGGAATCTAAAACATCTGAGTGTCTCAGAGCGTAAGTGTCCCTTAGGATGTCAACAGGAGGAGACAATGGCACATTTTATATCTGAGTGCGAGGAGGGGCAGAAAATATGGCAGGAGGTATCCTCTAGGTTAAAGATCCCTAGACTGCGGCGTCTTACATACCCTGATATCATCTATGGGGTACCAGCCAGTATACCTGACATTGACCGGGGGACCATGTACCTGATTATTACAGTCATTAAATACTACCACTGGCATACTAGAACGAAAGTGTCCGTACATAGCGAGCCGTTCCATCACAGGCAAGCGGTGACCCTGATCCTGTCAGAGCTGAGGTGGATAAAGAACTTAGAATGTAGGAAAAAGGAGAGAAACAGGATGTTATGGAGGAAGGTACATATGGTGGATGTGGACTGATCCTCATAATGGAATTGTGTTTATTACTGATCTATTTACTTTATTCTCCTTTAACAGCAATGGACTATTGTTAAGTTAAAGTTATCATCATTATTATTATTTATACTGTTGGATATGTATGATTTCTGGTAAATGACCATTGTTTCTGTTCATTCAGATTGAATGTATTGTTATGTTTGTTTATACTAATAAAAATTGCCTCCTATGTACAAGAATATAACTACTATAATACTGCTCCTATGTACAAGAATATAACTACTATAATACTGCTCCTATGTACAAGAATATAACTACTATAATACTGCTCCTATGTACAAGAATATAACTACTATAATACTGCTCCTATGTACAAGAATATAACTACTATAATACTGCTCCTATGTACAAGAATATAACTACTATAATACTGCTCCTATGTACAAGAATATAACTACTATAATACTGCCTCCTATGTACAAGAATATAACTACTATAATACTGCCTCCTATGTACAAGAATATAACTACTATAATACTGCTCCTATGTACAAGAATATAACTACTATAATACTGCTCCTATGTACAAGAATATAACTACTATAATACTGCTCCTATGTACAAGAATATAACTACTATAATACTGCTCCTATGTACAAGAATATAACTACTATAATACTGCTCCTATGTACAAGAATATAACTACTATAATACTGCTCCTATGTACAAGAATATAACTACTATAATACTGCCTCCTATGTACAAGAATATAACTACTATAATACTGCTCCTATGTACAAGAATATAACTACTATAATACTGCTCCTATGTACAAGAATATAACTACTATAATACTGCTCCTATGTACAAGAATATAACTACTATAATACTGCTCCTATGTACAAGAATATAACTACTATAATACTGCTCCTATGTACAAGAATATAACTACTATAATACTGCTCCTATGTACAAGAATATAACTACTATAATACTGCTCCTATGTACAAGAATATAACTACTATAATACTGCTCCTATGTACAAGAATATAACTACTATAATACTGCTCCTATGTACAAGAATATAACTACTATAATACTGCTCCTATGTACAAGAATATAACTACTATAATACTGCTCCTATGTACAAGAATATAACTACTATAATACTGCTCCTATGTACAAGAATATAACTACTATAATACTGCTCCTATGTACAAGAATATAACTACTATAATACTGCCTCCTATGTACAAGAATATAACTACTATAATACTGCTCCTATGTACAAGAATATAACTACTATAATACTGCTCCTATGTACAAGAATATAACTACTATAATACTGCTCCTATGTACAAGAATATAACTACTATAATACTGCTCCTATGTACAAGAATATAACTACTATAATACTGCTCCTATGTACAAGAATATAACTACTATAATACTGCTCCTATGTACAAGAATATAACTACTATAATACTGCTCCTATGTACAAGAATAAACTACTATAATACTGCTCCTATGTACAAGAATATAACTACTATAATACTGCCTATGTACAAGAATATAACTACTATATACTTCCTATGTACAAATATAACTACTATAATACTGCTCCTATGTACAAGAATATAACTACTATAATACTGCTCCTATGTACAAGAATATAACTACTATACTACTCCTATGTACAAGAATATAACTACTATAATACTGCTCCTATGTACAAATATAACTACTATAATACTGCCCTATGTACAGAATATAACTACTATAATACTGCTCCTATGTACAAGAATATACTACTAAATACTGCTCCTATGTACAAGAATAAACTACTATAATACTGCTCCTATGTACAAGAATATAACTACTATAATACTGTTTCTATGTACAAGAATATAACTGCTATGGCACGGATAAATTTTTGCAGACTCTGAACCTCCCCTCCATATCCTCATCCAAAGCCTCCCACTTGACTAGGCCCATCTCTGACTCGGAGATTCGTAAGGTTCTTATGTCTTATCCCCTCAGGTAAAAGCCCTGGCCCGGATGGATTTTCCATCACTTATTATAAGTCCTTTCAGGATGGTTTTAATCCCCCGTTTCAGGAATTTGTGCAATTACCTGCTCACTGGAGGCTCCCTTGCTCCTCACTCCTTATTGGCGCATATTACTGTCCTCCATAAGGAAAACAAGGACCCGACTAGCTGCAGTAACTATAGGCCGATCTCTTTGCTTAATAATGATGTGAAGTGCTGGGCGAAGATTTTGGCCACTAGGCTTCAAGATGTTCTGCCTGACATTGTCCATGAGGAGCAAGTAGGTTTTGTCCATGGCAGACAGGGGTCTGAAAACACGGTAAGGCTTCTCCATCTTGTAAATTGGGCCAAGAGATCCTCTAAACCCTTGGTTTTGGTGAGTACGGATGCGGAAAAAGCCTTCGACAGGGTCAGTTGGCAATTTATTTGTGCCATTTATACCTTATATTCGGCCCCCTCTGCCATGGTCAAAGTTAATGGAGCATTGTCCCCACCATTTCGCATCACCAATGGGACGAGGCAAGGGTGTCCCCTCTCTCCTGCACTATTCATTTTAGTGATGGAGACCCTTTTATGTAAAATTAGAGCAGATCCGGTCATTAAAGGCCTACAGATTGGCTCTTATACTCATGTTACTGCAGCATTTGCGGATGATCTTTTAGTCATGACCTCCAATCCTAAAGAGGCCTTGCCCAAATTGCTGAACATATTTGAGGACTTCGGATTTGTATCCAATTTTAAAATTAATTATGGGAAATCCATGGCACTCAATATCTCCTGCCCCCAAACTGAGATCAAGGTTCTTAAGCATACTACCCCATTTACTTGGGCCTCCAGAGACATTACGTTCTTAGGGACACATATTTCAGCCAACGTCCAAGATCTAGCCTCCCTTAACTACATGCCGCTCCTGCAAACTGTCCGCACCCATCTACAAAACTTGAAACTTCCATTTGTCTCCTGGGTTGGAAGAAAAAAATTACCTTTATCCTCCCCAAATTTCTATATTTGCTGCAATCCCTCCCTATTTGGCTACCAAACTCATATTTCACAGAGGTCCGCCGAGTGTTCACACGCTTCCTCTGGAATGGCAAATCACCTCAAATTGCTTACTCTGTTCTCACAAGAGACAGGAGGTTCGGAGGCTTTGGGATGCCAGATGTGAAGCTTTATTACACTGCTGTACAGCTCTGTAGATGTGTAGCTGCTCTGTCCCATCAGTCTAGCTCCCTTTGCTCTCGTCTTGAGTCTGTACTGCTCACCAACCAAGAACAACTTACTTTGTGGGGTGTTAGGCCCTTCTCAGCCAATCACTACTCCTCCTCTCCGATTTGGAAGGGTATGTTGGTGGAGTGGTCCAAAATGGTTCAGTTCCAACTATTTAGCTTTCCTAATCCCTGTATGCCACTCAAATTTATACAAAGCCACATCCACCCTTCTGTGTCAAACCCCTCCGGGATTTGGTCTAGGCTCGTTGACTTATCTCTGCGAGATGTCCTTCTCCCAGATGGTAGTTTACATTGGGATTCAATAATGGACCGCCCTGAGGTTAAAGCTGCACCATTTATCCATTTAGAAAATTTCAAAAGAGATACTAAATTGTGTATTGGATCCTTTACTGGCAGTAGTTCTCCTTCCTGGCTTGAGAAGAAGGTCTTGGCTACTAAGCCCCCCCTTAGACCATTCTCCCAGATGTATAAAGAAATACTTTCCTCCTTGCCACCGGAGCTCCATTATGTGGTCTTCTGGGAGCGGGAGCTCTCTCTGAACCTTACGGAGCCGGAAAAAGCCTTTGTCCTGGCACATTCACACGGCTTCAACCGTTGCGTGAAGATTCAGGAGAATTTCTTTAAGCTTCTTAGTAGGTGGTATAAAACACCTGAATTCTTGCATAAGCTAAACCCAGAAGTCCCCGAAACATGCTGGAGGTGTGGCATAGAAACTGGCTCTCTGTCACACATTTGGTGGCTCTGCCAGAAGATCCAACCGTTTTGGAAGTCAATTGAGTCATTGATTAACCGAATATGCAATACCAGGATCACCCTGGATGCTAAACTTATCCTGTTATGGTGCCCTAATAGTACCCTCACTCCCGCCAAGAACAATCTCCCGACGATGCTGCTCACAGCAGCTAAATTACTTAATCCCTTTTTGTGGAAAAATGATTCCCCTCCGACTCTTCCTATGTGGACTGATAAGGTGGACCAGATCTACCGTTTTGAGGAGCTAGCGCATTGGGAAACCAACTCACGCTCTCGCTTCTTAAAACTGTGGTCTCCGTGGAAAGCACATAGAAAACTTTACATGACAGAGCAGAATCCTCTCTTCCTGTTTTCCCTACCCCCTTCCTTTCCTGAATGTTCCTCCCCGTTCTACTTCTTTCCCTCTTTGATATTTGTCTCCAATTGATGGCTATGATCACATGTAATGTTTACACATGATATGTATGCTTGATAACTATTCTGAGTCTCGTTGTCACCATATTGATGTCATGTGTGGGCATGTAGCCTTGATTTTTCTTTCAATAAAAATAAATCTGGTTAAGAATATAACTGCTATAATACTGCTCCTATGTACAAGGATATAACTACTATAATACTGCTCCTATGTACAAGAATATAACTACTATAATACTGCTCCTATGTACAAGGATATAACTTCTATAGTACTGGTCTTTTGTACAAGAATATAACTACTACAGGGGGGCACTGCCTCAGTGATTCAGCAGCTAAATAATAAATTTAACCTTCTGAACAATCCCTCCCCCTCTATGCCAGCAGACTTACTCCCCTTCGCTACGCGTCCGAATGCAAAACAAATAGCTCAGATTTGGCTTAAAATGCGCAAATTTAAGACAGAGGAATTTCTAAGGGCGACCTCTGGTGCCCTCTCTAGTGACCACCCGATACATACACTTATAAGCTCCTGTAATTTCCTAGATCTGATCGAGCTTAACTCAGTCTCCAAGCCATTGATAGGAAGTAACAGACACAATCCTACCCTGTCTTGGTTTAAAAAGCTCTTGACGTTTGAGACAATTCCTCGCAAGCTCATTTCCCTGTGCTATTTAACCTTGGTTAGTCGCCGCTCCCCTGGAACTCCGCAATACTTGAGGCATTGGGCTGCTGAACTAGATGTAGTGCTGAATGAGACGGATATTATGCGCATTCATGCACATTCCCATGGGTTTTCTAGGTGCACCAGGATACAGGAACATACATTACCCAATGGTATCAGACTACGAAGCAAATGTCCATTAGGGGTATGAGACAGGATGAAAAATGTTGGTGGTGCTTAGACACCACCGGCACTTTATCTCATATCTTCTGGTTTTGCCCCAAGATTCGGCCATTTTGGGAAGGGGTCTTGTCCACCATTAAGAAAATAACACATGTCGCCGTGGAGGTGCCCCCTACCCTGGTGCTCCTGTGGCTCCCAACTCCTACTTTCTCACCCTCAAAAAGGTGTTTGACCACTCATCTTCTCCAGGCTGCGAGATTGGTCATCCCACAACACTGGTTACGCACAGAACCCCCTACTGTGAAAGCTTGGCTCAATAAAGTGGATCATATCTGTCGTATGGAGGAATTGGCGAGTTGGGAGGACAGGACTCACAATATTTATGTGAAGATTTGGACACCTTGGTTCATGTTTAGGGGTGACCAAACGAGCAGACATTTGGCACACGAGACCACTAGCGACACTGTAGAGTGAGCCGTATTCGGATTGACTAAATATACACTTATTGCTGATTCATAGTATTATCTGTGTTTAGCCATCATAATTTTATTGCTTATACCCACGGGTGCAATTAGTGCGTACTCTCTTTATTTGATATGTTGTAATTGGCTATAAGCCATGGACAGATGACCAATTTTGGTTCCCTTCCCCATGTTTTCCCCATTTCCCTTATCCCCCGCTTTTTCTTCTTCCTTGTGATTCCTCGGTTTTCACCCCCTTCTCTCCCCTTCCCCCCCCCCCCCCCGTTTTCTTCTCGATTCTTATGTCATATTGTTCAGCTGTCATACTACAAAGTTCTAGGCATATTTGTGATATGTAAATGCAGCTTATGACTGACAGTTAGTCAGCGGACTGTGCCTATTTCACCTGCACATGAGTCCTGAAGGATGTATATGTTTTCGTCAACTAGATGAAGGATTAATATTTTAAATGCTTATCTCTATACTGTCAGGATATTGTGCTATACGCTTGTAATGTCAATGCTGTATTCTATTGCCTACATCATTGTAAACAGTTGTGGTATGCATTTTTATTGTGATTTTCAATAAAAAGAGACTTGTCAAAGAAAATAACTACTACAATACTGCTCCTACGTACAAGAATATAACTGCTATAATACTGCTCCTATGTACAAGAATATAACTACTATAATACTGCTCCTATGTAGAAGAATATAACTACTATCATACTGCTCCTATGTACAAGAATATAACAACTATAATACTGCTCCTATGTACAAGAATATAACTACTATAATACTGCTCCTATGTACAAGAATATAACTACTATAATACTGCTCCTATGTACAAGAATATAACTACTATAATACTGCTTCTCTGTACAAGAATATAACTACTATAATACTGCCCCCTGTGTACAAGAATATAACTACTATAATACTGCATCCTATGTACAAGAATATAACTACTATAATACTGCTCCTATGTACAAGAATATATCTACTATAATACTGCTCCTATGTACAAGAATATAACTACTATACTACTGCCTCCTATATACAAGAATATAACTACTATAATACTGCCTCCTATGTACAAGAATATAACTGCTGTAATACTGCCTCCTATGTACAAGAATATAACTACTATAATACTGCTCCTATGTACAAGAATATACCGTATATACTCGAGTATAAGCCGACCCGAATATAAGCCGAGGCCCCTAATTTTACCCCCAAAAAATGGGAAAAATTATTGACTCGAGTATAAGACTAGGGTGGGAAATGCAGCAGCTACTGGTAAATTTCAAAAATAAAATAGATACCGTACCAATAAAATTACATTAATTGAGGCATCAGTAGGTTAAAGGTTTTTGAATATTTATTTCAAAGAAAAACAATATGGTATCAACAATAACTTTAACAGTACAAAAACCAACTAAAGCGAATATTCGATTTTTGGGAAAATACCAGTTCATGCCAATTTTTAATGCGAAAAATTTTAATGCAATTTTTTTTGCGAATTTTCGCAATCAAGACCTAGACTAGAGTATAAGCGAGGGGGCTTTTTGAGCACAAAAATATGTGCCAAAAAACTTGTCTTATACTCGAGTATATACGGTACTACTATAATACTGCTCCCTATGTACAAGATATAACTACTATAATACTGCTCCTATGTACAAGAATATAACTACTATAATACTGCTCCTATGTACAAGAATCTAACTATATATAATGAGCCTATAATACTGCTCCTATGTACAGGAATATATCTACTATAATACTGCGTCCTAATGTACAAGAATATAACTACTATAATACTGCTCCTATGTACCAGAATATAACTACTATAATACTGCTTCTCTGTACAAGAATATACTACTTATAATACTGCTCTATGTACAAGGATATTAACTACCTATAATACTGCTCCTCTGTACCAAGAATATAACTACTTAATTACTGCCTCCTATGTTACAAGACTATAACTATCTTTATATACTGCCTCCTATGTACAACAGAATATAACTACTATACATTACTGCTCCTATGTACAAGATATAACTACTATAATACTGCCTCCTATGTACAAGAATATAACTACTATAATACTGCCTCCTAGCTGTGAGGACGTGTGTAGGTGGTTCTCCTCATGTCTGGAGCTAGCCCCAGGGAAGGGCCTCCCTGGGCGGGGAACTTCCCCAAGCAAGGCCCAGGCTTCCAGGCCTCCACTGGGAGGAAACTCCCAGGCTCTTTCCAGTATGGATACAAGTCCAAAAGTGAATCCTGTGACAAGAAATGACCAGAATGGAGGAAACACCAGTGCATTAAGTGCAAGTAAGAAAGATGGAGCAACAGTTGTGGTTCCAGAAAGAAAGAAGGATTCAGCCGCAGTGAGTACAGCTAAGAGATGTGATGTGAAGCAGACCTCCAGCCCAGGCCTGCAGCGTCCAGTGCAGTATAGTGACCCCCAAAAGGTATCTTCTGTGAGTGGCAATCCCAACCTGCAGGCTGCACAGGAGGTGAGACAGGGCGCAGCACATGCATCAGGTGTGCAGCTCACCCCTCCAGCACACAGGCAGCGGAGGACATCTCTGGAGAGGCTGACATTACAGCAGAACCTGCAGCAGTGTGAGGTGGTGACCATGGCATGCTTAGGCCGCACCAGGTCTCAGTCTGGAGGTGGCAGCAGCAAAAATGATGAAAGATCTATGGATGTGGCACAAGAGAGATCTGCAGAGAAATCTGATGGAGGCTCCAGGTCTGCTGAGTTCAAACAGCCTGAGAAGCTGCCCAAGACTGGATCCCAAACGAGAGAGACCCGTGCACCTGAGCTGCAGCTAGCAGAGGAGATCCCTGCCCTGGTGAGGAACATGGAGGAGCTGATGGGACACAAACAAATGCTGCAAATGGAGATTGACTGTGTATACAAGCTAAAGACTGCAAATCCAAACTGTGCAGCCGTGTACGACCGTAAGCTACACTCACTCAGCTTGGAACTTGGTGACCTGGTAAAGCAGATGGACATTGTACTGGACAGGATGGGACCACTTGCTGAGTCCTATAGGAACCAGGAGCGTTTTGCCAGCCAAGGCCTGAACTTTGAATCTGTTTTTTCTCCTGCTGAACTGGATTCCAGTGTTACCCCTGAGGAGGCCCAGCAAGCGACAAGACCTGTGCTGCAAGCCGCAAGGTTTTCCTTTCAAAAAGGAGAGATTTATAAACAGGACAGTGTACAACAGCGGCCACAAGGATCTGCAGCTATCCCTGAGGAGACACATGGACCTCAGGACACCAGCACTACAAGTCCCAGGAGGCACAGTGCAGCAGGACAATGGACATCTATCCGTACATCCAGGTGATGGGGTGGCAGAGCAGATCTCTACTGCTGGGGCAGAGACTGGTGGTGATGGTGGACATGTACCTGAGGGGTCAGTGTCTGGGGGGAATGTACAGTCTGTATGGGAGATATCTGATGATGGCATAGAGGTGGACGGGCTGGAGGAATCTCCACAGAGTAATGAGGGTGATTTTCCACCTTTACCCTCAAGCACAGAAGGTGTGAGTGGCCCCCCTAGTGCAGACACCCCCCCAATAAGTCAGGGCCCTGAACCCCGCCAGGTCCCCCCCAGTAATGCCTGGAGCCGTGGTGCTCCATCTTTGTCCTCCGGCGCTCACTATACAGGTCAGGCCTTTAAAAGGAGGAATGTAGTGAGGTTTAAACATCGAGGCGCCAAAGAAGACCTCCCAGATCGGAGGCTTGTGGTCCGAGAACTCCTGTGTCGCCAGATGGGGTTTGTGCCAGCGGACATCTTGGCAGTCATTAATCTACCAGATAGACAGGGCTATGACATCAGCTTTAAGGTCATGTCTAATCTGGATAGATTTTGGGCTAATTTCCCTAGGTTCAGGGACACTGACGATTGGAGTAAATTTATTTTTATTCCAATATCCAAGCCAGATACCGTCACTGTTAATATCATCTTCTGGAATGAAGCCGTCCCTCCCCAGGACATTGTTGTGTGGCTCAGGAGGACACTGTGACATGGTCTCTGATCTCACCAAGAACCGAGATGATGATGGTATCTGGACTGGAGGGTGGAAGGTTTTGGTGAAGCTGCGCCAGCATAATAATGTCACGTGGCATCTACCAAACTCCTTCTTCATTGGGAGAGAGAAAGGCGTCTGCTTCTACCCAGGTCAGCCCAGGAAGTGTTTTAAATGTGGCAGAGCCGGTCATGTCGCGAGTGTGTGCACTGTGGTCAAGTGCAATCTGTGCAGTGAGGTCGGTCACATAAGTGCAAATTGTCAGAACATCAGATGTAATCTATGTGGTGCGATGGGTCACCCTCACAGAGATTGTCCGGACGCATGGCACAATGTCTGTAAGGAGCTTCCTGATGAGGAATTAGTTAGAGGTAGATGCTGTAGAGGAGGAGGCCTTAATGTCAGGGTCAATTCTGACCACACAAGAAGTCCAGCAGGGATCAGGTACTGCAGCTCCAGAACATGAGGTCCCAGATACTGCACAGGGGAGTATGGAGGTTGTCCCTGAGGGCCAGCAACAGTCAGAGGTAGCCTCTTCTTCATCGCCAGCAGTATTTGAGGAAAGTAAGAGCAACAAGAGGAGGAAAAAAGACAAGTCCTCCCGTAAGCCTGAGTACAGCATGGCCGAGAGTGTCAGGAAGAAAGTCCATAAGGGGGCAGAGGTTATGGTCATATCAAATAGGTATGAAGTACTGTCAGAATCTGAGGGAGATTATGAGAGAGAACTGAAGAAAATAGATGATGAATGTGAAGGGGACACTGAGGATCCTCCGACCAAAAGGAAACCCTATGCTGTAGAGTCCCAGGTAGAATCAGACATGGAGACTGGTGGTAAGCAGGGCAACTCCGACCTATGATGATGGGTATTACCTCGCTGCTCTTTCTTTTGTGTTGTGTAATGATGGCCGGGTTCTCTTTAAAAGTGCTTTCCAGCAATGTCAATAGTATTAAAGTAAGAAAGACAAGGCACATAGTGTATGACCACCTGAGATCTTTTGATGCAGATGTCATCTTCTTACAGGAGACGCGTCTGACCACATCAGGACTTCTACGTGAGGCTGAGAGGGAATGGAGGTCTGGTCCTTCTTTCTGGTCACTGGCTGTGGAGCCTTATGCCGGGGTTGCTATATTGTTCACCACCAATGATGTGACTATACATAGACTGACAGAAGTTATTATGGGTCGATGTCTGGTCCTGGAGGTCACAATCCATGGTAGACGACTCCGGCTCATTAATATCTATGGTCCACAGTCAGTGGCGGAAAGGGTCCAGTTATTTAACGAGGTTAAGCCGTATCTTTTTACCTCTGTCCCAGTGGTGTTGGCTGGAGATTTCAATGTCACTAGGACATCGGGTGACAGATCCTCTGGCCGAGCAGTGACCAGGGACTCCAAGGTCCTAAATAGCATGATCCAGCAGGCAGGCCTCAGCGATGTGTTCATACAGGGTGGTAGGAAGCCAAAATTTACATACTCCTGTGCTGACAGAAGAAGTCGCATTGATATGGCTTTTGTAAACCCTACAGAAGTGGTTAGTGGGATGTGTGAGAAAATTGTCCCTTTCTCTGATCACTTGGCCTTGTCATTCTGTTTGGGATCCATGAAGCGTCCAGATGTTGGTAGAGGGCTATGGAGACTTAACTCCAGTCTCCTGGAGGATCCTTATGTCCAGGATTGTGTCCACTTTCTTTTTCAGCAACAACTAGAGAGAGTGGACTTTTATGATAGCATGGCTGACTGGTGGGAGGACGTCAAGGAGGAGATCAGATCCCTCTTGAGGAGACTGTCATTTAAGAAGGGGAAGAGTAAGTACAGCCAGTATCTCAAGCTGCGGAAAGAATTGGAGTCACTGTATTCGGCAGATGGGGGGGACCAACAAAAGATAAACCGACTGAAATCTGAGATAAGGCAGTATCAGTACAGCAGGTACACCTCCCTGGTTCTGGAACGAGATTATGGTTCCTTAGGGTCACCTGATCCCTTTGAGAACTGCCGGGAGCGTGTAGTAAACAAGGTGGTCACAGGTCTCACTGACTCCCAGGGTGTTTTGCAGGAATCTCGGGAGGGTATCCTGGGGGTGGTGAGATCTTACTATACTGACTTATTTCAGAAGAAGGTTTTGGATAAAGAGAAGATGACACAATTCTTGGAGGCAACTCCAGGCCCTGATACTCATGATTTGGACTTCTCTCCTTTAACAGCAGAATTAACGGTGGAGGAAGTTAAAGTGGCCATTGATAAATTACATCTGAAGAAGGCACCAGGTCCGGACGGTATTACTGCAGAATTCTATAAGAAATTCAGAGACCACTTGGCTCCAATCCTCGTGGACGTCTATAAAAATTGTCTAGAAAATCACCTGATGCCTCCGTCCATGAGGGTGTCATCGCTAATTCTGCTTTCTAAAGGTAAGGAGCCTAGTGACATCAAGAACTGGAGGCCGATTGCCCTCTTGAATGTCGACAGGAAAATTCTGGCAAAAATCCTTTTCTCTAGATTAGTCTGTTTGTCCCGGGCACTGTTGGCAGGCTGTCAGTTCGGCACAGTGAAAGGGCGGAACATCTCTGGAGCAGTCATCTCGATAAGGGAGATGTTTGAGAGATGTAAAGCTCTGAGGTGTGGGAGATATGTTGTTGGTCTTGACCAGGCTAAAGCCTTCGACAGAGTAGACCACGAGTATCTATGGGCCACTTTGTCAAAGTACGGTATTCCGGGACAATTTATTGATTGGCTGAAAACCTTGTACAGAGAGGCAGAGAGCTTTCCTCTGGTCAATGGTTGGCAGGGTGGCACGTTCAGGGTTGCGGCAGGGGTGAGACAGGGTTGCCCGTTGAGTCCACTGCTGTATGTGTTTGCCTTAGACCCGTTCCTGAGGTCGCTGCAGGAGTGTGATTTTCAGGGGGTGCCGGTCCCCCACTGCTTGCCTCTGAGTGTTGTCGCCTACGCGGATGATGTGACTGTGGTGATATCTGAGCCTCGTGAGGTGCAGATGTTGTCGGCAGCCATCAGAAGCTACTCGGAGGCCTCAGGGTCTCTGGTCAACCTTGAGAAGAGTCAAGCTTTCTGGACACTGGATTCTGATCCAGACTTTGACCTGCCACAATTTGCGAAAGCCTCCACCTATATTAAGATCTTAGGGGTTAAATTTGGGAGGGACGATAACGCCAGGATAAATTGGGAGGAGAAGTTGGAAACCGGAAATGCAAAGGTTCAGCGATGGAAGAACTGGAGGCTGACCTATAGAGAAAGGGTTAAAATGCTGAAGACTTACCTGGTCCCTGTCTTCTTGTATATCTCTGTCGTTTTTCCTTTGCCAGAATCTTTCTCGGCTAGGCTCTTTAGCCTGTTCTTCCAGCTTCTTTGGGGGAACAGGTTAAACCCAGTAAAAAGAGGGATCACCTACCTGCAGAGGAGAGAGGGTGGGCTGGATATGTTAAATCCAAGGGTGTTCTTTGACTCCTTGTTCCTAAAAGTCAATTTTGGTGACCTGGACTCAGAGAACAGCTCCCTGTGGGTGAACAGTGTCAGGGACTGGATATTGCCTTTTGCAGAGTCTTGGGTGCGAGGCGGCAGTCTCAAGAGGGGTCTGTTTACTCGTGGCTTCCTCCCCCAGTACCTGAACTATGGTCTCCGGTGCTTGAGAAACTGGCGGATTGATAAAGGGTGTATTGAGAGTAAGACCAGGAAAGAGCTGTACCTGACCATATGTAGGACTTTCTTTTATATACAGCCCGCATTAAAAGACTGTACAACCGTAACCTTAAAAGAAAGTCTGAGGTTTCTTAATGGAGTCAGGCTCCCTGCAAAATTTTTTGACATAGCCTGGCTGTCCTTGCATGGAAAGCTTTATGTTAAGGGGAATCTAAAACATCTGAGTGTCTCAGAGCGTAAGTGTCCCTTAGGATGTCAACAGGAGGAGACAATGGCACATTTTATATCCGAGTGCGAGGAGGGGCAGAAAATATGGCAGGAGGTATCATCTAGGTTAAAGATCCCCAGACTGCGGCGTCTTACATACCCTGATATTATCTATGGGGTACCAGCCAGTATACCTGACATTGACCGGGGGACCATGTACCTGATTATTACAGTCATCAAATACTACCACTGGCATACTAGAACGAAAGTGTCCGTACATAGCGAGCCGTTCCATCACAGGCAAGCGGTGACCCTGATCCTGTCAGAGCTGAGGTGGATAAAAAACTTAGAATGTAGGAAAAAGGAGAGAAACAGGATGTTATGGAGGAAGGTACATATGGTGGATGTGGACTGATCCTCATAATGGAATTGTGCTTATTACTGATTTATTTACTTTATTTTCCTTTAACAGCAATGGACTATTGTTAAGTTAAAGTTATCATCATTATTATTATTTATACTGTTGGATATGTATGATTTCTGGTAAATGACCATTGTTTCTGTTCATTCAGATTGAATGTATTGTTATGTTTGTTTATACTAATAAAAATTGCCTCCCATGTACAAGAATATAACTACTATAATACTGCCTCCTATGTACAAGAATATAACTACTATAATACTGCTCCTATGTACAAGGATATAACTACTATAATACTTCTCCTATGTACAAGAATATAACTACTATAATACTGCTCCTATGTACAAGAATATAACTACTATAATACTGATCCTATGTACAAGAATATAACTACTATAATACTGCTCCTATGTACAGGAATATAACTACTATAATACTGCCTGCTATGTACAAGAATATAACTACTATAATACTGCACCTATGTACAAGAATATAACTACTATAATACTGCCTCCCATGTACAAGAATATAACTACTATAATACTGCCTCCTATGTACAAGAATATAACTACTATATTACTGTTCCTATGTACAGGAATATAACTACTATAATACTGCCTGCTATGTACAAGAATATAACTACTATAATACTGCTCCTATGTACAAGAATATAACTACTATAATACTGCTCCTATGTACAAGAATATAACTACTATAATACTGCTCCTATGTACAAGAATACAACTACTATAATACTGCTCCTATGTACAAGAATATAACTACTATAATACTGCTCCTATGTACAAGAATATAACTACTATAATACTGCTCCTATGTACAGGAATATAACTACTATAATACTGTTCCTATTTTCAGGAATACAGCTACTATAATACTGCCTCCTATGTACAAGAATATAACTACTATAACACAGCCTGTTATGTACAAGAATATAACTACTATAATGCTGCCTCCTATGTACAAGAATATAACTACTATAATACTGCTCCTATGTAAAAGAATATAACTACTATAATACTTCTATGTAAAAGAATATAACTACTATAATACTGCTCCTATGTACAAGAATATAACTACTATAATACTGCTCCTATGTACAAGAATATAACTACTATAATACTGTCCCCTATGTACAAGAATATAACTACTATAATACTGCTCCTATGTACAAGAATATAACTACTATAATACTGCTCCTATGTACAGGAATATAACTACTATAATACTGTTCCTATTTTCAGGAATACAGCTACTATAATACTGCCTCCTATGTACAAGAATATAACTACTATAATACTGCTCCTATGTACAAGAATATAACTACTATAACACAGCCTGCTATGTACAAGAATATAACTACTATAATGCTGCCTCCTATGTAAAAGAATATAACTACTATAATACTGCTCCTATGTACGAGAATATAACTACTATAATACTGTCCCCTATGTACAAGAATATAACTACTATACTACTAATCCTATGTAAAATAATATAACTACTATAATACTGCTCCTATGTACAAGAATATAACTACTATAATACTGTCCCCTATGTACAAGAATATAACTACTATACTACTAATCCTATGTACAAGAATATAACTACTAGAATACTGCTCCTGGGTAGAAGAATATAACTACTATATTACTGCCCCTATGTTTAAGAATATAACTACTAGAATACTGTATCTTATGTTCAAGAATATGACTACAATAATACTGCTCCTATGTACAAGAATATAACTACTATAATACTGCTCCTATGTACAAGAATATAACTACTATAATACTGTTTCTATGTACAAGAATATAACTGCTATAGGCCACGGATAAATTTTTGCAGACTCTGAACCTCCCCTCCATATCCTCATCCAAAGCCTCCCACTTGACTAGGCCCATCTCTGACTCGGAGATTCGTAAGGTTCTTATGTCTATCCCCTCAGGTAAAAGCCCTGGCCCGGATGGATTTTCCATCACTTATTATAAGTCCTTTCAGGATGTTTTAATCCCCCGTTTCAGGAATTTGTGCAATTACCTGCTCACTGGAGGCTCCCTTGCTCCTCACTCCTTATTGGCGCATATTACTGTCCTCCATAAGGAAAACAAGGACCCGACTAGCTGCAGTAACTATAGGCCGATCTCTTTGCTTAATAATGATGTGAAGTGCTGGGCGAAGATTTTGGCCACTAGGCTTCAAGATGTTCTGCCTGACATTGTCCATGAGGAGCAAGTAGGTTTTGTCCATGGCAGACAGGGGTCTGAAAACACGGTAAGGCTTCTCCATCTTGTAAATTGGGCCAAGAGATCCTCTAAACCCTTGGTTTTGGTGAGTACGGATGCGGAAAAAGCCTTCGACAGGGTCAGTTGGCAATTTATTTGTGCCATTTATACCTTATATTCGGCCCCCTCTGCCATGGTCAAAGTTAATGGAGCATTGTCCCCACCATTTCGCATCACCAATGGGACGAGGCAAGGGTGTCCCCTCTCTCCTGCACTATTCATTTTAGTGATGGAGACCCTTTTATGTAAAATTAGAGCAGATCCGGTCATTAAAGGCCTACAGATTGGCTCTTATACTCATGTTACTGCAGCATTTGCGGATGATCTTTTAGTCATGACCTCCAATCCTAAAGAGGCCTTGCCCAAATTGCTGAACATATTTGAGGACTTCGGATTTGTATCCAATTTTAAAATTAATTATGGGAAATCCATGGCACTCAATATCTCCTGCCCCCAAACTGAGATCAAGGTTCTTAAGCATACTACCCCATTTACTTGGGCCTCCAGAGACATTACGTTCTTAGGGACACATATTTCAGCCAACGTCCAAGATCTAGCCTCCCTTAACTACATGCCGCTCCTGCAAACTGTCCGCACCCATCTACAAAACTTGAAACTTCCATTTGTCTCCTGGGTTGGAAGAAAAAATTACCTTTATCCTCCCCAAATTTCTATATTTGCTGCAATCCCTCCCTATTTGGCTACCAAACTCATATTTCACAGAGGTCCGCCGAGTGTTCACACGCTTCCTCTGGAATGGCAAATCACCTCAAATTGCTTACTCTGTTCTCACAAGAGACAGGAGGTTCGGAGGCTTTGGGATGCCAGATGTGAAGCTTTATTACACTGCTGTACAGCTCTGTAGATGTGTAGCTGCTCTGTCCCATCAGTCTAGCTCCCTTTGCTCTCGTCTTGAGTCTGTACTGCTCACCAACCAAGAACAACTTACTTTGTGGGGTGTTAGGCCCTTCTCAGCCAATCACTACTCCTCCTCTCCGATTTGGAAGGGTATGTTGGTGGAGTGGTCCAAAATGGTTCAGTTCCAACTATTTAGCTTTCCTAATCCCTGTATGCCACTCAAATTTATACAAAGCCACATCCACCCTTCTGTGTCAAACCCCTCCGGGATTTGGTCTAGGCTCGTTGACTTATCTCTGCGAGATGTCCTTCTCCCAGATGGTAGTTTACATTGGGATTCAATAATGGACCGCCCTGAGGTTAAAGCTGCACCATTTATCCATTTAGAAAATTTCAAAAGAGATACTAAATTGTGTATTGGATCCTTTACTGGCAGTAGTTCTCCTTCCTGGCTTGAGAAGAAGGTCTTGGCTACTAAGCCCCCCCTTAGACCATTCTCCCAGATGTATAAAGAAATACTTTCCTCCTTGCCACCGGAGCTCCATTATGTGGTCTTCTGGGAGCGGGAGCTCTCTCTGAACCTTACGGAGCCGGAAAAAGCCTTTGTCCTGGCACATTCACACGGCTTCAACCGTTGCGTGAAGATTCAGGAGAATTTCTTTAAGCTTCTTAGTAGGTGGTATAAAACACCTGAATTCTTGCATAAGCTAAACCCAGAAGTCCCCGAAACATGCTGGAGGTGTGGCATAGAAACTGGCTCTCTGTCACACATTTGGTGGCTCTGCCAGAAGATCCAACCGTTTTGGAAGTCAATTGAGTCATTGATTAACCGAATATGCAATACCAGGATCACCCTGGATGCTAAACTTATCCTGTTATGGTGCCCTAATAGTACCCTCACTCCCGCCAAGAACAATCTCCCGACGATGCTGCTCACAGCAGCTAAATTACTTAATCCCTTTTTGTGGAAAAATGATTCCCCTCCGACTCTTCCTATGTGGACTGATAAGGTGGACCAGATCTACCGTTTTGAGGAGCTAGCGCATTGGGAAACCAACTCACGCTCTCGCTTCTTAAAACTGTGGTCTCCGTGGAAAGCACATAGAAAACTTTACATGACAGAGCAGAATCCTCTCTTCCCTGTTTTCCCTACCCCCTTCCTTTCCTGAATGTTCCTCCCCGTTCTACTTCTTTCCCTCTTTGATATTTGTCTCCAATTGATGGCTATGATCACATGTAATGTTTACACATGATATGTATGCTTGATAACTATTCTGAGTCTCGTTGTCACCATATTGATGTCATGTGTGGGCATGTAGCCTTGATTTTTCTTTCAATAAAAATAAATCTGGTTAAGAATATAACTGCTATAATACTGCTCCTATGTACAAGGATATAACTACTATAATACTGCTCCTATGTACAAGAATATAACTACTATAATACTGCTCCTATGTACAAGGATATAACTTCTATAGTACTGGTCTTTTGTACAAGAATATAACTACTACAGGGGGGCACTGCCTCAGTGATTCAGCAGCTAAATAATAAATTTAACCTTCTGAACAATCCCTCCCCCTCTATGCCAGCAGACTTACTCCCCTTCGCTACGCGTCCGAATGCAAAACAAATAGCTCAGATTTGGCTTAAAATGCGCAAATTTAAGACAGAGGAATTTCTAAGGGCGACCTCTGGTGCCCTCTCTAGTGACCACCCGATACATACACTTATAAGCTCCTGTAATTTCCTAGATCTGATCGAGCTTAACTCAGTCTCCAAGCCATTGATAGGAAGTAACAGACACAATCCTACCCTGTCTTGGTTTAAAAAGCTCTTGACGTTTGAGACAATTCCTCGCAAGCTCATTTCCCTGTGCTATTTAACCTTGGTTAGTCGCCGCTCCCCTGGAACTCCGCAATACTTGAGGCATTGGGCTGCTGAACTAGATGTAGTGCTGAATGAGACGGATATTATGCGCATTCATGCACATTCCCATGGGTTTTCTAGGTGCACCAGGATACAGGAACATACATTACCCAATGGTATCAGACTACGAAGCAAATGTCCATTAGGGGTATGAGACAGGATGAAAAATGTTGGTGGTGCTTAGACACCACCGGCACTTTATCTCATATCTTCTGGTTTTGCCCCAAGATTCGGCCATTTTGGGAAGGGGTCTTGTCCACCATTAAGAAAATAACACATGTCGCCGTGGAGGTGCCCCCTACCCTGGTGCTCCTGTGGCTCCCAACTCCTACTTTCTCACCCTCAAAAAGGTGTTTGACCACTCATCTTCTCCAGGCTGCGAGATTGGTCATCCCACAACACTGGTTACGCACAGAACCCCCTACTGTGAAAGCTTGGCTCAATAAAGTGGATCATATCTGTCGTATGGAGGAATTGGCGAGTTGGGAGGACAGGACTCACAATATTTATGTGAAGATTTGGACACCTTGGTTCATGTTTAGGGGTGACCAAACGAGCAGACATTTGGCACACGAGACCACTAGCGACACTGTAGAGTGAGCCGTATTCGGATTGACTAAATATACACTTATTGCTGATTCATAGTATTATCTGTGTTTAGCCATCATAATTTTATTGCTTATACCCACGGGTGCAATTAGTGCGTACTCTCTTTATTTGATATGTTGTAATTGGCTATAAGCCATGGACAGATGACCAATTTTGGTTCCCTTCCCCATGTTTTCCCCATTTCCCTTATCCCCCGCTTTTTCTTCTTCCTTGTGTTTCCTCGGTCTTCACCCCCTTCTCTCCCCTTCCCCCCCCCCCCCCCCGTTTTCTTCTCGATTCTTATGTCATATTGTTCAGCTGTCATACTACAAAGTTCTAGGCATATTTGTGATATGTAAATGCAGCTTATGACTGACAGTTAGTCAGCGGACTGTGCCTATTTCACCTGCACATGAGTCCTGAAGGATGTATATGTTTTCGTCAACTAGATGAAGGATTAATATTTTAAATGCTTATCTCTATACTGTCAGGATATTGTGCTATACGCTTGTAATGTCAATGCTGTATTCTATTGCCTACATCATTGTAAACAGTTGTGGTATGCATTTTTATTGTGATTTTCAATAAAAAGAGACTTGTCAAAGAAAATAACTACTACAATACTGCTCCTACGTACAAGAATATAACTGCTATAATACTGCTCCTATGTACAAGAATATAACTACTATAATACTGCTCCTATGTAGAAGAATATAACTACTATCATACTGCTCCTATGTACAAGAATATAACAACTATAATACTGCTCCTATGTACAAGAATATAACTACTATAATACTGCTCCTATGTACAAGAATATAACTACTATAATACTGCTCCTATGTACAAGAATATAACTACTATAATACTGCTTCTCTGTACAAGAATATAACTACTATAATACTGCCCCCTGTGTACAAGAATATAACTACTATAATACTGCATCCTATGTACAAGAATATAACTACTATAATACTGCTCCTATGTACAAGAATATATCTACTATAATACTGCTCCTATGTACAAGAATATAACTACTATACTACTGCCTCCTATATACAAGAATATAACTACTATAATACTGCCTCCTATGTACAAGAATATAACTGCTGTAATACTGCCTCCTATGTACAAGAATATAACTACTATAATACTGCTCCTATGTACAAGAATATACCGTATATACTCGAGTATAAGCCGACCCGAATATAAGCCGAGGCCCCTAATTTTACCCCCAAAAAATGGGAAAAATTATTGACTCGAGTATAAGACTAGGGTGGGAAATGCAGCAGCTACTGGTAAATTTCAAAAATAAAAATAGATACCGTACCAATAAAATTACATTAATTGAGGCATCAGTAGGTTAAAGGTTTTTGAATATTTATTTCAAAGAAAAACAATATGGTATCAACAATAACTTTAACAGTACAAAAACCAACTAAAGCGAATATTCGATTTTTGGGAAAATACCAGTTCATGCCAATTTTTAATGCGAAAAATTTGAATGCAATTTTTTTTGCGAATTTTCGCAATCAAGACCTAGACTAGAGTATAAGACGAGGGGGCTTTTTGAGCACAAAAATATGTGCCAAAAAACTTGTCTTATACTCGAGTATATACGGTAACTACTATAATACTGCTCCTATGTACAAGAATATAACTACTATAATACTGCTCCTATGTACAAGAATATAACTACTATAATACTGCTTCCTATGTACAAGAATATAACTACTATAATACTGCTCCTATGTACAGGAATATAACTACTATAATACTGCACCTATGTACAAGAATATAACTACTATAATACTGCCTCCCATGTACAAGAATATAACTACTATAATACTGCCTCCTATGTACAAGAATATAACTACTATAATACTGCTCCTATGTACAAGGATATAACTACTATAATACTTCTCCTATGTACAAGAATATAACTACTATAATACTGCTCCTATGTACAAGAATATAACTACTATAATACTGATCCTATGTACAAGAATATAACTACTATAATACTGCTCCTATGTACAGGAATATAACTACTATAATACTGCCTGCTATGTACAAGAATATAACTACTATAATACTGCACCTATGTACAAGAATATAACTACTATAATACTGCCTCCCATGTACAAGAATATAACTACTATAATACTGCCTCCTATGTACAAGAATATAACTACTATATTACTGTTCCTATGTACAGGAATATAACTACTATAATACTGCCTGCTATGTACAAGAATATAACTACTATAATACTGCTCCTATGTACAAGAATATAACTACTATAATACTGCTCCTATGTACAAGAATATAACTACTATAATACTGCTCCTATGTACAAGAATACAACTACTATAATACTGCTCCTATGTACAAGAATATAACTACTATAATACTGCTCCTATGTACAAGAATATAACTACTATAATACTGCTCCTATGTACAGGAATATAACTACTATAATACTGTTCCTATTTTCAGGAATACAGCTACTATAATACTGCCTCCTATGTACAAGAATATAACTACTATAACACAGCCTGTTATGTACAAGAATATAACTACTATAATGCTGCCTCCTATGTACAAGAATATAACTACTATAATACTGCTCCTATGTAAAAGAATATAACTACTATAATACTTCTATGTAAAAGAATATAACTACTATAATACTGCTCCTATGTACAAGAATATAACTACTATAATACTGCTCCTATGTACAAGAATATAACTACTATAATACTGTCCCCTATGTACAAGAATATAACTACTATAATACTGCTCCTATGTACAAGAATATAACTACTATAATACTGCTCCTATGTACAGGAATATAACTACTATAATACTGTTCCTATTTTCAGGAATACAGCTACTATAATACTGCCTCCTATGTACAAGAATATAACTACTATAATACTGCTCCTATGTACAAGAATATAACTACTATAACACAGCCTGCTATGTACAAGAATATAACTACTATAATGCTGCCTCCTATGTAAAAGAATATAACTACTATAATACTGCTCCTATGTACGAGAATATAACTACTATAATACTGTCCCCTATGTACAAGAATATAACTACTATACTACTAATCCTATGTAAAATAATATAACTACTATAATACTGCTCCTATGTACAAGAATATAACTACTATAATACTGTCCCCTATGTACAAGAATATAACTACTATACTACTAATCCTATGTACAAGAATATAACTACTAGAATACTGCTCCTGGGTAGAAGAATATAACTACTATATTACTGCCCCTATGTTTAAGAATATAACTACTAGAATACTGTATCTTATGTTCAAGAATATGACTACAATAATACTGCTCCTATGTACAAGAATATAACTACTATAATACTGCTCCTATGTACAAGAATATAACTACTATAATACTGTTTCTATGTACAAGAATATAACTGCTATAGGCCACGGATAAATTTTTGCAGACTCTGAACCTCCCCTCCATATCCTCATCCAAAGCCTCCCACTTGACTAGGCCCATCTCTGACTCGGAGATTCGTAAGGTTCTTATGTCTATCCCCTCAGGTAAAAGCCCTGGCCCGGATGGATTTTCCATCACTTATTATAAGTCCTTTCAGGATGTTTTAATCCCCCGTTTCAGGAATTTGTGCAATTACCTGCTCACTGGAGGCTCCCTTGCTCCTCACTCCTTATTGGCGCATATTACTGTCCTCCATAAGGAAAACAAGGACCCGACTAGCTGCAGTAACTATAGGCCGATCTCTTTGCTTAATAATGATGTGAAGTGCTGGGCGAAGATTTTGGCCACTAGGCTTCAAGATGTTCTGCCTGACATTGTCCATGAGGAGCAAGTAGGTTTTGTCCATGGCAGACAGGGGTCTGAAAACACGGTAAGGCTTCTCCATCTTGTAAATTGGGCCAAGAGATCCTCTAAACCCTTGGTTTTGGTGAGTACGGATGCGGAAAAAGCCTTCGACAGGGTCAGTTGGCAATTTATTTGTGCCATTTATACCTTATATTCGGCCCCCTCTGCCATGGTCAAAGTTAATGGAGCATTGTCCCCACCATTTCGCATCACCAATGGGACGAGGCAAGGGTGTCCCCTCTCTCCTGCACTATTCATTTTAGTGATGGAGACCCTTTTATGTAAAATTAGAGCAGATCCGGTCATTAAAGGCCTACAGATTGGCTCTTATACTCATGTTACTGCAGCATTTGCGGATGATCTTTTAGTCATGACCTCCAATCCTAAAGAGGCCTTGCCCAAATTGCTGAACATATTTGAGGACTTCGGATTTGTATCCAATTTTAAAATTAATTATGGGAAATCCATGGCACTCAATATCTCCTGCCCCCAAACTGAGATCAAGGTTCTTAAGCATACTACCCCATTTACTTGGGCCTCCAGAGACATTACGTTCTTAGGGACACATATTTCAGCCAACGTCCAAGATCTAGCCTCCCTTAACTACATGCCGCTCCTGCAAACTGTCCGCACCCATCTACAAAACTTGAAACTTCCATTTGTCTCCTGGGTTGGAAGAAAAAATTACCTTTATCCTCCCCAAATTTCTATATTTGCTGCAATCCCTCCCTATTTGGCTACCAAACTCATATTTCACAGAGGTCCGCCGAGTGTTCACACGCTTCCTCTGGAATGGCAAATCACCTCAAATTGCTTACTCTGTTCTCACAAGAGACAGGAGGTTCGGAGGCTTTGGGATGCCAGATGTGAAGCTTTATTACACTGCTGTACAGCTCTGTAGATGTGTAGCTGCTCTGTCCCATCAGTCTAGCTCCCTTTGCTCTCGTCTTGAGTCTGTACTGCTCACCAACCAAGAACAACTTACTTTGTGGGGTGTTAGGCCCTTCTCAGCCAATCACTACTCCTCCTCTCCGATTTGGAAGGGTATGTTGGTGGAGTGGTCCAAAATGGTTCAGTTCCAACTATTTAGCTTTCCTAATCCCTGTATGCCACTCAAATTTATACAAAGCCACATCCACCCTTCTGTGTCAAACCCCTCCGGGATTTGGTCTAGGCTCGTTGACTTATCTCTGCGAGATGTCCTTCTCCCAGATGGTAGTTTACATTGGGATTCAATAATGGACCGCCCTGAGGTTAAAGCTGCACCATTTATCCATTTAGAAAATTTCAAAAGAGATACTAAATTGTGTATTGGATCCTTTACTGGCAGTAGTTCTCCTTCCTGGCTTGAGAAGAAGGTCTTGGCTACTAAGCCCCCCCTTAGACCATTCTCCCAGATGTATAAAGAAATACTTTCCTCCTTGCCACCGGAGCTCCATTATGTGGTCTTCTGGGAGCGGGAGCTCTCTCTGAACCTTACGGAGCCGGAAAAAGCCTTTGTCCTGGCACATTCACACGGCTTCAACCGTTGCGTGAAGATTCAGGAGAATTTCTTTAAGCTTCTTAGTAGGTGGTATAAAACACCTGAATTCTTGCATAAGCTAAACCCAGAAGTCCCCGAAACATGCTGGAGGTGTGGCATAGAAACTGGCTCTCTGTCACACATTTGGTGGCTCTGCCAGAAGATCCAACCGTTTTGGAAGTCAATTGAGTCATTGATTAACCGAATATGCAATACCAGGATCACCCTGGATGCTAAACTTATCCTGTTATGGTGCCCTAATAGTACCCTCACTCCCGCCAAGAACAATCTCCCGACGATGCTGCTCACAGCAGCTAAATTACTTAATCCCTTTTTGTGGAAAAATGATTCCCCTCCGACTCTTCCTATGTGGACTGATAAGGTGGACCAGATCTACCGTTTTGAGGAGCTAGCGCATTGGGAAACCAACTCACGCTCTCGCTTCTTAAAACTGTGGTCTCCGTGGAAAGCACATAGAAAACTTTACATGACAGAGCAGAATCCTCTCTTCCCTGTTTTCCCTACCCCCTTCCTTTCCTGAATGTTCCTCCCCGTTCTACTTCTTTCCCTCTTTGATATTTGTCTCCAATTGATGGCTATGATCACATGTAATGTTTACACATGATATGTATGCTTGATAACTATTCTGAGTCTCGTTGTCACCATATTGATGTCATGTGTGGGCATGTAGCCTTGATTTTTCTTTCAATAAAAATAAATCTGGTTAAGAATATAACTGCTATAATACTGCTCCTATGTACAAGGATATAACTACTATAATACTGCTCCTATGTACAAGAATATAACTACTATAATACTGCTCCTATGTACAAGGATATAACTTCTATAGTACTGGTCTTTTGTACAAGAATATAACTACTACAGGGGGGCACTGCCTCAGTGATTCAGCAGCTAAATAATAAATTTAACCTTCTGAACAATCCCTCCCCCTCTATGCCAGCAGACTTACTCCCCTTCGCTACGCGTCCGAATGCAAAACAAATAGCTCAGATTTGGCTTAAAATGCGCAAATTTAAGACAGAGGAATTTCTAAGGGCGACCTCTGGTGCCCTCTCTAGTGACCACCCGATACATACACTTATAAGCTCCTGTAATTTCCTAGATCTGATCGAGCTTAACTCAGTCTCCAAGCCATTGATAGGAAGTAACAGACACAATCCTACCCTGTCTTGGTTTAAAAAGCTCTTGACGTTTGAGACAATTCCTCGCAAGCTCATTTCCCTGTGCTATTTAACCTTGGTTAGTCGCCGCTCCCCTGGAACTCCGCAATACTTGAGGCATTGGGCTGCTGAACTAGATGTAGTGCTGAATGAGACGGATATTATGCGCATTCATGCACATTCCCATGGGTTTTCTAGGTGCACCAGGATACAGGAACATACATTACCCAATGGTATCAGACTACGAAGCAAATGTCCATTAGGGGTATGAGACAGGATGAAAAATGTTGGTGGTGCTTAGACACCACCGGCACTTTATCTCATATCTTCTGGTTTTGCCCCAAGATTCGGCCATTTTGGGAAGGGGTCTTGTCCACCATTAAGAAAATAACACATGTCGCCGTGGAGGTGCCCCCTACCCTGGTGCTCCTGTGGCTCCCAACTCCTACTTTCTCACCCTCAAAAAGGTGTTTGACCACTCATCTTCTCCAGGCTGCGAGATTGGTCATCCCACAACACTGGTTACGCACAGAACCCCCTACTGTGAAAGCTTGGCTCAATAAAGTGGATCATATCTGTCGTATGGAGGAATTGGCGAGTTGGGAGGACAGGACTCACAATATTTATGTGAAGATTTGGACACCTTGGTTCATGTTTAGGGGTGACCAAACGAGCAGACATTTGGCACACGAGACCACTAGCGACACTGTAGAGTGAGCCGTATTCGGATTGACTAAATATACACTTATTGCTGATTCATAGTATTATCTGTGTTTAGCCATCATAATTTTATTGCTTATACCCACGGGTGCAATTAGTGCGTACTCTCTTTATTTGATATGTTGTAATTGGCTATAAGCCATGGACAGATGACCAATTTTGGTTCCCTTCCCCATGTTTTCCCCATTTCCCTTATCCCCCGCTTTTTCTTCTTCCTTGTGATTCCTCGGTCTTCACCCCCTTCTCTCCCCTTCCCCCCCCCCCCCCCCCCCCCCCCGTTTTCTTCTCGATTCTTATGTCATATTGTTCAGCTGTCATACTACAAAGTTCTAGGCATATTTGTGATATGTAAATGCAGCTTATGACTGACAGTTAGTCAGCGGACTGTGCCTATTTCACCTGCACATGAGTCCTGAAGGATGTATATGTTTTCGTCAACTAGATGAAGGATTAATATTTTAAATGCTTATCTCTATACTGTCAGGATATTGTGCTATACGCTTGTAATGTCAATGCTGTATTCTATTGCCTACATCATTGTAAACAGTTGTGGTATGCATTTTTATTGTGATTTTCAATAAAAAGAGACTTGTCAAAGAAAATAACTACTACAATACTGCTCCTACGTACAAGAATATAACTGCTATAATACTGCTCCTATGTACAAGAATATAACTACTATAATACTGCTCCTATGTAGAAGAATATAACTACTATCATACTGCTCCTATGTACAAGAATATAACAACTATAATACTGCTCCTATGTACAAGAATATAACTACTATAATACTGCTCCTATGTACAAGAATATAACTACTATAATACTGCTCCTATGTACAAGAATATAACTACTATAATACTGCTTCTCTGTACAACAATATAACTACTATAATACTGCCCCCTGTGTACAAGAATATAACTACTATAATACTGCATCCTATGTACAAGAATATAACTACTATAATACTGCTCCTATGTACAAGAATATATCTACTATAATACTGCTCCTATGTACAAGAATATAACTACTATACTACTGCCTCCTATATACAAGAATATAACTACTATAATACTGCCTCCTATGTACAAGAATATAACTGCTGTAATACTGCCTCCTATGTACAAGAATATAACTACTATAATACTGCTCCTATGTACAAGAATATACCGTATATACTCGAGTATAAGCCGACCCGAATATAAGCCGAGGCCCCTAATTTTACCCCCAAAAAATGGGAAAAATTATTGACTCGAGTATAAGACTAGGGTGGGAAATGCAGCAGCTACTGGTAAATTTCAAAAATAAAAATAGATACCGTACCAATAAAATTACATTAATTGAGGCATCAGTAGGTTAAAGGTTTTTGAATATTTATTTCAAAGAAAAACAATATGGTATCAACAATAACTTTAACAGTACAAAAACCAACTAAAGCGAATATTCGATTTTTGGGAAAATACCAGTTCATGCCAATTTTTAATGCGAAAAATTTTAATGCAATTTTTTTTGCGAATTTTCGCAATCAAGACCTAGACTAGAGTATAAGACGAGGGGGCTTTTTGAGCACAAAAATATGTGCCAAAAAACTTGTCTTATACTCGAGTATATACGGTAACTACTATAATACTGCTCCTATGTACAAGAATATAACTACTATAATACTGCTCCTATGTACAAGAATATAACTACTATAATACTGCTTCCTATGTACAAGAATATAACTACTATAATACTGCTCCTATGTACAGGAATATAACTACTATAATACTGCACCTATGTACAAGAATATAACTACTATAATACTGCCTCCCATGTACAAGAATATAACTACTATAATACTGCCTCCTATGTACAAGAATATAACTACTATAATACTGCTCCTATGTACAAGGATATAACTACTATAATACTTCTCCTATGTACAAGAATATAACTACTATAATACTGCTCCTATGTACAAGAATATAACTACTATAATACTGATCCTATGTACAAGAATATAACTACTATAATACTGCTCCTATGTACAAGAATATAACTACTATAATACTGCTCCTATGTACAAGAATATAACTACTATAATACTGCTTCCTATGTACAAGAATATAACTACTATAATACTGCTCCTATGTACAGGAATATAACTACTATAATACTGCACCTATGTACAAGAATATAACTACTATAATACTGCCTCCCATGTACAAGAATATAACTACTATAATACTGCCTCCTATGTACAAGAATATAACTACTATAATACTGCCTCCTATGTACAAGAATATAACTACTATAATACTGCCTCCTATGTACAGGAATATAACTACTATAATACTGCCTGCTATGTACAAGAATATAACTACTATAATACTGCTTCTATGTACAAGAATATAACTACTATAATACTGCTCCTATGTACAAGAATATAACTACTATAATACTGCTCCTATGTACAAGAATATAACTACTTTAATACTTTCTATACTCTTTCTTCTCTATCCCACGCCCAGAGCAACATGAAGACTTCTCCCAGCCATGACTTGTGTGTTCCCCTGAAGCCTGTGTCTCCCCACTTTTGCAGTTTTTTTCCAGGCACATAAACTACACTGTGCTGCTAACCCTAATTCTGTGCCTATTGCTGCCCCATTTGCCCCTGTTACTGCACCTGCTGTATGACATAGGGATCTAATTTCCCTCCCAAAAATAGTGCAACATGGACAGCACCTCTGAAAACAATACAGCCAGATAGATAGTGCCCCTTATTGTACCGTAGGCCAGCAGGCATCAGTGGCGCCCAGTGGATAATATTGCACCATATAGTACAGCTGCCATAGTTTGTAGTCCACACAGTGAAAGTAACCCCATTTGTATGCGCCCCCCACACAAACATGTAACAAGTAATAATTAATATGTAACAAATCTACATATTTCTCTCATCTCCCCTCTCCTTTCTATCTCTCACATGCCCCCTATTTTATAGATAGATAGATATGAAATAGATGGATAGCAGGGGTGTAACTACCATAGCGGCAGACCATGCGACTGCTATGGGGCTCAGGGCAAGAGAGGGCCCAGTCTTACTTGGGATTATCTCCTCTTCTACTGGGGGTTAAAACTTGGTCAGGACTCTACCCTCTAAAGGAACATCTTTTACCAAATGAGGCAGCTGAAAAAATGGCCCAAGGGTCATTAAAAGGGGTTTAGGAAGAAACCCTTCTGTCCTGTGTGGGGAGCCTTGCTTGATCCTTGCTATGGGGCCCTTACTTCTCTATGTACACCACAGATAGATAGATAGATAGATAGATAGATAATAACAAAATGTATTTTCTAGACTGCATTTGGATGTTTTCCTAATATGAAATGATTATACAACCTCCTGTATTTCCTTTAAGTAACTCCGTTGCAGATTGCAGTTTTCCTGTTCGGGTGAGTTGAGGAGCCTCCATATAACTGTATAATATACAATTTTGAAAAAGAAACAGCAGAATGTAGAAAAGATTCCCTTATTACAATAATTGCTACGCTAGTAATGGATTTTAATGCACTAGAGAACTATCCAAAACTGCTAAGGCCTCCAGATGTGTTTAGGAGTAAAGAGTGTCAAACACAAATGAAAATATCAACCGACCTTATGAAAGCGCGAGCTGTAGGCAAATCACATATCGGGAAATGTTGGGCTCCTGGTTACATCACAAGATGGTTCCTAAAGCTTTCATTTAAGTCTTGGAAGTTAACCTAAGAGCCTTTGGCGCACTGGTCATGGACTCTGGGCAGAGTGGAAAATGGATGTTATTTAAAGGGGTCATCCATTCTGGCCTAAACCATATTTTCATTGCTGCAGTCTCTTCACTCAACAATTTACTTGAAGTTTCAGAATTTCAAAAATAAGACATAAATAAAATCATACTCTCTGTTGCTCTGCTATTGTCGCTCCAGGACATTTCTGGTCATCCATTTGTCTCTTCTTGACCAGCAGAAATTGCCCATTCAGGTTGCAGGTGACCAGACTCATCTGATGATTGGTAGAGAATAGAGTTGAGCGGACACCTGGAAGTCTGGGGCGAAATCTCACTCGGCATGAGATGACGTCATACGTCACCGAGCATGGCATTTTAGCCGAGATCTTTAAGCAAGAAGGCGGCAAATGGATTAAGCATTTTTTGTTTGTTTGCAATTTAGTTTAAATTCTGATTCGTGGCGGATCGACTTTATCCTGAAATTCGGATTGAAGTCCACTTAGTGGACTTCGATTCACTCATCACTAAGTGGAGCTTTTTGTTTTGTGTGCAGTATGACATTTTATTGCCACCATTTTCAGGAACATTAAACTTTTTGATCACTATTTTCTATTGTTTGAGAAGCATAAGAACAAAAACTGTGTGGGCTAAAAGGTGTTTTTATATAATAGTTCAGGTTAGGAATGCGCCAGTATCAATTAGGTGTGCTTATTTTTTTATTTTATTTTTTGTCATAAAAAAAGAATAATTTTTAAAGAGTTTTTTTCTCCTATTTTTTAATTTTAAGCATGGTATTTATTTATTTTAAGGTGATGTGAGCTTTGGTCATGTCTGTCGATAATGGTATACCCCGCATGGCGCTATTGTATACTGGTATAAGATGTGGGATTAGTACTTCATGAAAAGACAAGTAGTAGGGTATATTTTTTTTTATTTATTTATTTATTTACATTTTAATTTTTAGTCCCACAAGGGAACTAAAACTTCTGGCACACTAATTGCACCTAAAATTCACAGCAATGTTTTTATTTTGCAGTCCATTATAACTGTCATAGATAGGGGTATCAGTTACTCTGCAAACCCTTTAAAGTGGTTGTCCAGCTTTTCATACGTTTTAACATTTTATTCCCTCACTGTAGGTCTTGTGAAGTCAAGAATACTTATCTGCTTCATGTTACTTGGTTCCTGCTCCTTTGGCCCACTGCTCTTTTCAACAGGCCCTGGGCGCAACAGTAAATCACCCAGCATGGATAGGGGTTGTGTGTACTGCTGCAGCCAATGAGTGGCTGCAGCGGTGACATGACCCATTGCTGGGGGGGGGGGGCAATCATTGGTTGTAGTGGCACATGTGAGCCCATACAAGCTGAAAGTTTACATGTGGGGACCAGAGAGTAACAAAGAGTCCGGTGGACCAAAGGAGCTTGATACAGGGATCAAGTATGCTTGGCTCCATGGGTCTTGCAGCAGGGGAAAGAATTGTCATCTAAGAGGTTAAACAGCCGGGTTGGAGCTATCTCTGATCCCAGTTCAGGGATTGGGACTTTGATGGTAAGTTACAGCCGGGCTCCCATCAGCACAGCTCCTGTACCTGTGCGATCACCTTGCCTTACGGGTATGTAAAATTGCATTAAGGAGTTAACATGGCTTCAGACTGAAGCTTCACATTAGTCAAAATGAAAAATCTTCCTGCACCTTGGTTTCTATCTCGAGTCTTCATAAAGTCTCTTTCTCATTGATAGAACCGTCATTGTTGAACAGGTGGGTCATTTTTCAAAAAACATTAAAAATCCCCAAAACATCAACTAAAAGACATTCCAGATCTCATCCGCAGACAGAATTATTTTTAGCCATTTGTCTCGTTTTGCCACTTGCTCATTGAAGTGTATACAATTCTTCATGTCGACAGAATATTGCACCAGGTGAATTACTTCTTATCTCCTCATCTGCCGCTTTAAGTTCTTCAATATCTTTCGGATCCATCCATCAGGGGCTCGGGAACGAAAGGTCTCCGAGTTGTAACAAACCTGCAATCAAATGGAAAGTAAGTGGAAATGAGAGTTCTTACACTGCAAAAAGACTTGGAGCAAAAAATAACAAAAATAAAAAACATGTAAATGTAAATCCAGCACCTATTCTCAGAGGTTTCTCTTCATGCCTTAATCGAGGAAACAACCCTTCTAATCATCCTGGGGACACCACATATACTTTCATATACTTGGAAAGCTGTGGACGGTTGTTTTTGGATTTAAAATAAAAAAACATTCTTTGTAATATGGAAATAAAATAGTAATACTGCTCTTCATGTCTGAGACATTAGTTTCCTTTTTTTATTTTTTACTTTGCATTTTTTTTTTACTTATTCTCATGGTTTGAGCTCCCCTGAACACATCTTCTGTGATAACACATGGACTTTCTCAGGGAAGATCCTCTGTTCTATACTCCCTTTGAGGTACCTGAACCGCAAGAATTTTATTGGGTGGGCCATAATACTTCAATGTTCTTCTTCTCTGAATCTTTGCAGTATTTTACTTGGCAGTGAAGTTTCGTACACTCATTGACAAAAGAAATCCCACAATGAGAAGGAGTTGTTGGGATGAAGCTTTCTCTGTGTGACTGTAATGATGAGAAATGTAAGAGATTCCAATATTAGAAAAAAGACTGGATACAAGATGAGATATAGCCTCTAGCCTTGATACAAGAAATGATATGGCCTCTAGCCTGGATACAAGATGAGATACGGCCTCTAGTCTGGATGCAAGATAAGATACGGCCTATAGTCTGCATATAAGATGAGAAAAGGCCTCTAGCCCAGATACAAGATAACATACAGCCTCTAGCCTGGATACAGGATGAGATACAGCCTCTAGCCTGGATACAAGATGAGATACAAGCAGCTTCTTTAAAGATGAGATTACCTGTAGCCTGAATGCAGGATGAGATATGGCCTCTAGATTGGATACAAGATGAGTTACAACCTCTAGCCTAGATGCAAGATGAGATCTGGCCTCTAGCCTGTATACAGGATGAGATACAGCCTATAGCCTGGATACAAAATGAGATACAGCCTCTAGCCTGGATACAAGATGAGATCTGGCCTCTAGCCTGTATACAAGATGAGATATGGACTCTAGCCTGTATACAGGATGAGATACAGCCTATAGCCTGGATACAAAATGAGATACAGCCTCTAGCCTGGATACAAGATGAGATCTGGCCTCTAGCCTGGATACAAGATGAGATACGGCCTCTAGCCTGTATACAGGATGAGATACAGCCTATAGCCTGGATACAAAATGAGATACAGCCTCTAGCCTGTATACAAGATGAGATATGGACTCTAGCCTGTATACAAGATGAGATATGGACTCTAGCCTGTATACAGGATGAGATACAGCCTATAGCCTGGATACAAGATGAGATATGGCCTCTAGCTTGTATACAAGATGAGATATGGCCTCTAGCCTGGATACAAGATGAGATACAGCCTCTAGCCTGGATACGAGATGAGATACAGACCCTAGCCTGGATACAAGATGAGATATGGCCTGTAGCCTGCATACAAGGTGAGATACAGCCTATATCGGATACATCTGAGTTTCTCTGCTAGACTATTGCGGACAGCTCGCAGCACTGAATTTAATTAACTGAGACCGCAACACTGGAGTAAATAGTTACACTCCCAGGAAAGCGGCCACAGTTGCAATGTCATCCGGTTATTAACACTGCAGAACCCCCGCTGAATAAGGGCAACATAATAACTATAATAGTGACTGAACATTATATTATTTCAAGCACGGTGACACAATTTAATTTATTATCGATACCACATCGATACCAATAGGACTGTTTATAATACTAGCACTTGGAGACTATTTGTTATTTTGATTCATTGGTAGGAGGTATTGATTCCATATGTTCAGGTAACACTATATATTACAGCGGGAGCATATATGCACATTTGGCGAGATCTGACCAAATCATAGAATCAGTTCTATTTAATCTGCAGTAATCTTATGTGTATCTGCAGTGGCTATCACTAGTACATTTTATTTCAATTTTATGTAGTGTCCACAGAGCTGTATTTTACAGCTATTGGAGATACTAATCAGATTGTTCTTATTATATTCATATTTATTTATATGCATCTGTAATACATTATATGTTATTGATCTGATTTGATTTTATATGAATAAATAGTGTGATTATTCTATCTGTGCACTCCGGATATTAGAGTGCCCATCTATTCCCTGTTATACAATTTTGGTGCCTTGAGTGCGACATCAGATTGGTGCACCTGGCCATCCCAAACCAAGAGGTAGAGCCGTCCTACTTTTCTTCTTTGAGATACAGCCTATAGCCTGGATACAAGGTAAGATACAGCCTATAGTAATGGATACAAGATGAGAAACAACCTCTCCTGGATACAGGATGAGATATGGTCTCTAGCCTGGATACAAGGTAAGATATGGCCTCTAGCCTAGATGCAAGGTGAGATATGAGCTCTAGCCTGGATACAAGTTGAGATATGGCCTCCAGCCTGGATACAAGATAAGATATGGTCTCTAGCCTGGATACAAGGTGAGATACAGCCTCTAGCCTGGATACAAGATGAGATATGGCCTCCAGCCTGGATACAAGATAAGATATGGTCTCTAGCCTGGATACAAGGTGAGATATGGCCTCCAGCCTGGATACAAGATAAGATATAGCCTCTAGCCTGGATACAAGATGAGATATGGCCTCTAGCTTAGATACAAGGTGAGATATGGTTTAGTATGTAAGCATACAGGTTCTGTATAGTATCCTGGTGCTCATTTGTCCATAGGTTTCAGCTGGGCTTTTAGATCCTTCACACTCATAGGTTGGTGAAGCTGGCATCCCAGCTGGTCCCATAAATGCTTAACTGACGATAAATGTGGCGATCGGGTAGCCATGGAAGTGTTGTAATCTGGAGGAGACATTCTTGGGAAAACCTAGCTGCTTGTGGATGAGCATTATTAAAGGGATATTGTCACTTTAGGCGTTTATGGCATATCCACAAGATGTACACTGTGTCCAAGAGGAAGGGACTAGACTGAGGTAGATGCACCAATGTGCACCTACACACTGGGAGCTAGTAATGCAAACAACTCTCTGCCCCTCTTAGCAGTGGGGGAGGGGAGGGCTGAGTAAGGGACTCCCTATATTTTGCCTGGATACCCAAATAGAACATATGGACCTGGTGTGAGCCCCGAGAGCCCACAAATATTATTTTTCTTTCAAAAATGTATTTACTTATATAAAGTTCCAATATATTTGTCTTCTCATTTAGGATCTGTAGAAAGTTCTGTAACAGCTCCTATGGGTACTGTAATGGCATCCATAAATCTGGGGCCCGTCCCCTGCACCATTTATCTAATGCACATTACACCATCTTCCTACGACAGTTCATTTGATAAATGGGCCCCAGTGTATTACCTGTGGTGGAGAAATCACAACGCAACAGTATAAGAAGCTCAGCTCTGCTACATCTGACTGTAACAGAACGTTTGCCATTACATGTAGTCTTGTACATGCATCTTGGCCACCAGGAAGTATTAGACATTATACAGCGGCGCTCATTAAGACTTAAAGCAGCAGCTTCTCCGGAGAGCGGCCGTGTGGATGATAAATCACGAGTCTACAACAATTGCAGTTAATGAGATAATAAGTCGCATAAACTAATTCATTTCTCACCCAGTTACACAAAGGTGGAGACGGGTCCGTCCAAGCATAACCCCAAAGCTGCCCTCAATTTATCTGCGTTATGAACCGATCCTTTACCTGCCCCCTAATGACTCGTCTGGGAAATTGCTTCTTCTTTGGAGCTCTCTGAGGTCATAGCTTGGAAACAGGCAGCTGAGATAGATATATATCATCGCTTACTCAGAAACGTGCTGTCACGTACAACTCCAAATTTTTGCATTATATTAGTAGTTTCATGCCCACTGTCAATCGCCTACTTGTTAACTCTTCTGAAATGTCCAAGAGGCTCATGGAAAAGGGGCAGACCTCACAGATGAGTCCTCAAGTCATCTGGGTGCTGCCAAAATTTCCCAGATGGCAATGCTCCAAAAATCTGCCCGTTTGTCTTGGCATAAGATGCTGAATACTGTGGAAAGGGCCACGATATTGCAGCACGCTGGTCCGCGGGGGAGGCATGGTGAGAGGATGTGAGTGGTGTTGGTGGCAATGAAGGTGGTTGTAGTTTCCACTAGTGATGAGCAGGAGGTGCCATATTCGATTTCGTGATATTTCGCGAATATTCGATTAAATATTCGTGTTATATTCGTTGATTTTTCTTTTCTTTTGATAGTATAAGGCAACGTTCCTATGACTAATTGACTATGGCTAGGCTAATATGTGTTTTTTACGAATATTCTTAATATTGCTATAACTTTTTCTTTTAGAATATTCGTAATATTCTAAAAGACGAAGTTAGAGCAATATTACGAATTTTTGTAAAATACACATATAGATTGTAATTTAGCTAATATAGTGCTATAATCCTTTTTTTTCTCTAGTTTTTTTTTGCCTCTTCTGAACTTAAGTTTTGTAAAATATGTACACTATTAAAAAAAATTACTATAGCAGAATATTAGCTAAATTACAATCTATATGTGTATTTTACGAATATTCTTAATATTGCTCTAACTTCGTCTTTTAGAATATTCTTAATGTTGCTCTAACTTCGTCTTTTAGAATATTCGTTATATTGCTCTGATTTCGTCTTTTAGAATATTACGAATATTCTAAAAGACGAAGTTAGAGCAATATTAAGAATGTATGTAAAAAGTTGAAATCGCAATTAGATTATTATAACTTGAAATAATCGAATTGCGATTTCAACTTAGCACTGCTATATTCCATATTAGGCTAGAATTAACGAATATGGAATATAGCAGTGTTAAGTTGAAATCGCAATTCGATTATTATAACTTGAATTAATCGAATTGCGATTTCAACGTAATTCTCAAATCCGACAGTACGTTCTAGTATAAGGAGACGTTCCCATGGTGATCGGGACGCTCCATGAGCACGGAAGTCGGCAGAAGCGGCAACGGGCACTGACTGGAGCAGCCAGGAAGCCAGGAATCCAAAGGACAGGTAAGAACAACTTTAGGGAAGTGGGAAAGAAAAAAATATAACAATAAAAAAAAAAAAAAAGAATATTCGATTTCGCGAATATATAGAACTATATTCTAAATATTTGCGAAATCTCGAAGTTACGATATTCGAGAAAAAAAATTCGCAATTCGAATATTCGCGCTCAACACTAGTTTCCACATGGTGGCTCCTTCCTCAGTCTAGGGAAATGATGGCAAGGGCAGTTTTTTCCTCCCCTTTGGGTCACTTCCTAAGTTTAGGGCTTCTGCCTGGTTTTAGGTGGGGTGCTCTTGGTGTAGATATAGACGCATTTTGAGATGCAAGGCAGGAGAGCACAAGTATATACCAGTGGCAGCAAATGATGAATAGAGTCAATGACCAGGCCCGTGTGGTTACAATTAAAGATGAGCAAACTTATCAAAAATTCAATTAGGCCGCTTCACCGAAGTTCAAAAAGAAATTCAATTTGTTACAAATTGCATTCCATTGTATGTATTGGGTGCAATGACGGGAAATGGTGATCAAACCGCCCCAGTCATTGAATCCCTCAGATGCCATGTTCAATGCCGATTGTGTCACATTCAGGGGTTAATCATAGGTTAAAAACAAAAACATACATACTCACCGTATCCATTTGCTCACACAGAGGCTGTTGCGGCCATCTTGATTGAATAAAATGCGCCATTTTACGAGCATGCTGATGTATGACGTCATCATGCTTGGCAGGCTCGGTGACGTTATCACTGATGCCCTTACCATGAAGCGTGAGGTAATTCTGCTTTGTGAAGAAGCAAATTTTTCCAGAAATTTGGAAATGAAGTCCACTTTGTTAACTTCAATTCACTCAGCACTAGTTACAATAAATAAAGTCTCTTTTTACTAAATAGATGATAAGAGTTGCAGTAAATTAAGCAGCAATAGGTGCATTTCTGAGGTATATCACAAAGTAGGCTTTTCAATAGCTGTGTATAATCCGTAGCAACGATGGTAGTAGTCCTCCCTGAGTCTCTCTGTAGACACACTTCGCAATCTTCCTAAATAACCACATAGGTGCAATTCTGACCTCATTAACTCTTTCTTCAATTCCCGGGCTGCGGATGCAGATCTCTGATTTGGATGGCCAGTCCGTCTTCAAAGAATGGTGGACACCAAAGCTATATACTCTTCCTGCAATAAGTAAAGTCTTTTGCAATAAACGAGCAGTTCCTTACTGATGTTTCCAGGCAAGGTCTTGATGGTTCTGAGCTTTCTGCAGATATTCAGCACTACTCAGGAGTAATCGTTAGTAGTGTTAAGCAAACCCAAACTGTAAAATTTGGGTCCGTACTAAACTTTGTGCGTTCGGGTACCGGGACCCGAACCTGAACTTTGCCAGAAAAGTTTAAGTTTGGTGTTTGGACATTTAATACAGCTTTTTGAAAGGCTTCAGGGCAGCCAATTAACAAGCTTTAAGGCCTCATGCACACGACCGTTTTTTTTAAGGTCCGCAAAAACTTTTTTTCGTCCGTGGGTCTTCCTTGATTTTTGGAGGATCCACGGACATGAAAAAAAATAAAAATAAAATCTAAGTCAAGTTTGCCATTGAAATGATAGGAAAAAACGGACACGGATCACGGACGCTGATGACAATCTTGTATGCATCCGTGATTTTTCACGGACCCATTGACTTGAATGGGTCCGTGAACCGTTGGCCGTGAAAAAAATAGGACAGGTCACGGATGCGGCTGCCAAAGTCAATGGGTCCATGAAAAAAAAACGGAAAACGGCACAACGGCCACGGATGCACACAACGGTTCATGCCTAGTAATGGCATGGCTGTGATTGGCCGGTACATCATGTGACCCAGACTCTATACAAGCTGGATCACTTGTATCACCGCCCATCAGCTCTGAGTAGTGCAGGGACAGGAAGCAGGCAGCTGAAGTAAGGGAGAGTGTTAGGAATCTGGCTATTTGTTTTGTGGATGACCTACAGGGAGTGCAGAATTATTAGGCAAGTTGTATTTTTGAGGATTAATTTTATTATTGAACAACAACCATGTTCTCAATGAACCCAAAAAACTCATTAATATCAAAGCTGAATATTTTTGGAAGTAGGTTTTAGTTTGTTTTTAGTTTTAGCTATTTTAGGGGGATATCTGTGTGTGCAGGTGACTATTACTGTGCATAATTATTAGGCAACTTAACAAAAAACAAATATATACCCATTTCAATTATTTATTTTTACCAGTGAAACCAATATAACATCTCAACATTCACAAATAAACAAAACAAAAACAAATCAGTGACCAATATAGCCACCTTTCTTTGCAAGGACACTCAAAAGCCTGCCATCCATGGATTCTGTCAGTGTTTTGATCTGTTCACCATCAACATTGCGTGCAGCAGCAACCACAGCCTCCCAGACACTGTTCAGAGAGGTGTACTGTTTTCCCTCCTTGTAAATCTCACATTTGATGATGGACCACAGGTTCTCAATGGGGTTCAGATCAGGTGAACAAGGAGGCCATGTCATTAGATTTTCTTCTTTTATACCCTTTCTTGCCAGCCACGCTGTGGAGTACTTGGACGCGTGTGATGGAGCATTGTCCTGCATGAAAATCATGTTTTTCTTGAAGGATGCAGACTTCTTCCTGTACCACTGCTTGAAGAAGGTGTCTTCCAGAAACTGGCAGTAGGACTGGGAGTTGAGCTTGACTCCATCCTCAACCCGTAAAGGCCCCACAAGCTCATCTTTGATGATACCAGCCCAAACCAGTACTCCACCTCCACCTTGCTGGCGTCTGAGTCGGACTGGAGCTCTCTTCCCTTTACCAATCCAGCCACGGGCCCATCCATCTGCCCCATCAAGACTCACTCTCATTTCATCAGTCCATAAAACCTTAGAAAAATCAGTCTTGAGATATTTCTTGGCCCAGTCTTGACGTTTCAGCTTGTGTGTCTTGTTCAGTGGTGGTCGTCTTTCAGCCTTTCTTACCTTGGCCATGTCTCTGAGTATTGCACACCTTGTGCTTTTGGGCACTCCAGTGATGTTGCAGCTCTGAAATATGGCCAAACTGGTGGCAAGTGGCATCTTGGCAGCTGCACGCTTGACTTTTCTCAGTTCATGGGCAGTTATTTTGCGCCTTGGTTTTTCCACCCACTTCTTGCGACCCTGTTGACTATTTTGAATGAAACGCTTGATTGTTCGATGATCACGCTTCAGAAGCTTTGCAATTTTAAGAGTGCTGCATCCCTCTGCAAGATATCTCACAATTTTTGACTTTTCTGAGCCTGTCAAGTCCTTCTTTTGACCCATTTTGCCAAAGGAAAGGAAGTTGCCTAATAATTATGCACACCTGATATAGGGTGTTGATGTCATTAGACCACACCCCTTCTCATTACAGAGATGCACATCACCTAATATGCTTAATTGGTAGTAGGCTTTCGAGCCTATACAGCTTGGAGTAAGACAACATGCATAAAGAGGATGATGTGGTCAAAATACTAATTTGCCTAATAATTCTGCACTCCCTGTATAATGATTTTTTGTGGGTGCAATACACCAGCTTTGCACCCCTAACACAGAAATATAATAGTTAATCCGTCTGTTAGTTCGATGGGTGACATATACCCATTTTTTTTTTTTTTTTTATTAACAATTTTTTATTTTTGTTATTTTGTAAAGCAATAGTATACATACATGTTGATAAATCAGCGTTGAATGACATAAAGTAGCATACGGCATGATGACAGATAGTCTTGCAGTGCATGTTACAAATAGAACATTGAAGTTAAAAAGGAACTTATAAGGAGGAAAGGGGGCAGAGGAGAGGGGGAAGAGGGGGGAAGGGGAGGGGGAGGGAGAGGGGGAGAAAAAGGGAAGGATAAAGGATAAAGGGAGTCAGTCATGTTAATTAAGAAATAGATATATCACAAGTGTAATATACCACACATGTGGTGTCAAGAGAAATGTCTATATTGTTTCCAGCGGGTCCAGATCAGAAGAAAGGTGGGTCTAGAATTTAATTCCCAATGGGATAGTTCCTCCAGCCGGTAGATCTGGTCAACTTTATTAAGCCAGTGTTCAATATTTGGGGTCTCAGTAGAACGCCACAAAGTTGGAATAAGTAGGCGTGCTGCTGACATTAGGGATGAAAATAAGGCTAGTGTATGTTTGTCCCCGCCACGGATGCCAAATGATAACAAAGCGATCTCAGAAGTACATGGGAAGTCAGACTCACAGATCTTATTGCTAATTTGGAAGATGTCTTTCCACCATCCAGAGATCTTGGAACAATCCCACCAAATATGGAGGAATGTACCCTTGCTATCTCCACACCTCCAACAATGGTCTGGGACAGTGGGGAAGAATTTTGAGATTTTATCTGGTGTCCTATACCAGCGTGACAAGACTTTGTATCCATTCTCTTGGACTCGAACACATCGTGAAAGCTTATGAGTAGAGTTGAGCGAACACCTGGATGTTCGGGTTCGAGAAGTTCGGCCGAACATCCCGGAAATGTTCGGGTTCGGGATCCGAACCCGATCCGAACTTCGTCCCGAACCCGAACCCCATTGAAGTCAATGGGGACCCGAACTTTTCGGCACTAAAAAGGCTGTAAAACAGCCCAGGAAAGAGCTAGAGGGCTGCAAAAGGCAGCAACATGTAGGTAAATCCCCTGCAAACAAATGTGGATAGGGAAATGAATTAAAATAAAAATTAAATAAATAAAAATTAACCAAAATCAATTGGAGAGAGGTTCCATAGCAGAGAATCTGGCTTCCCGTCACCCACCACTGGAACAATTCTAGTAAGAAGCAGGGCGGCAATACCAGAGGGTTAGACGGATCGTTAGTGATAGGGATATGTGTCAAACAAGATTAGACGATATGACCAATAAATTTAGAGAGCGAGGCTACCCCCCTGATCTATTGAAAATACAGCGTAATAAAGCTGAGATTACACCACCAGATAGAACTAAGAAAGAAACAAGGATCCCCTTAGTGATTAAATACCATCCCTGGTCCCAGCGCCTTAGGACTATTGTTAATCAACATTGGCACATATTATCTAAGTCCTATCCACGGATAGGAGAGTTCCAGAGGCCACCCATGATATGCTATAAACGGGCAGAAAATATTAGGGATAAAATAGTCCGGGCGGATGTGGGAAGTAATAAAATAGAAAGAGGACAGAGTACTTTATCTACACCTAGACGGGGCACTTTTCCTTGTTTAAACTGTGTCAATTGTTCCAGCGTTATAAAGGGTTCATGTTTCTCCCACCCTCACTCAGGTGAAAATATTCCAATAAGGGGCACGTTCACTTGTGATAGTAGATTTGTGGTTTACATTCTTAAATGTCCATGTGGATTACTATATGTGGGGGAAACCTCGATGAGAATGAAGGACAGACTAAGTAAACACAAATCTACTATCCGTAAACAGAATTTATTACTCCCAATACCCCTTCATTTTTATGATAAAAAACACAACATCTCGCAGTTGAGGTATCAGATTATTGAAGGTGTATCATTACCCCGTCGAGGGGGTGACAGAAATAAATTGTTATTGAAAAGGGAGGCTTACTGGATCCATCGTCTTCAGACAATGGAGCCCAGGGGCCTCAATCGTGAGTACAATGTGTCCTGCTTCCTATAAGGCATTCGGCCTTATGCAATCTGATAAATATATTTCTTTTTTTCTTCAGCGTGATTAATCACTGCAAGAATGGACTATGTGACTGAAAATCTTCGCCAGTATAGAGTGGATATGTTTTTTGCGAATTTTCAATTGCGAATTTTCAGTTGCGAATTTTTAGTTGCAAATTTTCAATTGCGAATTTTCAATTTTCAATTGCGAATTTTCAGTTGCGAATTTTCAATTGCGAATTTTTCAATGCGAATTTTTCATTGCGATTATTTGATATGCGAATTTTATTTAATGAGGGAGGCGGAGCTTCTTTGATGATGTCAGTTCCTTTGTGTTTCATTTATGTATAAATAGCTGGAGTGTAAGATGTTTTATGCAGTCTGATGAAAGCACATCTGTGCTGAAACGCGTCACTATGCCATTTTGAATATGTGACTGAATAAATCTACATTGTGATCTACATCAGCGAAGTGCCGGTCCTTTCCTTTGAAACCACCACTGGAACAGTCCATTCTCAGATATTTAGGCCCCGGCACCCAGGCAGAGGAGAGAGGTCCCGTAACAGAGAATCTGTCTTCATGTCAGCAGAGAATTAGTCTGCATGTCATAGCAGAGAATGAGGCTTCACGTCAGCCACCACTGCAACAGTCCATTGGCATATATTTAGGCCCAGCACCCAGGCAGAGGAGGGAGGTCCCGTAACAGACAATCTGGCTTCATGTCAGCAGAGAATCAGTCTGCATGTCATAGCAGAGAATCAGGCTTCACGTCAGCCACCACTGTAAGAGTCCATTGTCATATATTTAGGCCCAGCACCCAGGCAGAGGAGGGAGGTCCCGTAACAGACAATCTGGCTTCATGTCAGCAGAGAATCAGTCTTCATGTCATAGCAGAGAATCAGGCTTCGCGTCACCCACCACTGTAAGAGTCCATTTTCATAAGTTTAGGCCCAGCACCCAGGCAGAGGAGAGAGGTCCCGTAACAGAGAATCTGTCTTCATGTCAGCAGAGAATTAGTCTGCATGTCATAGCAGAGAATCAGGCTTCACGTCAGCCACCACTGCAACAGTCCATTGGCATATATTTAGGCCCAGCACACACACAGGCAGAGGAGAGAGGTCCCGTAACAGAGAATCTGGCTTCATGTCAGCAGAGAATCAGTCTGCATGTCATAGCAGAGAATGAGGCTTCACGTCAGCCACCACTGCAACAGTCCATTGGCATATATTTAGGCCCAGCACACACACAGGCAGAGGAGAGAGGTCCCGTAACAGAGGATCTGGCTTCATGTCAGCAGAGAATCAGTCTGCATGTCATAGCAGAGAATCAGGCTTCACGTCAGCCACCACTGCAACAGTCCATTGGCACATATTTAGGCCCAGCACACACACAGGCAGAGGAGAGAGGTCCCGTAACAGAGGATCTGGCTTCATGTCAGCAGAGAATCAGTCTGCATGTCATAGCAGAGAATCAGGCTTCACGTCAGCCACCACTGCAACAGTCCATTGTCATAAATTTAGGCCCAGCACCCAGGCAGAGGAGAGAGGTCCCGTAACAGACAATCTGGCTTCATGTCAGCAGAGAATTAGTCTGCATGTCATAGCAGAGAATCAGGCTTCACGTCAGCCACCACTGCAACAGTCCATTGGCATATATTTAGGCCCAGCACCCAGGCAGAGCAGAGAGGTCCCGTAACAGACGATCTGGCTTCATGTCAGCAGAGAATCAGTCTTCATGTCATAGCAGAGAATGAGGCTTCACGTCACCCAACACTGTAAGAGTCCATTGGCATATATTTAGGCCTAGCACACAGGCAGAGGAGAGAGGTCCCGTAACAGAGAATCTGTCTTCATGTCAGCAGAGAATTAGTCTGCATGTCATAGCAGAGAATCAGGCTTCACGTCAGCCACCACTGCAACAGTCCATTGGCATATATTTAGGCCTAGCACACAGGCAGAGGAGAGAGGTCCCGTAACAGACAATCTGGCTTCATGTCAGCAGAGAATCAGTCTGCATGTCATAGCAGAGAATGAGGCTTCACGTCAGCCACCACTGCAACAGTCCATTGGCATATATTTAGGCCCAGCACACACACAGGCAGAGGAGAGAGGTCCCGTAACAGAGAATCTGGCTTCATGTCAGCAGAGAATCAGTCTGCATGTCATAGCAGAGAATGAGGCTTCACGTCAGCCACCACTGCAACAGTCCATTGTCATAAATTTAGGCCCAGCACCCAGGCAGAGGAGAGAGGTCCCGTAACAGACAATCTGGCTTCATGTCAGCAGAGAATTAGTCTGCATGTCATAGCAGAGAATCAGGCTTCATGTCAGCCACCACTGCAACAGTCCATTGGCATATATTTAGGCCTAGCACACAGGCAGAGGAGAGGTTCATTCAACTTTGGGTAGCCTCGCAATATAATGGTAAAATGAAAATAAAAATAGGATTGAATGAGGAAGTGCCCTGGAGTCCAATAATATATGGTTAAGGGGAGGTAGTTAATGTCTAATCTGCACAAGGGATGGACAGGTCCTGTGGGATCCATGCCTGGTTCATTTTTATGAACGTCAGCTTGTCCACATTGGCTGTAGACAGGCGGCTGCGTTTGTCTGTAATGACGCCCCCTGCCGTGCTGAATACACGTTCAGACAAAACGCTGGCTGCCGGGCAGGCCAGCACCTCCAAGGCATAAAAGGCTAGCTCTGGCCACGTGGACAATTTAGAGACCCAGAAGTTGAATGGGGCCGAACCATCAGTCAGTACGTGGAGGGGTGTGCACACGTACTGTTCCACCATGTTAGTGAAATGTTGCCTCCTGCTAACACGTTGCGTATCAGGTGGTGGTGCAGTTAGCTGTGGCGTGTTGACAAAAGTTTTCCACATCTCTGCCATGCTAACCCTGCCCTCAGAGGAGCTGGCCGTGACACAGCTGCCTTGGCGACCTCTTGCTCCTCCTCTGCCTTGGCCTTGGGCTTCCACTTGTTCCCCTGTGACATTTGGGAATGCTCTCAGTAGCGCGTCTACCAACGTGCGCTTGTACTCGCGCATCTTCCTATCACGCTCCAGTGCAGGAAGTAAGGTGGGCACATTGTCTTTGTAGCGTGGATCCAGCAGGGTGGCAACCCAGTAGTCCGCACAGGTTAAAATGTGGGCAACTCTGCTGTCGTTGCGCAGGCACTGCAGCATGTAGTCGCTCATGTGTGCCAGGCTGCCCAGGGGTAAGGACAAGCTGTCCTCTGTGGGAGGCGTATCGTCATCGTCCTGCCTTTCCCCCCAGCCACGCACCAGTGATGGACCCGAGCTGCGTTGGGTGCCACCCCGCTGTGACCATGCTTCATCCTCATCCTCCTCCACCTCCTCCTCATCCTCGTCCTCCTCGTCCTCCAGTAGTGGGCCCTGGCTGGCCACATTTGTACCTGGCCTCTGCTGTTGCCAAAAACCTCCCTCTGAGTCACTTCGAAGAGACTGGCCTGAAAGTGCTAAAAATGACCCCTCCTCCTCCTCCTCCTCCTCCTCCTCCTGGGCCACCTCCTCTTCCATCATCGCCCTAAGTGTTTTCTCAAGGAGACATAGAAGTGGTATTGTAACGCTGATAACGGTGTCATCGCCACTGGCCATGTTGGTGGAGTACTCGAAACAGCGCAACAGGGCACACAGGTCTCGCATGGAGGCCCAGTCATTGGTGGTGAAGTGGTGCTGTTCTGTAGTGCGACTGACCCGTGCGTGCTGCAGCTGAAACTCCACTATGGCCTGCTGCTGCTCGCACAGTCTGTCCAGCATGTGCAAGGTGGAGTTCCACCTGGTGGGCACGTCGCATATGAGGCGGTGAGCGGGAAGGCCGAAGTTACGCTGTAGCGCAGACAGGCGAGCAGCAGCAGGATGTGAACGCCGGAAGCGCGAACAGACGGCCCGCACTTTATGCAGCAGCTCTGACATGTCGGGGTAGTTGTGAATGAACTTCTGCACCACCAAATTCAGCACATGCGCCAAGCAAGGGATGTGCGTCAAATTGGCTAGTCCCAGAGCTGCAACGAGATTTCGCCCATTATCACACACCACCAGGCCGGGCTTGAGGCTCACCGGCAGCAACCACTCGTCGGTCTGTTGTTCTATACCCCGCCACAACTCCTGTGCGGTGTGGGGCCTGTCCCCCAAACATATGAGTTTCAGAATGGCCTGCTGACGTTTACCCCGGGCTGTGCTGAAGTTGGTGGTGAAGGTGTGTGGCTGACTGGATGAGCAGGTGGAAGAAGAGGAGGAGGAAGCCGAGAAGGAGGAGGTGGCAACAGGAGGCAAAGAATGTTGCCCTGCGATCCTTGGCGGCGGAAGGACGTGCGCCAAACAGCTCTCCGCCTGGGGCCCAGCTGCCACTACATTTACCCAGTGTGCAGTTAGGGAGATATAGCGTCCCTGGCCGTGCTTACTGGTCCACGTATCTGTGGTTAGGTGGACCTTGCTACAGATGGCGTTGCGCAGTGCACACTTGATTTTATGGGATACTTGGTTGTGCAGGGAAGGCACGGCTCTCTTGGAGAAGTAGTGCCGGCTGGGAACAACATACTGTGGGACAGCAAGCGACATGAGCTGTTTGAAGCTGTCTGTGTCCACCAGCCTAAATGACAGCATTTCATAGGCCAGTAGTTTAGAAATGCTGGCATTCAGGGCCAGGGATCGAGGGTGGCTAGGTGGGAATTTACGCTTTCTATCAAATGTTTGTGAGATGGAGAGCTGAACGCTGGCGTGTGACATGGTTGAGACGCTTGGTGACGGAGGTGGTGGTGGTGGTGTTGGTGGTACATCCCCTGTTTGCTGGGCGGCAGGTGCCAACGTTCCTCCAGAGGCGGAGGAAGAGGCCGAGGCGGCAGCAGCAGAAGAGGCCGAGGCAGCAGCAGCAGAAGAGGTAGCAGGGGGAGCCTGAGTGACTTCCTTGTTTTAAGGTGTTTACTCCACTGCAGTTCATGCTTTGCATGCAGGTGCCTGGTCATGCAGGTTGTGCTAAGGTTCAGAACGTTAATGCCTCGCTTCAGGCTCTGATGGCACAGCGTGCAAACCACTCGGGTCTTGTCGTCAGCACATTGTTTGAAGAAGTGCCATGCCAGGGAACTCCTTGAAGCTGCCTTTGGGGTGCTCGGTCCCAGATGGCGGCGGTCAGTAGCAGGCGGAGTCTCTTGGCGGCGGGTGTTCTGCTTTTGCCCACTGCTCCCTCTTTTGCTACGCTGTTGGCTCGGTCTCACCACTGCCTCTTCCTCCGAACTGTGAAAGTCAGTGGCACGACCTTCATTCCATGTTGGGTCTAGGACCTCATCGTCCCCTGCATCGTCTTCCACCCAGTCTTGATCCCTGACCTCCTGTTCAGTCTGCACACTGCAGAAAGACGCAGCAGTTGGCACCTGTGTTTCGTCATCATCAGAGACATGCTGAGGTGGTATTCCCATGTCCTCATCATCAGGAAACATAAGTGGTTGTGCGTCAGTGCATTCTATGTCTTTCACCGCTGGGGAAGGGCTAGGTGGATGCCCTTGGGAAACCCTGCCAGCGGAGTCTTCAAACAGCATAAGAGACTGCTGCATAACTTGAGGCTGAGACAGTTTCCCTGGTATGCATGGGGGTGATGTGACAGACTGATGGGGTTGGTTTTCAGGCGCCATCTGTGCGCTTTCTGCAGAAGACTGGGTGGGAGATAATGTGAACGTGCTGGATCCACTGTCGGCCACCCAATTGACTAATGCCTGTACCTGCTCAGGCCTTACCATCCTTAGAACGGCATTGGGCCCCACCATATATCGCTGTAAATTCTGGCGGCTACTGGGACCTGAGGTAGTTGGTACACTAGGACGTGTGGATGTGGCAGAACGGCCACGTCCTCTCCCAGCACCAGAGGGTCCACTAACACCACCACGACCATGTCCACGTCCGCGTCCCTTACTAGATGTTTTTCTCATTGTTATGGTTCACCACAACAACAAATATATTATTTGGCCCAATGTATTGTATTCAAATTCAGCGGGATATAAATTTGAGGCCTAGTATTTAGGCGCTGGGTGACCGGTATGGATTTAGTGACAGAATTAGACTTGGAAATGCACAGAAGCGTGTGTGTGTGAAGTTATTCTGAATGACCCAATGTGCACCTTGAATATTATATACCCTTTTAGGGATAGATTTCAAATAGCTCTGATATAGCAGAAACCACTAAATTATGAAATTGCTAAATTGGGAATTGTATTTCAACCCAGAACAAGAAATGTGCTTGAACGGACACTAAATAACTCGCCCAGCTACAGCACTAACGAGAGATTTAGCAGGATATAAATTTGAGGCCTAGTATTTAGGCGCTGGGTGACAGGTATGGGTTTAGTGACAGAATTAGACTTGGAAATACACAGTAGCGGGTGTGTGTGAAGTTATTCTGAATGACCCAATGTGCACCTTGAATATTATATACCCTTTTAGGGATAGATTTCAAATAGCTCTGATATAGCAGAAACCACTAAATTATGAAATTGCTAAATTGGGAATTGTATTTCAACCCAGAACAAGAAATGTGCTTGAACGGACACTAAATAACTCGCCCAGCTACAGCACTAACGAGAGATTTAGCAGGATATAAATTTGAGGCCTAGTATTTAGGCGCTGGGTGACAGGTATGGGTTTAGTGACAGAATTAGACTTGGAAATACACAGTAGCGGGTGTGTGTGAAGTTATTCTGAATGACCCAATGTGCACCTTGAATATTATATACCCTTTTAGGGATAGATTTCAAATAGCTCTGATATAGCAGAAACCACTAAATTATGAAATTGCTAAATTGGGAATTGTATTTCAACCCAGAACAAAAAATGTGCTTTGACGGACACTAAATAACTTTCCCAGCCACAACAGGACAGCGTTAACGAGAGATTTAGCAGGATATAAATTTGAGGCCTAGTATTTAGGCGCTGGGTGACAGGTATGGGTTTAGTGACAGAATTAGACTTGGAAATACACAGTAGCGGGTGTGTGTGAAGTTATTCTGAATGACCCAATGTGCACCTTGAATATTATATACCCTTTTAGGGATAGATTTCAAATAGCTCTGATATAGCAGAAACCACTAAATTATGAAATTGCTAAATTGGGAATTGTATTTCAACCCAGAACAAGAAATGTGCTTGAACGGACACTAAATAACTCGCCCAGCTACAGCACTAACGAGAGATTTAGCAGGATATAAATTTGAGGCCTAGTATTTAGGCGCTGGGTGACAGGTATGGGTTTAGTGACAGAATTAGACTTAGAAATACACAGTAGCGGGTGTGTGTGAAGTTATTCTGAATGACCCAATGTGCACCTTGAATATTATATACCCTTTTAGGGATAGATTTCAAATAGCTCTGATATAGCAGAAACCACTAAATTATGAAATTGCTAAATTGGGAATTGTATTTCAACCCAGAACAAGAAATGTGCTTGAACGGACACTAAATAACTCGCCCAGCTACAGCACTAACGAGAGATTTAGCAGGATATAAATTTGAGGCCTAGTATTTAGGCGCTGGGTGACAGGTATGGGTTTAGTGACAGAATTAGACTTGGAAATACACAGTAGCGGGTGTGTGTGAAGTTATTCTGAATGACCCAATGTGCACCTTGAATATTATATACCCTTTTAGGGATAGATTTCAAATAGCTCTGATATAGCAGAAACCACTAAATTATGAAATTGCTAAATTGGGAATTGTATTTCAACCCAGAACAAGAAATGTGCTTGAACGGACACTAAATAACTCGCCCAGCTACAGCACTAACGAGAGATTTAGCAGGATATAAATTTGAGGCCTAGTATTTAGGCGCTGGGTGACAGGTATGGGTTTAGTGACAGAATTAGACTTGGAAATACACAGTAGCGGGTGTGTGTGAAGTTATTCTGAATGACCCAATGTGCACCTTGAATATTATATACCCTTTTAGGGATAGATTTCAAATAGCTCTGATATAGCAGAAACCACTAAATTATGAAATTGCTAAATTGGGAATTGTATTTCAACCCAGAACAAGAAATGTGCTTGAACGGACACTAAATAACTCGCCCAGCTACAGCACTAACGAGAGATTTAGCAGGATATAAATTTGAGGCCTAGTATTTAGGCGCTGGGTGACAGGTATGGGTTTAGTGACAGAATTAGACTTGGAAATACACAGTAGCGGGTGTGTGTGAAGTTATTCTGAATGACCCAATGTGCACCTTGAATATTATATACCCTTTTAGGGATAGATTTCAAATAGCTCTGATATAGCAGAAACCACTAAATTATGAAATTGCTAAATTGGGAATTGTATTTCAACCCAGAACAAGAAATGTGCTTGAACGGACACTAAATAACTCGCCCAGCTACAGCACTAACGAGAGATTTAGCAGGATATAAATTTGAGGCCTAGTATTTAGGCGCTGGGTGACAGGTATGGGTTTAGTGACAGAATTAGACTTAGAAATACACAGTAGCGGGTGTGTGTGAAGTTATTCTGAATGACCCAATGTGCACCTTGAATATTATATACCCTTTTAGGGATAGATTTCAAATAGCTCTGATATAGCAGAAACCACTAAATTATGAAATTGCTAAATTGGGAATTGTATTTCAACCCAGAACAAGAAATGTGCTTGAACGGACACTAAATAACTCGCCCAGCTACAGCACTAAGGACAGATTTAGCTAGATAAAAATTTGAGGCCTAGTATTTAGGCGCTGGGTGACAGGTATGGGTTTAGTGACAGAATTAGACTTGGAAATGCACAGTAGCGGGTGTGTGAAGTTATTCTGAATGACCCTATGTGCACCTTGAATATTATATACCCTTTTAGGGATAGATTTCAAATAGCTCTGATACAGCAGAAACCACTAAATTTTTAAATTGCTAAATTGGGAATTGTATTTCAACCCAGAACAAAAAATGTGCTTTGACGGACACTAAATAACTTTCCCAGCCACAACAGGACAGCGGTAACGAGAGATTTAGCGGGATATAAATTTGAGGCCTAGTATTTAGGCGCTGGGTGACCGGTATGGATTTAGTGACAGAATTAGACTGGGATATGGCCAAAAAATAACCACACTATTGCTGGTTAAATGCACTTGGTGATGGGCGCAGCTTGCCCCTGATGTAGTATATGGCCAAAAAATGAACAGACTATTGCTGGTTAAATGCACTTGGTGTCACAGCTTGACCAACCACACTACTGAGGGTTAAATGCACTTGGTGACGGGCGCAGCTTGCCCCTGATTTAGTATATGGCCAAAAAATGAACAGACTATTGCTGGTTAAATGCACTTGGTGTGATAGCTTGACCAACCACACTACTGAGGGTTAAATGCACTTGGTGTGACAGCTTCACCCTGATGTAGGCTTTAGCCAAAAAACAACCACACCATTGAGGGTTAAATGCACTTGGTCGCAGCTTGTGCTGGCGCACCACAAGACACAAAATGGCCGCCGATCACCCCAGAAAAATGTGACTGACAAACGGTCTGGGCAGCCTAAAAACAGTGAGCAATTGAGGATCAGCAGCTCAATGATCCACAGCTGCAGATCGATCAGTTAATCAAGTCCTTTGGAGGAGTTAATCTGCCTAATCTCGCCCTACTGTCGCAGCCGCAACCTCTCCCTACGCTAATCAGAGCAGAGTGACGGGCGGCGCTATGTGACTCCAGCTTAAATAGAGGCTGGGTCACATGGTGCTCTGGCCAATCACAGCCATGCCAATAGTAGGCATGGCTGTGATGGCCTCTTGGGGCAAGTAGTATGACGCTTGTTGATTGGCTGCTTTGCAGCCTTTCAAAAAGCGCCAAGAAAGCGTCACAAAAGCGCGAAGAAAGCGACGAACACCGAACCCGAACCCGGACTTTTACGAAAATGTCCGGGTTCGGGTCCGTGTCACGGACACCCCAAAATTCGGTACGAACCCGAACTATACAGTTCGAGTTCGCTCATCCCTACTTATGAGGAATAGTGCAAAGTTTGAGAGCTTCTTTATGTGAGAAGCTTTTCTTTAAGTCACCCTCCCATATACCTATGAAAGCAGGTTTGACATCCGTGGCTGGGAGATTTATTTGCTTGTACAAAGTAGATATGAGCTTAGGAGGATATTTGGGAATAGTAATTAGGTTTTCAAACCAATTTGGAGTCTTTTGAGCGTTGAGTGTTTTTGCCCATGATAAGAGGTCCTTCTTTATGTAATTAGTGAGTAAACTGTTAGAGAGAGGAAGGTTTAGTGCTTCAAATAGAAGTGGGTCTGGTAAAATACCGCCACCTTTATCTAGTAAGTCTAGTATAGGTTTGTTGGAAGATCTGAGTTCAATAGGGGAGGACTCTTTTAATTCTCTAGGAGCTAGTGACATCATGTCTTTCACTAATAGCCAAGGAGAAGGTAGGGTTAGTGCCCGATGATTGGCGGAGAACCACTCCCATACCTTGATAGTATTGGAGATTAACGGGTTAGGTATTGAAGCCCGAGCAGGGAGTGATCTGTCCGCCAACAACAAGGCCCTAAGAGTGGACGGAAAATACACATTCTCCAAAGCTAACCATTGTTTCTGCTTATGGGGTCTAAGCCAGTCTATAAGTCTACATAGGTGTATTGCCTTCATGTATTTTTCAGGGTCAGGGAGGCCTATTCCACCCAAATGTTTGGGCTTGGTTAAAGTCGCAAAGGAGATCCTAGGTTTCCTTCCCTGCCAGATAAATTTCCTGATATAGTTATTCAAGGAGCGGAAGTATGAGTTAGGTATCGGTAGTGGGAGGACTTGTATCAGGTGGGTAAGCCTGGGTATCACCAATGACATAACCATATTTTTCCTTCCAAACCAGGATAGGCAGTGGTGATCCAATGAGTCCAGCTGAGCAGCGATGGCAGATAAGAGGGGTGTGTAGTTAAGGCGGAACAGGTCTGAAAGACGAGAGGTGATCTTAATACCTAGATAGTTTAGGTGGGGTGAGTTCCAGTCAAAAGGGGAGTTAGTTCTAAGAGTAGTGATCATTTTGGAGGAGAGACCACTGTGCAAAATTTGTGATTTATGGGGATTCACTTTAAAGTTAGATATGTACCCAAATTTGGTTAAGAGAGAGGTGATTAATGGCATTGAGATTAAGGGATTGGTGGTGATTAGAGTTGAGCGAACACCTGGATGTTCGGGTTCGAGAAGTTCGGCCGAACATCCCGGAAATGTTCGGGTTCGGGATCCGAACCCGATCCGAACTTCGTCCCGAACCCGAACCCCATTGAAGTCAATGGGGACCCGAACTTTTCGGCACTAAAAAGGCTGTAAAACAGCCCAGGAAAGAGCTAGAGGGCTGCAAAAGGCAGCAACATGTAGGTAAATCCCCTGCAAACAAATGTGGATAGGGAAATGAATTAAAATAAAAATTAAATAAATAAAAATTAACCAAAATCAATTGGAGAGAGGTTCCATAGCAGAGAATCTGGCTTCCCGTCACCCACCACTGGAACAGTCCATTCTCAGATATTTAGGCCCCGGCACCCAGGCAGAGGAGAGAGGTCCCGTAACAGAGAATCTGTCTTCATGTCAGCAGAGAATTAGTCTGCATGTCATAGCAGAGAATGAGGCTTCACGTCAGCCACCACTGCAACAGTCCATTGGCATATATTTAGGCCCAGCACCCAGGCAGAGGAGGGAGGTCCCGTAACAGAGAATCTGTCTTCATGTCAGCAGAGAATTAGTCTGCATGTCATAGCAGAGAATGAGGCTTCACGTCAGCCACCACTGCAACAGTCCATTGGCATATATTTAGGCCCAGCACACACACAGGCAGAGGAGAGAGGTCCCGTAACAGAGAATCTGGCTTCATGTCAGCAGAGAATCAGTCTGCATGTCATAGCAGAGAATGAGGCTTCACGTCAGCCACCACTGCAACAGTCCATTGGCATATATTTAGGCCCAGCACACACACAGGCAGAGGAGAGAGGTCCCGTAACAGAGAATCTGGCTTCATGTCAGCAGAGAATCAGTCTGCATGTCATAGCAGAGAATGAGGCTTCACGTCAGCCACCACTGCAACAGTCCATTGGCATATATTTAGGCCCAGCACCCAGGCAGAGGAGGGAGGTCCCGTAACAGAGAATCTGTCTTCATGTCAGCAGAGAATTAGTCTGCATGTCATAGCAGAGAATGAGGCTTCACGTCAGCCACCACTGCAACAGTCCATTGGCATATATTTAGGCCCAGCACACACACAGGCAGAGGAGAGAGGTCCCGTAACAGAGAATCTGGCTTCATGTCAGCAGAGAATCAGTCTGCATGTCATAGCAGAGAATGAGGCTTCACGTCAGCCACCACTGCAACAGTCCATTGGCATATATTTAGGCCCAGCACACACACAGGCAGAGGAGAGAGGTCCCGTAACAGAGAATCTGGCTTCATGTCAGCAGAGAATCAGTCTGCATGTCATAGCAGAGAATGAGGCTTCACGTCAGCCACCACTGCAACAGTCCATTGGCATATATTTAGGCCCAGCACCCAGGCAGAGGAGAGAGGTCCCGTAACAGACAATCTGGCTTCATGTCAGCAGAGAATCAGTCTTCATATCATAGCAGAGAATCAGGCTTCACGTCACCCACCACTGTAAGAGTCAATTTTCATAAATTTAGGCCCAGAACCCAGGCAGAGGAGAAAGGTCCCGTAACAGACAATCTGGCTTCATGTCAGCAGAGAATCAGTCTTCATATCATAGCAGAGAATCAGGCTTCACGTCACCCACCACTGTAAGAGTCAATTTTCATAAATTTAGGCCCAGAACCCAGGCAGAGGAGAAAGGTCCCGTAACAGACAATCTGGCTTCATGTCAGCAGAGAATCAGTCTTCATATCATAGCAGAGAATCAGGCTTCACGTCACCCACCACTGTAAGAGTCAATTTTCATAAATTTAGGCCCAGAACCCAGGCAGAGGAGAAAGGTCCCGTAACAGACAATCTGGCTTCATGTCAGCAGAGAATCAGTCTTCATATCATAGCAGAGAATCAGGCTTCACGTCACCCACCACTGTAAGAGTCAATTTTCATAAATTTAGGCCCAGAACCCAGGTAGAGGAGAAAGGTCCCGTAACAGACAATCTGGCTTCATGACAGCAGAGAATCAGTCTGCATGTCATAGCAGAGAATCAGGCTTCACGTCAGCCACCACTGCAACAGTCCATTGTCATAAATTTAGGCCCAGAACCCAGGCAGAGGAGAAAGGTCCCGTAACAGACAATCTGGCTTCATGTCAGCAGAGAATCAGTCTTCATATCATAGCAGAGAATCAGGCTTCACGTCACCCACCACTGTAAGAGTCAATTTTCATAAATTTAGGCCCAGAACCCAGGCAGAGGAGAAAGGTCCCGTAACAGACAATCTGGCTTCATGTCAGCAGAGAATCAGTCTTCATATCATAGCAGAGAATCAGGCTTCACGTCACCCACCACTGTAAGAGTCAATTTTCATAAATTTAGGCCCAGAACCCAGGTAGAGGAGAAAGGTCCCGTAACAGACAATCTGGCTTCATGACAGCAGAGAATCAGTCTGCATGTCATAGCAGAGAATCAGGCTTCACGTCAGCCACCACTGCAACAGTCCATTGTCATAAATTTAGGCCCAGCACCCAGGCAGAGGAGAGAGGTCCCGTAACAGACAATCTGGCTTCATGTCAGCAGAGAATCAGTCTTCATATCATAGCAGAGAATCAGGCTTCACGTCACCCACCACTGTAAGAGTCAATTTTCATAAATTTAGGCCCAGAACCCAGGCAGAGGAGAAAGGTCCCGTAACAGACAATCTGGCTTCATGTCAGCAGAGAATCAGTCTTCATATCATAGCAGAGAATCAGGCTTCACGTCACCCACCACTGTAAGAGTCAATTTTCATAAATTTAGGCCCAGAACCCAGGCAGAGGAGAAAGGTCCCGTAACAGACAATCTGGCTTCATGTCAGCAGAGAATCAGTCTTCATATCATAGCAGAGAATCAGGCTTCACGTCACCCACCACTGTAAGAGTCAATTTTCATAAATTTAGGCCCAGAACCCAGGTAGAGGAGAAAGGTCCCGTAACAGACAATCTGGCTTCATGACAGCAGAGAATCAGTCTGCATGTCATAGCAGAGAATCAGGCTTCACGTCAGCCACCACTGCAACAGTCCATTGTCATAAATTTAGGCCCAGCACCCAGGCAGAGGAGAGAGGTCCCGTAACAGACAATCTGGCTTCATGTCAGCAGAGAATCAGTCTTCATATCATAGCAGAGAATCAGGCTTCACGTCACCCACCACTGTAAGAGTCAATTTTCATAAATTTAGGCCCAGAACCCAGGCAGAGGAGAAAGGTCCCGTAACAGACAATCTGGCTTCATGTCAGCAGAGAATCAGTCTTCATATCATAGCAGAGAATCAGGCTTCACGTCACCCACCACTGTAAGAGTCAATTTTCATAAATTTAGGCCCAGAACCCAGGCAGAGGAGAAAGGTCCCGTAACAGACAATCTGGCTTCATGTCAGCAGAGAATCAGTCTTCATATCATAGCAGAGAATCAGGCTTCACGTCACCCACCACTGTAAGAGTCAATTTTCATAAATTTAGGCCCAGAACCCAGGTAGAGGAGAAAGGTCCCGTAACAGACAATCTGGCTTCATGACAGCAGAGAATCAGTCTGCATGTCATAGCAGAGAATCAGGCTTCACGTCAGCCACCACTGCAACAGTCCATTGTCATAAATTTAGGCCCAGCACCCAGGCAGAGGAGAGAGGTCCCGTAACAGACAATCTGGCTTCATGTCAGCAGAGAATTAGTCTGCATGTCATAGCAGAGAATCAGGCTTCATGTCAGCCACCACTGCAACAGTCCATTGGCATATATTTAGGCCTAGCACACAGGCAGAGGAGAGGTTCATTCAACTTTGGGTAGCATCGCAATATAATGGTAAAATGAAAATAAAAATAGGATTGAATGAGGAAGTGCCCTGGAGTCCAATAATATATGGTTATGGGGAGGTAGTTAATGTCTAATCTGGACAAGGGACGGACAGGTCCTGTGGGATCCATGCCTGGTTCATTTTTATGAACGTCAGCTTGTCCACATTGGCTGTAGACAGGCGGCTGCGTTTGTCTGTAATGACGCCCCCTGCCGTGCTGAATACACGTTCAGACAAAACGCTGGCTGCCGGGCAGGCCAGCACCTCCAAGGCATAAAAGGCTAGCTCTGGCCACGTGGACAATTTAGAGACCCAGAAGTTGAATGGGGCCGAACCATCAGTCAGTACGTGGAGGGGTGTGCACACGTACTGTTCCACCATGTTAGTAAAATGTTGCCTCCTGCTAACACGTTGCGTATCAGGTGGTGGTGCAGTTAGCTGTGGCGTGTTGACAAAAGTTTTCCACATCTCTGCCATGCTAACCCTGCCCTCAGAGGAGCTGGCCGTGACACAGCTGCCTTGGCGACCTCTTGCTCCTCCTCTGCCTTGGCCTTGGGCTTCCACTTGTTCCCCTGTGACATTTGGGAATGCTCTCAGTAGCGCGTCTACCAACGTGCGCTTGTACTCGCGCATCTTCCTATCACGCTCCAGTGCAGGAAGTAAGGTGGGCACATTGTCTTTGTAGCGTGGATCCAGCAGGGTGGCAACCCAGTAGTCCGCACAGGTTAAAATGTGGGCAACTCTGCTGTCGTTGCGCAGGCACTGCAGCATGTAGTCGCTCATGTGTGCCAGGCTGCCCAGGGGTAAGGACAAGCTGTCCTCTGTGGGAGGCGTATCGTCATCGTCCTGCCTTTCCCCCCAGCCACGCACCAGTGATGGACCCGAGCTGCGTTGGGTGCCACCCCGCTGTGACCATGCTTCATCCTCATCCTCCTCCACCTCCTCCTCATCCTCGTCCTCCTCGTCCTCCAGTAGTGGGCCCTGGCTGGCCACATTTGTACCTGGCCTCTGCTGTTGCAAAAAACCTCCCTCTGAGTCACTTCGAAGAGACTGGCCTGAAAGTGCTAAAAATGACCCCTCTTCCTCATCCTCCTCCTCCTCCTCCTGGGCCACCTCCTGTTCCATCATCGCCCTAAGTGTTTTCTCAAGGAGACATAGAAGTGGTATTGTAACGCTGATAACGGTGTCATCGCCACTGGCCATGTTGGTGGAGTACTCGAAACAGCGCAACAGGGCACACAGGTCTCGCATGGAGGCCCAGTCATTGGTGGTGAAGTGGTGCTGTTCTGTAGTGCGACTGACCCGTGCGTGCTGCAGCTGAAACTCCACTATGGCCTGCTGCTGCTCGCACAGTCTGTCCAGCATGTGCAAGGTGGAGTTCCACCTGGTGGGCACGTCGCATATGAGGCGGTGAGCGGGAAGGCCGAAGTTACGCTGTAGCGCAGACAGGCGAGCAGCAGCAGGATGTGAACGCCGGAAGCGCGAACAGACGGCCCGCACTTTATGCAGCAGCTCTGACATGTCGGGGTAGTTGTGAATGAACTTCTGCACCACCAAATTCAGCACATGCGCCAAGCAAGGGATGTGCGTCAAATTGGCTAGTCCCAGAGCTGCAACGAGATTTCGCCCATTATCACACACCACCAGGCCGGGCTTGAGGCTCACCGGCAGCAACCACTCGTCGGTCTGTTGTTCTATACCCCGCCACAACTCCTGTGCGGTGTGGGGCCTGTCCCCCAAACATATGAGTTTCAGAATGGCCTGCTGACGTTTACCCCGGGCTGTGCTGAAGTTGGTGGTGAAGGTGTGTGGCTGACTGGATGAGCAGGTGGAAGAAGAGGAGGAGGAAGCCGAGAAGGAGGAGGTGGCAACAGGAGGCAAAGAATGTTGCCCTGCGATCCTTGGCGGCGGAAGGACGTGCGCCAAACAGCTCTCCGCCTGGGGCCCAGCTGCCACTACATTTACCCAGTGTGCAGTTAGGGAGATATAGCGTCCCTGGCCGTGCTTACTGGTCCACGTATCTGTGGTTAGGTGGACCTTGCTACAGATGGCGTTGCGCAGTGCACACTTGATTTTATCGGATACTTGGTTGTGCAGGGAAGGCACGGCTCTCTTGGAGAAGTAGTGCCGGCTGGGAACAACATACTGTGGGACAGCAAGCGACATGAGCTGTTTGAAGCTGTCTGTGTCCACCAGCCTAAATGACAGCATTTCATAGGCCAGTAGTTTAGAAATGCTGGCATTCAGGGCCAGGGATCGAGGGTGGCTAGGTGGGAATTTACGCTTTCTATCAAATGTTTGTGAGATGGAGAGCTGAACGCTGGCGTGTGACATGGTTGAGACGCTTGGTGACGGAGGTGGTGGTGGTGGTGTTGGTGGTACATCCCCTGTTTGCTGGGCGGCAGGTGCCAACGTTCCTCCAGAGGCGGAGGAAGAGGCCGAGGCGGCAGCAGCAGAATAGGCCGAGGCGGCAGCAGCAGAAGAGGTAGCAGGGGGAGCCTGAGTGACTTCCTTGGTTTTAAGGTGTTTACTCCACTGCAGTTCATGCTTTGCATGCAGGTGCCTGGTCATGCAGGTTGTGCTCAGGTTCAGAACGTTAATGCCTCGCTTCAGGCTCTGATGGCACAGCGTGCAAACCACTCGGGTCTTGTCGTCAGCACATTGTTTGAAGAAGTGCCATGCCAGGGAACTCCTTGAAGCTGCCTTTGGGGTGCTCGGTCCCAGATGGCGGCGGTCAGTAGCAGGCGGAGTCTCTTGGCGGCGGGTGTTCTGCTTTTGCCCACTGCTCCCTCTTTTGCTACGCTGTTGGCTCGGTCTCACCACTGCCTCTTCCTCCGAACTGTGAAAGTCAGTGGCACGACCTTCATTCCATGTGGGGTCTAGGACCTCATCGTCCCCTGCATCGTCTTCCACCCAGTCTTGATCCCTGACCTCCTGTTCAGTCTGCACACTGCAGAAAGACGCAGCAGTTGGCACCTGTGTTTCGTCATCATCAGAGACATGCTGAGGTGGTATTCCCATGTCCTCATCATCAGGAAACATAAGTGGTTGTGCGTCAGTGCATTCTATGTCTTTCACCGCTGGGGAAGGGCTAGGTGGATGCCCTTGGGAAACCCTGCCAGCGGAGTCTTCAAACAGCATAAGAGACTGCTGCATAACTTGAGGCTGAGACAGTTTCCCTGGTATGCATGGGGGTGATGTGACAGACTGATGGGGTTGGTTTTCAGGCGCCATCTGTGCGCTTTCTGCAGAAGACTGGGTGGGAGATAATGTGAACGTGCTGGATCCACTGTCGGCCACCCAATTGACTAATGCCTGTACCTGCTCAGGCCTTACCATCCTTAGAACGGCATTGGGCCCCACCATATATCGCTGTAAATTCTGGCGGCTACTGGGACCTGAAGTAGTTGGTACACTAGGACGTGTGGATGTGGCAGAACGGCCACGTCCTCTCCCAGCACCAGAGGGTCCACTAACACCACCACGACCATGTCCACGTCCGCGTCCCTTACTAGATGTTTTTCTCATTGTTATGGTTCACCACAACAACAAATATATTATTTGGCCCAATGTATTGTATTCAAATTCAGCGGGATATAAATTTGAGGCCTAGTATTTAGGCGCTGGGTGACCGGTATGGATTTAGTGACAGAATTAGACTTGGAAATGCACAGAAGCGTGTGTGTGTGAAGTTATTCTGAATGACCCAATGTGCACCTTGAATATTATATACCCTTTTAGGGATAGATTTCAAATAGCTCTGATATAGCAGAAACCACTAAATTATGAAATTGCTAAATTGGGAATTGTACTTCAACCCAGAACAAAAAATGTGCTTTGACGGACACTAAATATCTTGCCCAGCAACAACAGTACAACGGTGGGTAACGAGAGATTTAGAGGGAATTAAATTTGAGGCCTAGTATTTAGGCGCTGGGTCACCGGTATGGATTTAGTGACAGAATTAGACTTGGAAATACACAGTAGCGGGTGTGTGTGAAGTTATTCTGAATGACCCTATGTGCACCTTCAATATTATATACCCTTTTTGGGATAGATTTCAAATAGCTCTGATATAGCAGGAACCACTAAATTATGAAATTGCTAAATTGGGAATTGTACTTCAACCCAGAACAAAAAATGTGCTTTGACGGGCACTAAATAACTTTCCCAGCTACAACAGGACAACGGTAACGAGAGATTTAGAGGGATTTAAATTTGAGGCCTAGTATTTAGGCGCTGGGTGACAGGTATGGGTTTAGTGACAGAATTAGACTTGGAAATACACAGTAGCGGGTGTGTGTGAAGTTATTCTGAATGACCCTATGTGCACCTTCAATATTATATACCCTTTTTGGGATAGATTTCAAATAGCTCTGATATAGCAGAAACCACTAAATTATGAAATTGCTAAATTGGGAATTGTACTTCAACCCAGAACAAAAAATGTGCTTTGACGGACACTAAATATCTTGCCCAGCAACAACAGTACAGCGGTGGGTAACGAGAGATTTAGAGGGAATTAAATTTGAGGCCTAGTATTTAGGCGCTGGGTCACCGGTATGGATTTAGTGACAGAATTAGACTTGGAAATACACAGTAGCGGGTGTGTGTGAAGTTACTCTGAATGACCCTATGTGCACCTTCAATATTATATACCCTTTTTGGGATAGATTTCAAAGAGCTCTGATATAGCAGGAACCACTAAATTATGAAATTGCTAAATTGGGAATTGTATTTCAACCCAGAACAAGAAATGTGCTTGAACGGACACTAAATAACTCGCCCAGCTACAGCACTAGGGACAGATTTAGCTGGATATAAATTTGAGGCCTAGTATTTAGGCGCTGGGTGACAGGTATGGGTTTAGTGACAGAATTAGACTTGGAAATACACAGTAGCGGGTGTGTGTGAAGTTATTCTGAATGACCCTATGTGCACCTTCAATATTATATACCCTTTTAGGGATAGATTTCAAATAGCTCTGATATAGCAGGAACCACTAAATTATGAAATTGCTAAATTGGGAATTGTACTTCAACCCAGAACAAAAAATGTGCTTTGACGGGCACTAAATAACTTTCCCAGCTACAACAGGACAACGGTAACGAGAGATTTAGAGGGATTTAAATTTGAGGCCTAGTATTTAGGCGCTGGGTGACAGGTATGGGTTTAGTGACAGAATTAGACTTGGAAATACACAGTAGCGGGTGTGTGTGAAGTTATTCTGAATGACCCAATGTGCACCTTCAATATTATATACCCTTTTTGGGATAGATTTCAAATAGCTCTGATATAGCAGAAACCACTAAATTATGAAATTGCTAAATTGGGAATTGTACTTCAACCCAGAACAAAAAATGTGCTTTGACGGACACTAAATATCTTGCCCAGCAACAACAGTACACCGGTGGGTAACGAGAGATTTAGAGGGAATTAAATTTGAGGCCTAGTATTTAGGCGCTGGGTCACCGGTATGGATTTAGTGACAGAATTAGACTTGGAAATACACAGTAGCGGGTGTGTGTGAAGTTATTCTGAATGACCCTATGTGCACCTTCAATATTATATACCCTTTTTGGGATAGATTTCAAATAGCTCTGATATAGCAGGAACCACTAAATTATGAAATTGCTAAATTGGGAATTGTACTTCAACCCAGAACAAAAAATGTGCTTTGACGGGCACTAAATAACTTTCCCAGCTACAACAGGACAACGGTAACGAGAGATTTAGAGGGATTTAAATTTGAGGCCTAGTATTTAGGCGCTGGGTGACAGGTATGGGTTTAGTGACAGAATTAGACTTGGAAATACACAGTAGCGGGTGTGTGTGAAGTTATTCTGAATGACCCTATGTGCACCTTCAATATTATATACCCTTTTTGGGATAGATTTCAAATAGCTCTGATATAGCAGAAACCACTAAATTATGAAATTGCTAAATTGGGAATTGTACTTCAACCCAGAACAAAAAATGTGCTTTGACGGACACTAAATATCTTGCCCAGCAACAACAGTACAGCGGTGGGTAACGAGAGATTTAGAGGGAATTAAATTTGAGGCCTAGTATTTAGGCGCTGGGTCACCGGTATGGATTTAGTGACAGAATTAGACTTGGAAATACACAGTAGCGGGTGTGTGTGAAGTTACTCTGAATGACCCTATGTGCACCTTCAATATTATATACCCTTTTTGGGATAGATTTCAAAGAGCTCTGATATAGCAGGAACCACTAAATTATGAAATTGCTAAATTGGGAATTGTATTTCAACCCAGAACAAGAAATGTGCTTGAACGGACACTAAATAACTCGCCCAGCTACAGCACTAGGGACAGATTTAGCTGGATATAAATTTGAGGCCTAGTATTTAGGCGCTGGGTGACCGGTATGGATTTAGTGACAGAATTAGACTGGGATATGGCCAAAAAATGAACAGACTATTGCTGGTTAAATGCACTTGGTGTGACAGCTTCACCCTGATGTAGGCTTTAGCCAAAAAACAACCACACCATTGAGGGTTAAATGCACTTGGTGACAGGCGCAGCTTGCCCCTGATTTTGTATATGGCCAAAAAATGAACAGACTATTGCTGGTTAAATGCACTTGGTGTGACAGCTTCACCCTGATGTAGGCTTTAGCCAAAAAACAACCACACCATTGAGGGTTAAATGCACTTGGTGACAGGCGCAGCTTGCCCCTGATTTTGTATATGGCCAAAAAATGAACAGACTATTGCTGGTTAAATGCACTTGGTGTGACAGCTTCACCCTGATGTAGGCTTTAGCCAAAAAACAACCACACCATTGAGGGTTAAATGCACTTGGTGACAGGCGCAGCTTGCCCCTGATTTTGTATATGGCCAAAAAATGAACAGACTATTGCTGGTTAAATGCACTTGGTGTCACAGCTTCACCCTGATGTAGGCTTTAGCCAAAAAACAACCACACCATTGAGGGTTAAATGCACTTGGTCGCAGCTTGTGCTGGCGCACCACAAGACACAAAATGGCCGCCGATCACCCCAGAAAAATGAGACTGACAAACGGTCTGTGCAGCCTAAAAACAGTGAGCAATTGAGGATCAGCAGCTCAATGATCCACAGCTGCAGATCGATCAGTTAATCAAGTCCTTTGGAGGAGTTAATCTGCCTAATCTCGCCCTACTGTCGCAGCCGCAACCTCTCCCTACGCTAATCAGAGCAGAGTGACGGGCGGCGCTATGTGACTCCAGCTTAAATAGAGGCTGGGTCACATGGTGCTCTGGCCAATCACAGCCATGCCAATAGTAGGCATGGCTGTGATGGCCTCTTGGGGCAAGTAGTATGACGCTTGTTGATTGGCTGCTTTGCAGCCTTTCAAAAAGCGCCAAGAAAGCGTCACAAAAGCGCGAAGAAAGCGACGAACACCGAACCCGAACCCGGACTTTTACGAAAATGTCCGGGTTCGGGTCCGTGTCACGGACACCCCAAAATTCGGTACGAACCCGAACTATACAGTTCGAGTTCGCTCATCCCTAGTGGTGATTATCAGAAGGTCGTCCGCGAAAGCGGCTAACTTGAATTCCAATGTTCCAATTTTTAGGCCAATGATTTCTTTTTCCTGTCTAAGTGCTTGCATCAGAGTTTCCATTACAAGGACAAAAATAAGAGGAGAGAGGGGACATCCCTGGCGGGTACCATTTTTTATGGAGAATCGGGAGGAGATAAGGTTGTTGACAGAAACTGCTGCAGAAGAATTGGTATACATTGCAAAGATAGCGTGTATGAAAGGATCAGGGATTTGGAAATTCTGTAAGGTATGTTTGATAAAGGACCAGTCTATACGGTCGAATGCCTTCTCGGCATCTGTACCTAATAAGACAATCGGCTTCTTTTTGTGAGAGGCAAAGTATAACACGTCCAAGATCTTGGTGGTGTTATCCTTCCCCTCCCGACCCCGCACAAATCCCACTTGGTCCGAGTGTATTAAAGCGGGAAGGAAGGATTGTAATCTGGTAGCCATCATTTTTGCAAGCAGTTTCAAGTCTATATTTAGGAGGGATATGGGGCGGTAGTTTGCACATGAAGAGGGGTCTTTACCTTCCTTTGGGATTATTGTTATTATTGCATTAGTCATCTCAGAGGATAATGGGACATTCTGCAGAGCTAGGTTACAAATAGGAAGGAAGTGGGGAAGTAGTGAGTCTTGGAATGTCTGGTAATAGGGAGTAGTAAATCCGTCAGGACCAGGGCTTTTTCCTTTAGGAGAAGCCTTTAAAGCTGCGGTCAGTTCAGCAAGAGTGAAAGGGTTTGACAGAGAACTTGTTTGAGAGGGAGATAGTGATGGAAGGTTCAAAGATCTTAAGAAAAGGTTAGTTTCAGTCTCTTTATCCAAGAGAGATTGAACTTGTCCAGGGGGGTCAAGATTATAAAGGGACTCGTAAAAATTTTTGAATTGCTCAGCAATTCCCGTAGAGGAGAAAATGGGGGTTCCCTGTGGGGCTTTGATAGAGGTTACATGTCTTGTCTGTTGTCTGCGCTTGATACGACTCATCAAAAATTTGGATGCCTTATTGCCATGAGCAAAAAATTTGTGTTGCGAAGACAGGTAGTATTTTGCTGATCTCTCATTCAGTAAATTTTTGAGGTCTGCTCTCAGTGCATTAAGTTCATCCAAATGTTGTTGAGCTAAGGATTTTTTATGTAGGGTTTCAAGGGAATGTATCTGGTCTAAAAGGGTAGACAAACGTTTCTCGGATTGTTTCTTTATGAAGGAGCATTTGCTAATAAAATGACCCCTGATAAAGACTTTATGGGCATCCCAAAGAACGTGAGGGGATATGTCAGGAGTGTTATTAATAGAAAAGTATTCATCTAGGAGTGACTTAAAGTGGGTCCTGTGTGCCTCGCTGCTCAGAATGGACTCATTGAGCCTCCAAATAGGGGACCTACCCGTGTCTGAAGAAGAACGCAAGGTACAGAATACCGGAGCGTGGTCAGAAATGGATATACTTCCGATCCTTGTATCGGTGCAGAATTGAACCTGATCCTTGGGGATGAAGATATAATCGATTCTGCTATAGGACTGCGCTGGAATAGAATAAAAAGAATAATCAGAACAATTTGGGTTAAGGCATCTCCAAATGTCAATCAGACCCAAACTATGTAATTTAGTATTTAACTTTCTCAGGGCTTTGGCAGAGAAGGAAGACCTTTTGGAAGAAGTATCAGTAAGGGGATGCAACGCCACGTTAAGATCTCCTGCTAAAACAAGAGTACCCTCATAATGATTTTCTATTAAAGATAGGGTAGATAACAACCACGATATTTGGTCTGAGTTAGGGGCATATAGGTTTACAAATGTATACATTTTCTGAGAAATATGACCTTTCAAAATAATATATCTCCCATCAGGATCTTGGATGTGGGAAGCATAGATAAAGGGAACATTTTTCTTAAAACCGATGCTCACTCCCCTTGAGGCGGCTCCATCAGCTCCGCAATGGTACCAGTTAGGGAATCTGGAAAAAGATAAATCTGGATATCTATTGTGTTTATAGTGGGTTTCTTGAAGAAAGATTATGGAGGACTTCTCCTTTCCCAGGAGGGAGAAGATTTGAGAGCGTTTTGATGGTGATCTAAGACCCTTCACATTGTAGGTAACCACTTTTAGGTCCGCCATATTGTTCTGGTCAGGGTTGGGGTGGAATAATCAAACCGGTACCTTGCGAAGCGAGGGAGCAAGACACTATACCAGGTGGCTCCAAAAACAGCAAGCATCAGCTCCAAGAACCCAAAATGGCTTTTAAAGGATCCAGACAAAGTGACATGACTGAGGGAAAAGAAATAAAAGATAAAAGAAAGAGCATATCTATAAACACAACAAATAACCAAACTCTGGTAAAACAAGTAGATGATGGGGATTTCCATCAAAGTAGTGAAAGGGGGTAGTGTGGGTAAACCCAAATATTAGGACTTGCCAGTATGTGGGACATGGCGAGCTAAAAGGCAGATGTATCTAGTGTTACATATTATTACGCAAGTAATACAACATGTTATATGCTTAGGACAGTCAAGGAGATAGGGAAAAGCATGATAGTGGGAAAGAGAGGCAAGATACTAGATAAGGCACATAAAGAATGCTGTTATTGGATATCTATAGCACCCAAACATTCAGGTAATTCTTCTAGGTGTCAGCAATCCACTCCTGCGTCGGAATCGTTGAAGTTTGGTAGCAGGCGATTTTTCCCATGAGGTGATTCTCGGGATAGCTGGGAGGGATGAGATGTCGGATACTGTATCCCAGTTGGCTATGTCCAATGGGTCAATGTCCATGGTGACATAAGCTGCTTGGAGATCCTCATATGACGAGACTTTGATGAATTTTCCCGCATGCGAGAATGTGACGCCAAATGGAAAGGTCCATCTGTATGGAATTCGATTGCTGCGAAGGTATTCCGTGAGGGGTTTAAGGATCCTTCTTTTTTGCAGGGTTACCGGCGCCAGGTCTTGGTAAATAGAAATCGGCGCGTCACCTAGTGAGATGTTGTTGGTTGTTCTAGCCGCTGCTAAAATCTTTTCTTTGTCCAGGAAGTTCAAAAAGCGGCATATAATATCCCTAGGTGGATCAGAGTCTTTCGGTCTTTGTCGCAGGGCTCTATGCGCTCTCTCTATTATCATGTTTGTAGGATCTTCCCTGCCCAGGAGAGATGAGGCAATATTTTTTATGGTAGTCACCAGGTCTTCCGCGGGCACTGTTTCGGGTACGCCCCTGAATCTGAGATTATTTCGCCGACTGCGATTCTCCTGATCTTCCATTGCGGCGTAGAGAGAGTTAATATGGCGCTGGCATGAGGAGAGAGATTGCCCCACGGCTGAGCTATGCTCCAGAGTTGCCGCTTGTGTGGCCTCTAGGGATTCCACCCTATGGCCTACATGCTGGATTTCTTGTGTGAGGCTGGATATCTCCTGCTTAAGTGGGGATAAGGCTTCAGCCAGGGCTTGCTTAATAAAGCGTCTTGAAACCGGCAGTTGGCGTGAGCTCACAGACTCACCTCCATCGCTATCATCATCGGAGGGGCCTTCCTCAGTCTCGGCGGGAGTGCGTTCATCCGCCTGCGCCATCTTGGATTCTTTCATCACGGCCGAGCTGGCCTGTTTTTTGAGGTATTTTGCCATCCCTGCGCCTTGGTTCTGGGATTTGGGCACCGCGCCTGTGTCAGTGGTCTTCTGCCCTCCAATCTTGACCATTTCAGCGCTTAAATTCGGACGTAAGCGAGTCCCTTGGCAAGGTAGTGT